>NC_046677.1:13403764-13708323 GCF_003369915.1 Drosophila miranda | reverse complement strand
AATCGGTGCAGAAAACTTCCATTATCGCCCTGATTACAGCCAAAAAACAAAAACCAATGCAGCCTATTTACAGGGGGGAAACATTTGCCTACTTTCAGGCGATTTCACGCTGCCCTTTCCCTATTCATCCATCCATTGTCCTGCCCCACCGAGGGGCAGACGGCTTGGCTTGTTCAGCTAATGCATTGACTAACGGGGCACATCATGTGTGTGGCACAGAGGCTGGGAAGAGGGAGAAAAAAAGGAGAGGGATACAGAGGGTGAAAGAGTGATTTGTAGGGGTTGCAAAAAAAAAAGAGCGCGGACGCACGGAAATGTGTTCGGTGGGCGGCGGCAAAAACCAAAAATAAAATGCAATTTTTGTTTGCTGTCCAAAAAGGGGTGTAGAAATTATTGCGAGGGCGGGGCGGTATGACGGTACGAGTAGTATAATAGTAGTAAGTGGGGTGGCTGGGTGGCCGAGTGGGTGGCATTAACTGGGCAACAGCCCGTTGCTCCTACGCAACACCACCATGCAGCGTGCGTGCGTTTTCGTGTGGGCCGTGCGGCATTAATTGTGATGTCTGGCGTGGTCGGGATTCAGGCTGATGAGTAAGTAGATTTCCTTGTATGCGCATTCCAGCCTGCATTTTTTCAACCCATACCCCTACCCCAACCCCTACCCATGCCACCGTCAGATTGTTGTTGCAACTACGCCTACTTTGGGGGAAGAGGTTGAATTGGTGGCACGGCCGCCTCATTGATAATAATGCCCCTCGCTCGCTGCATTCGCTGCCTCGCTCTTTGTCGGGCCACGTTCTTTTTTCTCCTTTATATGTATATTTTCGTATGCGTAATATTTTTACACACGGACACGGACATGGAGTGGCGCTGCTGCTGCCGCTGTCCAGTGAGAGCCGAGCCGAGCCAGCCGAGCGCCGTGTTGCACGGTGCGTGCCGCGTGTCCGGAGCAGAGCGCGAAAAAAGGACCAAAAAAGCTCCGCCTTTAAAAATATGTGCGCACCAATTGCCATTTGTGTCTGTGTTTTTCTCTTTTTTACTCTCGCATCGGGCACGCATCCTGCAATCGTTGATCAGCACGGTTCTGCCCCTGCCCCTGCCCCTGGCCCATACAGAGCTCCAACCCCAGCTCCAGTCCCCATCCACCTAGGTGTTTGTTGTAAATAGGAAATACAAAAAATAAGGGAAAAAGTTGGGAAGGCCGTTGAACAAATGGCAAGTGCAAAAAGCGTTAAAAATCGCTGCAGAGCCAGATGAAGACTTCCCCACCGACCTGCCCCTTCTAGCCGCTGTTGTTCGTTTACTGGTCCATATGGGGCATCCCCGAGCATATGCGGGGTATTCTTTACATACTTGTAGGCGTCCTCTTTTTATTTTATTTACGCACCTCTGTGCCAGATTGTGGAGTATGGGGCATGCCGCCGAGGTGTTGGCAATTCAGGGCATGGGAGAGCATGGGGGTCAGGCGATGTGGTTAAGTGGCGAAAGAGAGAGACAGACCATAAGTGCGGAAGAGAGACAGAAAAAGAGCGAGAGAGGCGCATATGTGGTTGCGGTTGCTGAAGGAAACGGGCATCAATGTCTGACAATATTATGTTTCAATTTCAGAACGTGATGCGGGGAGAGTCATATAGGGGGCACGGACACGGGCAGGGGCACGGCCAAGAGGATAAATTACAAATGAGCCGCGACAAAGGACAGTGTGGAGCAGCGGTCCTTTTGGGTCTTTCATTGCGAGAAATTTGACTTTATGATCGAACAATAAAAAAGTTTTCCCCAGGGAAGGAGAAAATAAAACCTAAAAATAGGGGAGTAAATTAATAACAAGGAGCATAGTTTTTTTGGATACAGAAAAGATAAATATTCAATTCACAGCAGGATATTTATTTAATCTGCTACCAGTCAGACTCAAGATAGAGTCATCAAATGGAAATAGCATGACTTAAACATTAGCCTATCATATTCCTAAGCTTCGTTTCACTTTCTCATTTTGTTAGCTACTTAACAAAATTCCCGCCAGACCTAACTTCCACCCATGGAAACAACGGAAAAAAGGATAAAACAGTCATATTTATTCGCCTCGTTCTTGCCACATCATAAACTAATCAGTCCAGACAAGGAGCGGTAGCGGTCCTTTCAGCGACTAGCTTCGCGGTGGTCAACAAAATGTTGCATACTTTATGGCGCTCGGAAAATAATATTCGCGTGCTGCATAAAAAGCAAACCGCTAACGCTTCCCCGCTCCGCTCCGCATGTCTGACGGCGTGTTGTTTTTGTGCGATTGAGTGGCATGTACCGTTAGTTACAGTGGCATCGAAATGTATGTAACAGGCGAAACGATTATACGCTCCCCTCCCACCCAAAATCGGTCGCACGGTCTGAGCCTGTGTGTGTGTGCGCGATGTGAGTAACTTTGACCCGTTTTGTGGCCAGCAGTGGGTGTAGGCAGGGTGCCGTTCCTCAAAAAAAAAAGAGAATCAAGTGCGGAGTGAGAGAGGGAGTGATTTTTCCTTTTTTATTTTCATTAAATAATGCTGCCTACCGTCGGGTGGCAAATGGAAAACCAAAACATCATCAATGCTATCAATTACGAAGGGCGGAAGAGCGGCCATACTAAGGGCTGTGCTTGGATGTAGCGCACAGCTTCACTTCCCCATGAACACACCCACTCCCACTTCCACACGCCCACCAACATTCACATAGAGCCGTTCCCTAAGCCTTAATGCCATTTCATGTTCCGTTTGTTGTTGGCTGCAAAATGCAGTTGATGATACCCTTTTAAAGGGTATCTCTGAAGAAGGATATGCTTAAATGTTTCCTATATTTTCGAGAACGAATAATTGTGTCATCAGGATTCCCATTGCTTATGCTGTATGCTCACCGGAGGAATCATTTAAATTCATATTGCCTGCAACGAATGGCACCCATTAATATATTTTTTTCAATTTTAAAGGGCATGCCAGAGAATTCCTTCTCAAACATAGCATTTCTCCTTGCCCTGTTCTGCATTTTTTGTTGCCAATTGTTGTTGCACTTTTGTTCATTTCTCGCGCAAAAGGCAAAGCATAAAAATAAGTACAGTCCACTCCCCACTCCTCATTCCCAACATCCCTTACCCTGTAGCTGCACCTGCACCTGCACCTACGTACGCATTCGCTTTTTAGTTGCAACAAGCATCGGCAACAACAGCAATGTTTCGACTGGCCGCCCGCGCTACCCTCCACACCCCTCGCTACTGTGCGTATGGTGCAAAAAATAAAATAGAAATTTCAGCGGAAACGCTAAAATTTTATAATGGCGCACACGGGGCGTATGACTGTTGCCAGTTGCCATGGCCAGCGGCGGCTTCAGCTGCAGCTACAGCACAAACTGACGATGGCTGACATTTAGGTGGAAAATATGCAGATGGTTAAAGAACAATGGAGTGCCACATTTACTGGGAAAATAAAAAAAAGATGATCACCGGGGAAGATATCGGCAAGGATCAAGGATTTGGATTTAGGTGAAAAAAGCTCCATTGGGGTAATACTAACGCAACCATTTCCCAGCTCTTGCCGTACTTATGGTTCTCATCAGTTGAATGACAATAGTGATAACCATCAGGGATGGGATCTATAAATCTATGCACAGCTTACCTAGCCATAATCCCCATTTTGGACCATCGCACTAAGCCTGTTATTACCTGATTCATCACACGCCCTTTGGTGAACCTTTTTCGAGCGCCGAACAAATATATATCATGCCCCACGCACTCCCCACAAGTACCAGAGTCATATACAAATCCTATGTAAATAGATACCAGGCACAAATATCACCTATGTATATCCCTTTCAATATTTCATATATACGCTCTTATTTGCTGAAAGCTATGCCACCCGAGCACACCACTGCCCCCCTGTCCCCAGGCTAAAGCCGTGACTGGTAACTAATTTGACACTACCCCGTCGGGTCCAACCCATACCTTAACCAATACCCAAACCGATTCTACAGATTTTTTCTATGCTTCAATTTATTTTTTCCACTGGAACATGTCCCCCACCCAGACGCAGTGTATGGGAAAGGCTGCAACGCCACCCAAAAAATCCAACGTCCCGTTCTCTTTTTGTAATTGCTTTGACCAGCGCGGTGCAGCGTGAATGTAATTTTTTTAGGGGCTGTTTTTCTATATATTCTATAGTTGTGCATGCATTTAGTTCATGCGAGGGATGATGCCAGTGGAAAATGCATTGGAAATGTCCCTTTTCTGTGGTAGAGGAAAGTGTCTGGATTCCACTGGAATGCTAGTGGAAATTCGACGTAATGTGTGGGACAGTGCTCTGCCAGTGCCCAGGTGCTAGACTTAAGATTACCCCAGGGCTATCCTACTCTCCTCCGTCTGTCCTTGCAGTGTCTCTTTCT
Organism: Drosophila miranda; assembly: GCF_003369915.1. NCBI lineage: Eukaryota > Metazoa > Arthropoda > Insecta > Diptera > Drosophilidae > Drosophila > Drosophila miranda. Next base: position 13,703,925 of record NC_046677.1, on the reverse strand, counting down.
CCTATCGCAATTTACCTGCAATCCACAATCTACGGTCACAACTCCCCAGTCAACTTTCTAATCAAACGGAGAAAACGAAATGGCAGTTTGTAGCAGCTCAAGACAACTCCTCAGCTCCTGTGGTGGCGTCTTTCAGTTTCTTTTAGCCAAGCCCCTTGGCCAGTGGTAGTGGCAGTCAGCATTGGCTATTGAAAAGACAACCACATGAATAAGAGGAAAACGTACAAATTTTCCATTAATTAAAACGATACAAGGCAAAGGTGGAGATGGAAATGGAAATGGAGGGAGACAGTTACTGGACGGAGTCCAGTGGACAAAGATATTTTTGTGAGTCCAAAGCTGAGACGCAACCGGAACTACTCCGTCGGGAGTCTTTCGGACTTAACATGGGGTCTGGGGATGTGTGTTGCTCTCGAGCTTCACTCCCGCTCCCGCTGCTAGTATCGTCTCAGCTCCTTTTGCATGAGTTAAGCTCGGGGCTCATCCAGGGCAACCTTGACTTTGCCCGCAGCTGCCATCGGGGGAAGGTCCTTGCTTTGCGAATAATTTGTTCTGAGGCTGACAGCAGAGCAGCCCACAAGGCGTATGAGTAACACCTGCAAGGCAGAGCAGCTCTCACACCCACCCGAATGCATGGGGCTATAAACTCTAGCATTTATTTCCATTTGCCACAACATTTTCTCGACTCGACTCGTTTCGTCTCGTCTCCGAAATGGGGAAAGTTGCTTTTGAAGTCTCACACAAATTTGTAACCCTTTTGCGGCAGTGGGCCTGAAAGTATTAGAGAGAGGAGGGCCGTGAGGGAGTGTGGTGTAGGTGGGGAGTCTCTCTGAATGTCAGAAATATGCGGGCTTGTGGCATCTTACAAGTAAAGGCTTTGGCATCAGGACAGGAGCAGGAGCAGGATCGGGAGAAGGAGAATGGAGTTCAATGCAAAAGGCAACCCAAAACTAACAAACTGTGAGGTGATGGGATGGAGGATGAACATGTGCCTGCCCCTGCTCCTGCCCCTGCCCCTGCCGGTGACTGCGCCTAAAAGCAGACTCGACTCTGACTTCGACGGCGTCTGGGGCACACCACTACAATGCCAACAGCCTCTAAGCACACGCATAATGAATTACCACCGAGCCAGGAATCGTCCTTCTCTGTCTCCTTTCCGCCTGGGCTTGTGCTTGTGCCTGAGCTAGTGCCTCTGCTTCTGCTTCTGCCAACTGCCGATGACATATTTCTCCAGACGAGGCTGCATCTCCATCCCCTCCACAAAAGCTGCGCCTAAAAGGCAGCTAAGAAAATTTGCGTTTAACTCATAAGTGCGTGAAAGGGTTGCCGTTGCCAGACCCCAGATCCCAGACCCCAGACCCCGACTCTAGCAGCCCCCATACCCATTCCCATCCCAAGCCCAGAGTAGAGTCCCAAGTCTCAGCCAAGCAACATCCTTTGCCATGGTGCTGCCTCTGTTCCCTGTCAAGGAAATTGTAGTTTAAATGAAATGGAAGTTGCTTTTATCAACGGGGTAGGAGGAAGGTTGCGGGGGCTTAAGGTCTCGGATTGGGGCTGTCTTGGGGTTGAGGATTGGGGAAGGGGAAGGCAGGTGGGGCTAGTATGTGTGAGCTTTCTTAGAAGTTCGCTTTCTGTGTGTGCCATGTGTGTGCGTGTGTGCGTGTGTGTGTGTGGTTGTCGTATATAAATTAAAATGCCTAAACATATGCATTAGTTTTTGTCTCGCTCCCACTCTCTCCCCAATATCAAGCAGTCCTTGGCTTGGCTATGTGCAGGGGTTTGGGGTAGCTCCAAAGTTTTTGTGGTTACGACATTGGTTTTCGGGGGAGGTGGATGCTTGAGACAGGCCCAGAAAGGGTATGGGCGGGTGGCAACTGTCAGTCTCGAGTCTCGACTCTCGAGTCTCCAGCCCCGAGTCTCGGGCTCGAGCTGTGGCCTGACAACTTAGTCTAATGAGAATTCAAATTCGAAACCCAACTACGCAATCGTGCTGAAGAAATTAAAAGAAATTGCACATGATGTGTTACGACAAGTGCTCTCTCTCTCTCTCTGTCTTTCTCTGAGTGTGGCTGTATGTGTGTGCCTATTGAACAGCATAATATATAGGTGTGTGTGTGTACGAGAAATAGAACAAATATTTGATTCACTCTCCGAGTGAGGAGGGAACCCTGGCAGCAGACTCAAAAATATTTGCTCAAATTCGGGTCCAGGCCCGCTCCCAAAGAAGTTCAAAAGTGCAATGAAATTTTATGAGGCCTGATGCGAGCGACCTCGGAAAGTTGTCATATGAAAATTAACTTATAAATAAACTGGAACTCAACTCCGAGAGAGTACATTTGTCGAAGAAAGGTTGTGGATGTCTACCCCAAACCCTTTCCTTCCTCGGAAACCCACCACAAATCATTCCCTCGAGCTGACCTTCCATACGGCCCCCAGAGATTCTGCAAATTAATGTTAATTAAGAGCTGGTGCCGATGCTATGCTTTTCCTTCCTGTCCCAGACCATTGTACATTTGAGGGAAAAAGAAAGCTGCCTCAATCTCGACGGCCATCCGCACGGAACGCAGCTTCATTTGCGATAGTAGTCCGAGCCCCCCTCCCTCAGCCAACCCACCTAACCAGTGTCCTTCAACCACAAGCCAAAAGAGTGTGCGGGAAAAAAACCTGGGCTTTGCCTGTGCCGGACGACCAACGTCTTGGGCCAGCTAGAGAAATGTTTCATTAGAGCCAAGTTAGCCGCAAATGGCAGGGACACCGCCCAGCAGCAGCAGCCCCTTGCCGGACCTTGCCAGATCTTGCCCCACCCCTCGACTAATTTACAGTACACAAAAGTCAGGCAGTGAAAAAAGGCAACCCCAAGATTGGACAGCAAAGGAAAAAAGAAGGGAGACAGAAAACAACTGGCCCCCTGCCTGAAGATGAAAGTCCAGAAAACTTTCCCTCAATGCTGGGTTGGATTGGGTCTTGGTCTTGGTCTTGGTCTTGGTCTGGGTCTGGGTCTGGGTCTGGGCCTGGGTTTTGGTTGGGTTGCCCGACTCCGAAAGCTTTCTTTGACGTTTCTTCTTTTTCCGCATTCTTTTGAATGGTCTAACGAACTTCAAACTGGTTCTTCGTCTAATCATTGGGATTTGGCATATCGAACGCAGTCCCAAAACTTTGTGCGGTCTCTCGAAAGTTCCCCAAAAAACGAACTTCCACTCATCTTTCTCTTCCCATCTTTTCGTTCCCACAGGAAACCATACCAGCAACACCGGCCACGAACACCGACACAACCAGCACGGTGGTCGGTGTGGGCGGCGGCGTCGGCGCAGGTCTCGCTGGAGGAGGAGCAGGTGGCGGTGGAGGCCTCCTTGGCACCGGCGGGATCCTGGGCGAAGTCGTCAGCGGCCTGGGCGGAGGAGGCGGCAGCGAGTCGGAGGCCTATGCGGGCCTAATGAAGGACGCAGACAAGCTGAAGCTGATGCTCCTGGCCTGGAACTACCAGAACTCGACGGCGGTGCGCAACGGGACCGAAGGGCCAGACCTCAGTGTTGTGGGTGGGCTGTGGGCCCAGTACCAGAACGCGCTCGCCCAGAATGCGGCTGCAGCTGCGGCGGCCAGTGCCAAGATGGACAGCTCGCTGTCCCCAGTGCCCCGACAGGACACACACTCGCCCATGGAGACGCAGGATGAGACAAACTCCTCCGGGCAGAAGGAGGAGGATGAGGTTTCCGAAGACGACTCCGATGACAAGCTGGACGAGAAGCTGGCCACCACACACGATCCCGAGCGCCTCAAGGCCTTCAATGTGAGTAAAGCGAGAGCTAGAGCGAAAGAGAGACTTTTCTCTTTCTCTCCGCGTGAGCAGCGAATGTAAAGCAAAGCGTTGCCAAGAAGTCGCCAGAGAACTGGTCACCGAGAACGATATAGATTTTCTGGAACGTCTCTTTGTTGCTTTCAGATGTTTGTGCGGCTCTTTGTGGATGAGAACCTGGACCGCATCATCCCCATCTCGAAGCAGCCAAAGGAGAAGATCCAAGCCATCATCGATTCGTGTGCTCGACAGTTCCCCGAGTTCAGCGACCGCTCCCGCAAACGCATCCGCACCTATCTCAAGTCGTGCAGACGCAATAAGAAGACCCGTGACGGATGGGAGAATACGGTAAGCTTAATCGAAGTAAGTTTATACCCGGAAATCGCAGGGTATCAGATTTTCCTCTAAAATTATGCAAACCACTTTACTGATCGATTGTTCTCAATCTGTACTCCCGTCCGTCTGTTTGTTCACGGAGAGGATCCCGGAGACAATAGGACATGTGAAATCAGCCATGCTCCGGTTATCGCAAATAGCAAACATTCGCGAATTGACTGCCAAATCGCAAGATTCTTACGATTAATATACGGTTGGTTGAGCTTGCAAACGATTTCAAGAATGAATTGCACATAGCACACAACATAAGTACAAATTTGTATGAGCGCGAAAAGGATAGAATCATATTTTTATAACTGTACACTTATTTACGTAAATCAGCATATATTCATCATATATATTCAACATACTTAATAAATTTATTTCTAATCACATCTCAAATTTAACTTCACCCAAAATAAACCAATACTACATACAATTGCGAATTACCGTTGACAGATAAAATATCGATATCAATAGATGGCATGGGCTACCGACGTTGTTCCCTAATTGTCGAGTTTTTTATTTCTTTTGGTTTCATGTAATGCGATAAGATATTTTAAACCTAAAAAAAAAACAGCTTTTTTTCAAGTAAAATCCAAACAGTTTGGGAACACTATCGATAGCAAACATTTGCGAAAACCGGAGCATGACCGAATGTATGGTAATTTTTGAGATTTATATGGTAGCTGATTAAAAATATAATGGGTTGATTTACTCATCTTGAATTCAAAATTTCGAATTGATACAGTTTTGAGTACGAAATACCCAGAACTCTTTTCCAAAGAATTTCTACTGATATTGTTTCAAATAGGCTACTGATAGATAATGAAAGCTGCTCAAAAAGTCACCGAACGTAACCCTTTTGCACTGTTTTTGTTACAGACCAGACCAACCCCTGCACATCTCACGTCCGTGCAGGCGGAACAAATCCTGGCCATTGCCTGCGAGAACGAATCGATGAATGCCAAGAGGATGCGCATCGGCCTGGAGCCCATCACCCACGCGGTGCCGGCTCCGGGTAGCGCCGTTGCGGCAGCGGCTGCGGCAGCTGCGGCTGCTGCCGTTGTGGCTGCTACCAGCTCTGGTGCCGGCGGAACGAGCACCACGTCCGCGGGCAATGCCACCGTCACCTGCGGAGGAGCAGGAGTCGCGGATGCCACCGGCCTCACAAATGTGGCGGCCGCTGCTCTGCCCTTTGTCAGCGCCGTGGGCTTTGCCCGCTCCACACCGAACTCGGAGCATGCGGAGGCGCTGCCCTTCGGGGGGGCAAGCAATGTGGGTGGGAGTGCGGGAGGCGGCAGTACCAGTGGAGCGGAGGTAAGCTGTTTTCCAACACTTTTCCCCAGTTAGGTATATAGTAAAAAATATCATTTTTAAGCAATAGCCAGTCAGGTTAAGCCGCAGAAGCGCATAGATCCATGCATAGATCCTCGCATATTGTATCTTGGCCGAAAGCCGTGATCTACCAGCCTCTGGCCATTAGTAAATATAAAATCTTAAAAAAACGTCTAAATCGTCAAGAAAATCTTGATGATGCCACGTACGTTTGACGTAGCCTCTATGTAGGGTATATCACATTCCGTTTTATCCCGTTCCATTATTGTAAGTTTAGATGTAAATAATTTCGAAGGTTCCTGGCAATTCGTGAAATTTGGTTGGCTGTAAATGAACATGAAAGTATTTTAAGTTGGAATAGCAATCAATTCTTGATAGCGGCTAGTTGTATTGCCTTATACATGACTTATACAAATTACTTATATCAGAATACATCATTTCAGAGCCAGCACCATCACATTCATGGACAGCCGCTGATGCAGAGTAACTGTTCAGCGCGCAGCTCTCCATTGGCCCTCAGCTCGAATGCCAGCGTGAGCGGCGGGGCAAGCGTGACCGGCCTGACACTGGCCAATGGGGCTGTGGCCTCGAATGGGGCTGGCCTCCCGCCCACCAGCTACCCCGGCTACTTTCCCGGGGTGGCTTCCCTGGGTAATGGTGAGTAGTAATGATTGAGTAAATTGAAGGAATCAAACCAGAGTTTCATTTCGTCCATTCCGTTGCAGTGACGCCCACCGATCTCTCGATGAAACCGACCTCCCTGGGCTCCGGTGTCAGCGGCAACCTTCTCAGCAGCAACAACGGAAATATCTCCGTGGGCGGCGCCATCAACTCCCAGCTGAGTGCCGCCAACCTGGCCACCCTAAGCAACGCCAACACCAATAGCGCTCTGGTGACCGCAACCCAGCAGCTGCAGCAGCTCCAACAGCAACAACAGCAGCAGCAGCAACAGCAACAACAACAGCAGCAGCAGCAACAACAGCAGCAGCAGCAACAGCTCCTGGCCAGCTCCGGGGGCGGTCTCGATGGGCAATCCTCCCGAGCGCCGCCTATTCTTCCGCACAAGCTGAGTCCCAACGAGGTGTCCGCGGCCCGCCAGGTGATATCCGCATACCGTGAGAGCGCGGCCTTTCTCCTGCGCACCGCCGACCAGGTGGAGCAGCTGCTGGTCCAACAGCAGTAGGCGTGGCCGGGGGCGCACTCAAATTTCCAGGACCCAAGCGATGCCAGGCGCGCACGGGTTGTTCCTATTTAAAATTAAATTTAAATTCAATTACACAAAAAACTGACCCACTCACCCCACACACTCTCGCGCCAAACTACACGAAATAGTCAAAGCATAGAGCAAAACGAAGGAGCAACACAGGAGTAGAAGGAAGAGGATCAGGAGAACAGGAGAGCAGGAAATAGCCAAAGGAAGTTCGTTTAAACAAAACATTTTAAGTGTTTTTTCCTCCAACTACGTACAGAATATTAAAATAGAATTAAACGATAAACAAAAACCAAAACAAATATTGAAAATATCACAACAGTAAAAATAGCAGAGCTGCTCCAGCCATCTGATTGCGTCTTATACGAAGCTCCCATCTTGGAATATGTATTTCAGAACTGTTCAATCCTAGGCTGGGCGATCGACTTAAATAGCATGAAATAGCTCCATTTACTATTCCATTCGATACTCCCGAATAAATTTGACCGGCAAAACAGATATATTATTTCATGGTGAATATACTTACATTTGCTTTAGACACTTAAGAATCGATTACAATATTATAACTTCCAAGCGTTTTTCTTTTTACTCTCAGTAAAGGTTTTTTGACAGCCATATTTAAGACCAGACCTAGGGCAGATTTATTATTGTTATTTAGTCGTCCATTTTTTATTTCGATATCGACCTAAGCTTCGAGAAACGGATTACGGTTTTCGGTAACTGTTACCATACGTAGATGATCCACTACCAGCGAGATACATGCATATAAGAGGCATATCAGCTAGCTGGGCAGCTCTAGTAAAATAAATCCAAGCAACAGTTCAACGTACTACAGTGTCTACTAAAAGTAAAACTACAATAGCCACACACAAACACTCGCATTGATTTTGTTTAAACTTTTGAGTTTTGAATATTTTTCGGACTCTTCCCGGTGGGGAGCCGCGATTTCCGGGCCCATTTTCGATGAGCGCGATTTGTTAAAAATGAAACAAAATAATTAATAAGTTGAAGTATTGTTGTACATTTTAAGGATACAAAAAACATTTTAAGGAAAACAAAAAAAAAAAAAATACGAAAAACTATGAGAAAACACAGGGTGATACTTTGAAAAATTATTACAATGCATAAGCTAAAAATTAAACAAATGAAAAGGGAAAAAAGAAAATGTAAAAAAATGAACTCGAAACAATTGAATAGAAGTTGGTAAATGTGTATTTAAAGTTTAGCTATGTTTCCAGTTTCTTGATTAATAATGTCCCTCAGTTCGACTGGTTTACCTTCCATTAGGTGTATATATTTTGAAATTTTACCTTTTGAGTTTTGCTGTTGCTTTTTACTCACATTCGATTATGGAAGTATATATACCAAATAAAGTAATTAAATAAAAAATAGCCATTCATGTTTTTTGCAACTATAAATGTGCATGTAAAAAAACCACACACACAAAAACACAAAAACACAGTGGAACATCGGAATGTGAGGAAACGGAAACCCTCAATGGAAGGTCGCTATGGAAGGCAGATTATAGAATTTAATAATATAAATAAATTGCTACAATTATTTAACCAACAGATAATTATTGACTAAACCAAACTAAATAAATATCCAAAGAATTCGATCAAGGCGCGGGATATTTATGAAGCGTACTTAAACGTAAAACAATGAGCGGCATTCGCTGAGAAGAGTAAACTAATTAAACCAGCCCGAACAGAGGAATCACGAGTGGAAACAAGACAACATTTTAAAAATCGATTTAATAAAGAATTTATGAGAATTATATGTACATTAAAAACCATTGTATTTGTTGTATCCAGAATATCATACAGTTATGGTGACAGTATTGTAACCTTAAGCAAATTTACTTTACACTTACTGGTCAACTTTATTTGCCTTCTGAAGGGACATTGAAAAGGGTATGAAGTTTTTTGAATATTATTGATCTCAAGAAGAGAAGCTGAGAGGAATCAAGATTCTTCCTAAGACGCGTGGTTATAAGGCCGGCCTAAGGATATAAGGCCGGATTTAAGGCGAGGATCGTCCACGACGCTGGCTGCCTTTAAAGGAGTCTTCTGGCGTTTGAAAGGCACTGTGTATAAATATGTAACTTCAATTTCTAGTCTGTAATACTTTAGTTACAAAAAATTTTGTTTACATTTTTGCAGCCTCCAGCAAAACCGTCCTTTTTTCCATTTTCTTTTCCTCATCTTGTCCCAATCAACAGGCTCGAGAGAGATGCTCTCTTATGCCCTCTCTCCGAAAACCGTCTCTTTTTCAAATCTTCGAACTCGGAAGCAGCCCAAAATCCAGATGATCACTGATCCATATGCCACACAGTGGTGAAGCGGCCTATCTAGATTATACAATTTTCGAATTGCGAATAAAAGTATTTTATATTTCGTTGCCAATTGAACAAAACAAAAGATCTATAATTTACAAGACATATAGGAAAAACAGAACGTTATGTTTTTAACAGCTAGATTGACCTTTTTCCGTTGGGCAGCGACTTTATAAAAGTTTAAAAGTCGTCGTTCTGTCTATTTGCAATTCGCGACCGCTACAGTATGTGGCCAACAATTTCCCAATGCTTTGGGACATAGTTCCATTACAGTGTACTACAAAATATTTATGATACAAAAGATGTTAAGCATCTTTGGCAAAACGAGTTCGCAATATTTAACATTAATCAGGCCAACAATTTAAAGAAATTATTATGGATATATTCTGCTCAATCTGTAGCAGACATAAGTTTAAATAAGGTGAATAGCTTCGAGCTACTCCGCACTTTTAACTTCCAATGTGCCGACATAAATATTGGATTTTATCCATTTAACCCATATGGATGTGTTGCAGGACACAAGGAAGGCGATTCGTTTTTGCTCCCGCGTGTTTGGAGTTTTAACTGACATATATTAAGGTAGTATTCGTTTTTTTTTTATTTGAATTAAATACAAATTCATAGCGATACTAGGTGACCAGGCAAACGTTTGCCATGTATATTATTTATAGGAAAAATTTGTTCAGTTCAATAAAAAAAATATCTACTATAAGTATGCGGCGATTTACCTATCAATTATAAGATTAATTAACCATCGAATCTGGATCTTCTACGTTTGTTGCGTTGTTGTTCAATTCCTCTACGTCTGTCGACCACATATCTGCGCGTTACTCTCCGTTCTAGTTGCCTTTGTTGATTTCGTTCATCTCGGTCCTCTTGCGATTGTGATTCACAACATCGCGTCATGCTCACACGCTCATTTGCTCATCGTTTGACGACTCAAATTGTCCCCTCTGCTTCTTATTGGCATAGCTTAAATATATTAAATTCTCGGATTACTTTATGTGCTTTCGATTATAAGTTGTTTATTTTTAAATGTTTTCGCTTCCGAGATAAAACGAATAATGATTTCATATTCAAACCCCAGGACCAAATTTATATTTCGGCCTACTGGAAAAAAAATGTATTCAATTTAATATTTCTTATAACTTTTTTTTATTTTAATAACGTCACAGTAAATGCTATCAGCTCAGAATGGCGAGATTACCTTTGTAATCGTAGTAAAAACTTTCTGGGTTTTACAGGTGCTGCAGCTCCAGATTTAGAATTTTCAATTCTATCTACAGCCATATCACTACCTTTATTCACAACGATGCCTTAAAACTAATCAATCAGACCACTCCTTCGGGTACATAAGTGTTTGGGAGGTACCCGAAGGATTATTCTGATCGTGATGAAAAATAGATGTTGGCCGATGCGCAGACCTCACCGATCAGCACACAAAATTTCATGAAAATCGGTCGAGCCATTGTAGGAGGTAAGCTACAAAATGTATGACACGAGATTTTATATATTAGATATAAATGTATATGAAACATGGAAATCAGATATTTTTAAAATGGGAATTACTGTTAAGCGGACTACCCTTGCTGTCCACTTGAACAAGATTCGTATACAGAATTGTATATGGTGCACGTCTTCATACAATGTTTAGAAGATCTAAAATACAATGAAGTAGAACTTGGCAGTGCCAGCAGTGCCATTTTCTTAGCGACGTTAATCCCAGTGAGAGGTAGATCTGAGTATAGCACACCTTGGCTATGATGGACAAGGCCAAGCACACGAAAATATCAATAAGGTAGGCAGTGTCGTATCCTGCCAAACAATGTCAGCGAGGACACCTACGAAACCCTCAGGAATCGGGCCAATTTGCAGCCCACCAGCTAAGAAATCGGTGGCTTCCAACCAACCGTATTGCCAGTTGAAGGCATATTTGCATAACTCTCCCATGTAGGTGCATAGATGGGGGCAACTATCCGCAGGTAGAGGTCAAGCAGGTGTCGCCAAAGATCAAGTGGCACATGAGAAAGCGCGGCACTGAAAAGGCAACGCCGCGGCGTTAGCAATAGGGTTCGAGATTAGCACACCATTATTCTGCTGCTGCTGCTGGAATTTGTGTAATTTTTACCTAATCAATAGTATTACTGTCAGCTCCGCCTCGTTACCCACGACCACTATCCAAACCCCGTTACATCCGGCCATTAGGCGTTGGGTTTGACTACAAAGATCAGCTCGAGCTCTCGTGGACTGTGGTGTCGCAGTGCTCCCAACTGGAAGGCGCAATCGTCACCGCCCCCAAGTGAACGAGCGGAGCTCAGCTCCAATCGAACACCTCTCTCAGTCGCTGAGGATCATCACAGGTTTTTGGGGGGTGGCCATGAGGTGACAGTATACAGTAAATATAGTGAAGAATTCAAGTTCAAGTACACATATTCCTCGTTTTTGATATTCCGTCGAATATTATTAACTAGATAGAACCCTGCCTAACCCTAGATCAGCCCTGCCCACATAGTTTTATCTCATTGATGAATAAATTTTCTACAAGATTAGCTACTTTCAAGTACTCCCATTTATTGTAATTGGACTATTTTAAAGCTGTTTTAAAACGTATTTAATAAATTAATGTTCTCAAATTGATATGTTTTAGACGTATTCATATATGTATATCCTGATTCCGATACCCATTCTTGGTCTTTGTAAGAAGACAATAAGCTCCAAAATATTGTTTAAGCAGCTTTAAAACAGAGACTAACTAGTTTCTGCACATATTGGAGCTTGAGATGACAAAGATTTTCTCAATTCTATAATATCCTTTTCCTATGGTATGCCGAATGTTGCGCATCCCACGCCGTAAGGGAGTATGGAATGTTGGGACATTGTTGAGCTGAAAAGGGACATTGGGGTGAGGAAAAATCACGCCACGGAGAGAGTACATACCCATCACGAAATATAGAGCAAATCCCATAACAAATAGAGCAAGTCCCACCAAACTTGAACGCCAGGTAGAAATTGTTTGAAAGTGAATGAGCGAAAAGGATTTAAATGAAATTCATTTGAATAAATGATGCATGTAAGTAAGATTTGAGAGCTAAACTTCAAAAAACTTGCTTGTTTCCTCTGAAAACTACATATATCGTTCGATATAGTGGTGATGTCTTTTTCTTCGATAGAAAATGTGCATGTAGATTGCGATGTAGATCTCATTTTAGTTAATGTAGAGTCCCAAGTTACATTTAAGTTCCATGTAGAAGTGAATTTTTCACAGTGGCGCTTTCCACTCTGAAACTGTATGTTTTTCTTTTAACTGGTATGTAATACTACATAACAACTACATCTTCACCATTCTGTGGTCATTAACAGTGCAATAACAGTTCGGATGGACAGCAATTCGAAAAGTTTAGGGATAGATGTACAGTAGAACTTCCATAAGTAGAACCTCTTTAATCCAAAAAATCGTTTGACTTATGACTTCGACTAACAGACTTGGAGGTAATGTGTTCCCTAAACGAAGTTGCCACGAAGTTTTCAGTTCGAAAATATAGAAAATTCATGTCACAGTCGTCCGAGTTATGGAAGTTCAACTATATTAGTTTTGTGGTGCATGTGGATGTGTATAACATCCAGAAGAAAGCGCAGTTCAAGCGTTCGCACATTATAGTTGGTTGCTCTCTTAGACAGATGGACTGCTGATGAAGAATATTTACATATATCTTATGGGGTCGGAAACGTTTCCATCTGGTTGTTACACACATACACTGTCACCTCAAATCTAATGTAGAGTATAAACAGAGAAAAGATGAGAAATTTTTCGAACGAAATCGATAATATCGACCAGACACAGGACTTCCTTTGACTTTATTCGAAAAAGTGGATATATGGATATATGGGAATTAATTCATAAATTAGGTACAAAGACAAAGCCGTCGGGACTCAGGTTATCTGTAGGAAAAACCTAGTTTGACTTCATCAGCATATGTATATGTGGCCCCGGGTTTTCCGTAGTTATACTTTATTCCAGGACACCAGGATTTATTATAATTAGTCTTTACTTATGAAAATTATTTAAGATTAGTTATGATTGCAATGGTCGCTGTGCTTTAACTTTATTTAGATTAATACAAATAATTGGCGTGTGTCTGGAGTGAGACATTGGCACTGTTCGACGGCCGCTTCTAGTCCCTCTCTCTGTTACTTGCTCTGTTATCTCTACAGACTCTGTTGCTCTCTGTGTTTTCCTACAAAATCCCACATATATCAGACCTCTGGAATAAATTAAGACTTGGGGAAGATTATTTAAAAAACCAATAAACCTCAAGGGACCGAGAGGGTTACCTTAAGGTACCCGAGACGAGACAAAACGCGGTTTAGAAAAAGAGGAATTAAAGAAAACACGCTGAGAACAATTACTAAGATAGGCTTTAATACAGAAAAATAGTTTAGTCGGAAACCAAAGAAGAAAAGGTTTATGGATAAAAAGATTATGATTTACTCAGTCAAAAACTTTACTAAAATCTGTATAGCCTAAATCAGTTTACTGGAACTTTTTAATGGGATAAGGTATGGGTGGATATTGGTAGTTGAAGTAAGAACAGAGGGAAAGGAGGACTCGCAAATAGCTGTCACTATAAATGAGGAATAGTGCAGAATAAAATGGGACGAATTACGTTTGGAGCTAACAATCCTAAAGAATTGCTTAGGGTCACTCTTAAAATTGGGCTTACATTTGGTCAAGTAATTATTATTCAATAAACAAAATCTAGACTTGGAATTGAAAATTTTAAAAATCCGATGGCCAACCCGATCTTTTAACTTCTTACATATATAAACGAGATTATTTATTCCGTATTCTTATTAAACACGGTTTATTATATGTATATTTATATGTGTGGTTTTTATTTACTTTAGGTTTAATAATTAACTTGTGTTGTCGTTTTCTTTCTCTCCGTTGTCTCTTCCTTGCTCGTCGTCTTCTTAGTGATGGCATAATCGTTGTTCGTTGTTCTTTTGGTGATGGCATAATCGTTGTTCGTCGTTCTTTTGGTGATGGGCTCATCGTTGCTCGTCGTCTACGGACCACGGGCTCATTTGGGATTTTGTGTGGTACTCCAACCCACATACATACATATATGTGTCTTAATTTCAAACTTTTAAATAAATCTTTCTCGGAACACGAAAATTTTTCTTTCTCTAAAAGAAAAATGTGATAATTCAAAATATCTAACTCTATTAATTTAATTAATATTTTGATCCTTTTTTTAATATTTAGTTTTAAAAACATTATTATTTCAAGGAAATTAACGGGAACCTGATTTTAAGGAGGGTAGCTAAGCTACTATTATGATACTGTTAAAAAAGGAAAGCATTTTGTCATTTTGAGCTTAGATTTCTGTTATAACCTTGCAGACATTGTCGAAGTTTCAAAACGAAGTACCTGGAATGGTATGAGCACCAGTAACCAAACACCAGTAACTTTTAAAAAAACCTATTTCTTTGATGATTTATGTATGTATTTATTGTATTTATATGAACTGTTATTTATTACCCGAAAATGTTGAAAAACGGGAGCGGTGGTGGCGGTCTTGGGGGTCTTGGCAGACGTGGCGGTAAAGGTGGCGGAGGAAGAATAGGAAAAATGCCAAGTATGGAAGCATCAGCTTCTGTTAGTGGCAAGGTAGGTCCGGGAAATATCAAGGGTGGAAGTGGAAGTCCTGGCAAGGGCAGTGCAAAGCCCGGCGCCCCAAATATCTCGTGATAATGAATGTGTTGCTCTAGATTCGGTTGAGAATTGGTTGCTGAAGTCGTGGTCTCCGTGCTTCTGTCTGATGAAGTGCTTGAAGTTGTGGTTGCCTCTTCCGTTGTTGTCGCTTCAGTGGTTGTTGTTTCTTCAATAGTTGTAGGTGCATCGGTGGCTGTTGTTTCTTCAGTAGTTGTTGGTGCATCGGTGGTTGTTGTTTCTTCAGTAGTTGTAGATGGATCGGTGGTGGTTGTTTCTTCAGTAGTTGTAGGTGCATCGGTGGTTGTTGTTTCTTCGATAGTTGTAGGTGCATCGGTGGTGGTTGTTTCTTCAGTAGTTGTAGGTGCATCGGTGGTTGTTGTTTCTTCAGTTGTTGTTGGTGCATCGGTGGCTGTTGTTTCTTCAGTAGTTGTTGGTGCATCGGTGGTTGTTGTTTCTTCAGTAGTTGTAGGTGCATCGGTGGTGGTTGTTTCTTCAGTAGTTGTAGGTGCATCGGTGGTTGTTGTTTCTTCAGTAGTTGTAGGTGCATCGGTGGTTGTTGTTTCTTCAGTAGTTGTTGGTGCATCGGTGGTGGTTGTTTCTTCAGTAGTTGTGGGTGCATCGGTGGTGGTTGTTTCTTCAGTAGTTGTAGGTGCATCGGTGGCTGTTGTTTCTTCAGTAGTTGTTGATGCATCGGTGGCTTTTGTTTCTTCAGTAGTTGTTGGTGCATCTGTTGTTGTTGTTTCTTCAGTAGTTGTTGGTGCATCGGTGGTTGTTGTTTCTTCTATTGTTGTAGGTGCATCGGTTTTTGTTGTTTCTTCAGTAGTTGTTGGTGCATCGGTTGTTGTTGTTTCTTCAGTAGTTGTAGGTGCATCGGTGGCTGTTGTTTCTTCAGTAGTTGTTGGTGCATCTGTTGTTGTTGTTTCTTCGGTAGTTGTTGGTGCATCGGTGGTTGTTGTTTCTTCAGTAGTTGTAGGTGCATCGGTGGTGGTTGTTTTTTCAGTAGTTGTAGGTGCATCGGTGGTGGTTGTTTCTTCAGTAGTTGTAGGTGCATCGTTGGTTGTTGTTTCTTCAGTAGTTGTAGGTGCATCGGTGGTGGTTGTTTCTTCAGTAGTTGTAGGTGCATAGGTGGCTGTTGTTTCTTCAGTAGTTGTTGGTGCATCTGTTGTTGTTGTTTCTTCAGTAGTTGTTGGTGCATCGGTGGTTGTTGTTTCTTCTATTGTTGTAGGTGCATCGGTGGCTGTTGTTTCTTCAGTAGTTGTTGGTGCATCTGTTGTTGTTGTTTCTTCAGTAGTTGTAGGTGCATCGGTGGTTGTTGTTTCTTCAGTAGTTGTAGGTGCATTGGTTGTTGTTGTTTCTTCAGTAGTTGTAGGTGCATCGGTGGCTGTTGTTTCTTCAGTAGTTGTTGGTGCATCTGTTGTTGTTGTTTCTTCAGTAGTTGTTGATGCATCGGTGGTTGTTGTTTCTTCGATAGTTGTAGGTGCATCGGTGGCTGTTGTTTCTTCAGTAGTTGTTGGTGCATCTGTTGTTGTTGTTTCTTCAGTAGTTGTAGGAGCATCGGTGGTTGTTGTTTCTTCAGTAGTTGTAGGTGCATCGGTTGTTGTTGTTTCTTCAGTAGTTGTAGGTGCATCGGTGGCTGTTGTTTCTTCAGTAGTTGTTGGTGCATCTGTTGTTGTTGTTTCTTCAGTAGTTGTTGATGCATCGGTGGTTGTTGTTTCTTCGATAGTTGTAGGTGCATCGGTGGCTGTTGTTTCTTCAGTAGTTGTTGGTGCATCTGTTGTTGTTGTTTCTTCAGTAGTTGTAGGTGCATCGGTGGTTGTTGTTTCTTCAGTAGTTGTAGGTGCATCGGTTGTTGTTGTTTCTTCAGTAGTTGTAGGTGCATCGGTGGCTGTTGTTTCTTCAGTAGTTGTTGTTGCATCTGTTGTTGTTGTTTCTTCAGTAGTTGTAGGTGCATCGGTGGTTGTTGTTTCTTCAGTAGTTGTAGGTGCATCGGTTGTTGTTGTTTCTTCAGTAGTTGTTGGTGCATCGGTGGCTGTTGTTTCTTCAGTAGTTGTTGGTGCATCTGTTGTTGTTGTTTCTTCGATAGTTGTAGGTGCATCGGTGGTGGTTGTTTCTTCAGTAGTTGTAGGTGCATCGGTGGTTGTGGTTTCTTCAGTAGTTGTAGGTGCATCGGTGGTTGTTGTTTCTTCAGTAGTTGTAGGTGCATCGGTGTTGGTTGTTTCTTCAGTAGTTGTAGGTGCATCGGTGGTTGTTGTTTCTTCAATAGTTGCAGTGGTTGTTTGGCACATTGGTAAATGTGGAAATATAGTGCATAAAATGGATACTCTTTCATTGTTTGGATCTATTGTTGTTGCTTCTGCTATTGCTTCTTCTGTTGATTGAGTTATACTGTTCGTTACCGTAAGCGCAGCCCACAGTACAAAAATAGCAAAGAAACGCCAGATCTATAATAAGAAGTTCGTTTAGTATTAGGAGCACTTCCTGACCAGTCAGATCTTACCATCTTGGCCTCCCAAAATACACTGATGCAATGCGGCTGGGCAAACTATTTATGTACTCTCTTTCTAGATAGTTTGGTTGTGTTAATTCGAGTAAATGCACGAAAATATTTGGGAAAAGCACCTGGTGAGGAAATCGAGATAAGAGTCTTGCAGCACCTTTATTTACGTCAAGAGCATGAGGATAATGAACATATTGGGTTCAAAAGTTTGTGCACTTAGCTTCATGGGTCTGAAATGTAATTATCAAAAGAACCCACTAATGATGAAGCTTATCTTATGGTGTTCATACTCAACTTTGTTTTATCTGCGGACGTTTTACGAAAGTATAAGGAACCCAAAGATACAAATTCCTGGGGAAACTTGAGTAAATGCAGAAGTTTCATAGTATACCGGAATAGCCTGCTGTCAACCAAAGTGCTGTCATTCGTTTTCGTAGATTGCCGCCCTAATCCCGCGGAGGTAACAGAGAGGAAATGGAAATGTCGAGAAAATGTTCTAAGTAAACACAGTATTGGGAAACTATAAAAAAATCTTTTTTTCTGTCGCTACAGTCTTATTTTGAAGGCTGTGCATGAAGGCATTTTCTGCTTCTTGTCAAGGAGAAATTGCAAGCTCGGAATCAACTACGGCTGAAAAGGCGGCTCCGAGTACAAGGACCACCAATTTTAATCGGAATCTAGAGAAAATGTATTATCATCAAAAAAAATATCTGTTTTAAATTAAATAAATATTTCTTTTATGATTTATTTTTTATATTTACTTATTCTTATGCATATTCCATTCCATCATATTGCTTTTAACGATTATCGAGTGAATTATCTTTCAAAGAAAATTAAAGAAAAACGCAAATATGTTTTGATGGCAAGAGTGTTCGCAATGTAGGGGGAAAGCAACGAAGGAAAATATTGTGAAACAGATCTAACATTTTATTTTGAAATAAAACGATCATTGGTTTCAACATAGCGATCGTCCAACAGCCTTTGTATCCGTCATGTAACATAAGATAGTCTTTGATGCTACTTACTTTCACATCTGAAAAATACTCTTGAATACTCTGCTCAATAATTTGTTTATACGAAAAGAGTATACTTAACTATATTTTGTTTATTTTACACAATTTTTGTAAATTAACGTGCATTTAATGTAATGCCAAAATAATAAATTATATATGAACTTAGATTAGATCCCATTCTTTTTCCATACTCTTGGTTTTTTACACATTTCTTCTTTTCTCTTAAATTGAACTATTTGTAATGACTGTTTGATGAAGGCGAAAAAGATACAATACAGGAAAGTTGATGAAAGCACCAAATCTTTGTGTACATCTCTGTCTAATTGCGGATTTGCACCTGTTTTCGAAAGACGGCAATTTGTTTCGGCCCTCCCAAGGCGTTGGCAAGATTTCACTAACAATTTTGGATGTGGTTGATGAAGACTCCTTCTCCTCCTCGCTTAATCTAACTCTTAAGGCTACACGAAAAACTGCGATAACAAGGCCGATATAATCTCCTCAGACAGTTTTTAATCTCTTCACGCAAGAACGCCGTCCAAGGCATGGATCACTCCATTGGTGGCAGGGATGTTGGATGTGACCATCTGGGCATCATTCACCTTGATCTTTCCAGCAGAGGTCTTCTGCAGAATCACGGTCTTGCCCGTGTACAGCGAGTCCTTAACCTGGTAGAAACGCATACCAGCGGAGAAGAGAGCTCCAGGTACTATGTGCTTCATGGCAAACTGCTCGGCGGCTTCCTTATCATTGAATAGCTTCTCCAGCGCATCCGAGTCCAGTTCACTGAAGCTCTTGTCCACTGGGGCAAAAACAGTGTACGTTTTTACACCTAACATTAAGGATGATATTCAATGCCAATTAGAGAGCAAATTTAATAAAGTGAAGCCATTCCCTACCCTTGCTCTGCAGCTTCTCGGACAGTCCAGAGGTGTAAAGAATCTTGAGGAAGTTGCTAAAGCGACCCTCGCGATCGGATTGCAGAGTCTGCAGAAGATCTCCTACGGGCAGTGGAAACATGACACGATCCACGGCATGGGCCACTCCCTGAGGGATCTTGATGTCCTTCTTATTCAGCACAACCATGGCTCCATTGATGGTAGTGAGCTGCATTGGGAGATGTGATTGTTAAAGCCAACCAGCCTAGGTAAAGATTGTTGGGTTTTCTTACAGTGACATCGTTCCACTCCTGGTCGTGCATATTGTACTGATTGACACGGAGCTGGGTTCCAGCCAGGGACACGCCCGTCATCTCGTCTTGCAAAGTGGCAATTTCAAAGGCTCCAGGGATCACGTGGTGAAGTAATAACTACAAAAGAGCATATGAGTAACTTGCATGGGCATGAAGAGCACACACTTACCCCACTCAGCAGTCTTGGATTGGACTGGAACTTCTCCTCTGCGCGCTCGGGTCCACCCAATTGTACCAGGAGATTTTTGAAGGCCTTGTCAGTGGGCACAAATATTGTGTAGGGTCCTGTCTCGTTAAGAATGCTGTCCAATCCCGACTGGCGGAGGTACTTGGCCATAGCAAAGAGCCCATTCGACTTCAATATCTGAAGCAAATCCTCGCTCGGATTGGACAGAACGGAGGTAACACCCGGACCAGCCTGGGCTGCCTTCTCTGTATTCTCGGTTTCCTGGACAAGAGCGTCAGCATACTGAGGCGCAGGTGGCAGCAGCTCCGGTGTGTGGGCTAGATCCGAGAGACGTTCGGTAACCACTGGCAGGTGGGTGGAGACGGAGACTCCTCCCAGGTACGAAGAGGCTGTCACCGGCGAAGAGCTATACACTGGAGCGGGCGTGGTGCGGATCAGGCTCGCAGCTGCCGCGTTGGAGGTACTGCTCTCATAGATGGGGCTGTAGCGAGGAGTGTAGGGCTCACTAGTCGTTGTGCTGGTGGTCGATGTCCGGGAGGGATGATACTGACGATGATTGCTGGGCGTGCCGCGAGAAACAAATGGAGCTGGTGTGGTCGTTGTGGTGGTTGTTGTGCTACTGGTCGTTGTCAGTGGGGCCCGGGTGGTCTGGATGATCTTTCCGCTTTTGATCTCCACGAGCTCATCATTGGGAAGGGTCAGACGGGACACAGAAGGGGGCAGCTTGATCTCACCATTCCTTATTCTCTCCAGAATGCTCTCGACTTCCGCGCCAGTCTGCTTGGTTTCCTTCTCGCCATTGGCCTTCACTCCCTGGATCTTGAAGCTGCCATCGGCCTGTTCCTCGAGGTACACGTAGGTGGCCTTCTTCTTGGCCGGTACCGCCGGTGCTGGCGTTGCCTGTGTCTCGGACTTTGGGCTTAGACCCTCGATCTCATAGCCATCGGGAATAAGTCCACGCTTGGCCAGCTCTTCCAGGGAGGGTGGTTCATCCGAATCTGAAGTGATGACGGCCGAGCTGGCGATGCTGTTGGCTCCACTGCTAATGCCCTGTATGTCGCCGGCTCCACCACCATATAGAGCTGCCAGGCTGGACAGATCTATACCTCCCGGCAGCGATCCGGTTGGGAGGGTGTCGGACTCCTGGGGATCTGGGGACCGAAGGATTTGCACTTTACCACCACCGGGCAGTTCCAGGTCCTTACTCTTGCTGGGAGCCACATCGCTGAGGCTCAACTTGGCCTCAGATCCCAGCGCTTGTTGGGCCAGCAGGGTCTGCAGCTGCTCCTGGGAATAAGCTTTCTGACCCTGCACAAGGTTGGGATCCGTGGTGCGTATCACCTGGACTCTCTGGCCATTGGGCAGCAGAAGATCCATTTCGTCGTAGGTATTGTTGCCAGTCAAGGGCTGCTGCGGGGCTTCTGAGAGGGCTGCTTTCAGCTGCTTCAACAGATCATCCCGGGCAAAGGTCTTCACAGGCTTCTTACCAGCGCCCTTCTGGCTGGGATACTTTCCGAGCTCCGACTTGACCTGGGCATAGATGTTCTTCTTGGGCGTGGTGGTGGCCTCAGTGGTGGTTGTCGTTGTCGTGGTCGTCGTCGTGGTTGGGTGCTCCTTGTAGTACTGCTGTAGGGCGCTGTTGAACTGGTTGTAATCGGTGGGATGGGCCACCGGGCGTCCACGTGGCGGTCCTACGCCATAGGGCGAGTGCTGGTAGTTTCCATTATGCTGAGTGATGATCGTCGGCAGGATGTGCTGCTTGATCTGGTGCTGCTTAACCAGGAACTCCTCATGCTGCTGGCGCACCTTGTGCTGTGACTTCTCGTACTGCTTGGCCACAAACTGTTCGTGTTTCTGGATGAGCTTCTGCTTGTACTCCTGATCTGCTGGCTGGTGCTGAGCGGGAGCATTCACAAATTGGTGCTGGAATTGCTGACCTTGGGGTTGCTGTTGCTGCTGCTGCTGCTGCTGGAAGGCTTCTCTCGTGGGCTGCGCTGGAAAGGGTGTGGACTGCAAAGTGCTGAAGAGTGGTGGCACAGGCAGACCCAGCTGGGGTGTCAATTGGTACTGCGGAAGGGCTGGCTGAGGCTGATAGTTGAACTGGCCATGCTGCTGTTGCTGCTGTTGCTGGTGCTGCTGGTGCTGGATGGGATGCGGAGTCTGTTGTGGAATAGTCTGGAAGGTGGGCACAGGCGCCTGGCTGGGCAACTTCTGTGTGGTCTGAGGCTGAACTTGAGATCCGAATTGCTGGGGCTGCTGGTAGGAAAACTGCTGCTGGGTTTGCTGTTGCTGGTAGGTTTCCCTCGAGGGTTGTGGTGGGAAAGCGGTCGACTGCAAGCGGGAGTCTGAAAGATAGAGCATAAATTCCGCCAAGAATTAACTAGGGATGACCATAAAACTACTTTGTAGTTGCGTGGTTTGCGTTCACGTTTGCGCCCAAAGGTTACCAATGAATACTGACACATCAGATGGGATGTACCCTGAGGATGACTGCAAGAAGAGGGTTCAGCCATTGCGTTGGATTTGCTTTACTTTAATATTGGAATAATCGAATCCAGTTCCAGCCGAAATTGAGGTATAATTGAGGTTAGCAAGCTCAGATGTTTGGACGCTAACGTGTACGCTGATTTTATTATATTTTTACTATATTCGACAGATTGATTCAGGATAGTGGAAGCCAGATATTACCAAATTGCTTGTGGCGTTGGGGCAACTGTTGTTGCTGTTGCTGCTGTTGATGGGGGTGCTGTTGCTGCTGGGAGCCTGCGTAGTTACGCAAGTCCAAGAAGTTCTGATGATGCAGATCCAGATTGCTGGAAGCCGAGGGCAGCTGCTGCTGCGTCTGCTGTTGTTGATGCTGCTGCGGAGGGAATTGAGGAGCCGTTTGCAGCTGGCTTTGGGTGGACCGTTGGAACTGCTGATTGCCGTGGGGTTGCTGCTGGGTGGGCGCCAGCGGTTGCTGTTGCTGCTGCTGCTGCTGCTGTGGGAACTGGCCGAAACGATGCTGCTGCGGTGCCTGGTGGTGCAGATGGGTGTGTTGCGCCTGCTGCTGCTGGCGGTGGGGAATGGGCAGCTCGACGCCGGCCTGGACAAAGTTTTGCTGATTGTACTGCTGCAGATTCAGCTGGCGACGATGCGAGTTGTGAAAGGGCTGCAATGAGAGCAAGAGACGGCAAAACATGAGATTACTCGTACAACTTTCCATCACCATTGCATCATCGTGCATTGCAGAAAACCAGCTTCAGATCCATCATCAGCTGGTTTCACCTTCGCTGGCATGAAATGAAAACTGACACAGAAAAAAGAAAAAACCCCTCGACTCGCCCCAAAATAGACATGAACCAGTTTCAAGCGGCAGTAAAAGCTATCTCTGCTGCTGCTCCATTTTCGATGCCAAAAACGAGATAATGCGTATCGGGATTGGTTGGAGGCTAATGCTCTGGGGTCCTTTTTGGAGGCCAGTCGGTCAAGTTGAAGTCCACAAAAGTGGCACGGTGGCGGAACTTGCTTGCAAAGAGATGACGTAATGATAGATCACAAATCAGGTTGACCTAAATATACGTTTTTATCGCTAGTTTAAAAGATAAATCGCTTTGAATTTGTCCTAATATGAACGTTTTTTTACCCGCAATTCAACTCTTTCCTATTTCCATTGTCTCGCATCTCCAATTGGCATTAGCGAAAGCTTCTCCCATAGAGCAATCGCTTATACAATCTCTCAGGCAAGCACACCCCTTGAACTGCCTGTCATATACTGCGTATACGCATTGCGCTTGGCCAAGTTGGACATCGGGCATCGACCAGAAGTTGTACAACAATGATTATCCAACACAGTTCCAAGAGAGTTGCGGAGAAGCAGAAGGAGAAGCCGAGACGCGACTAGATGCTGCACAGCGGCAGGCTTAGATCTTGTTTGTTTCTCTGTTTGGTTTATGGCTAAAGTGCTGTCTGTACAAATTAATTGCCCGGCTCATAAATCTTATTTTTTGCTGGGCTCCGTCTGCGTCGATGCGAGATTGAGGCGTTATCAGGCTCTCCCCAGACCATCCACAGCTCTTTCTTTTCGCATGGTAATTATGTTGTTGCGGCTAATGCCGCGCCTCATCATGCCGCTGCTGATGGCTCAGCAGATGTTGTGCATGATGATGAAGCTGTCAGTGGGGCGGCGTTTGATTATGCAACCTAATCGGGGAAAAGTTCAATGTGTTTGGTGGAGGAAACAGGTGAACAAGAGGGTTTGGCTCTGACATGGTAAACATCTCTCGATTGGGAAAACATTTCTTTCAACAACAGTTGGAAACAACTGGCCAGCAAGTATTTTCTTTCGCACCACTGTCCTCGTGGCTTATCCCATCCAACCTTCGTTGGCAAGTTTTTCAGCTCGTACAATGGCTTGTCATGCATCTGTATCATTAATTTGGGTTTTTCTGAAATCACAATTTTCTTTCTCTTGAAACATGACTTTTCTCTACAAATTGCTCGTCTGGTGAAAACCTCAATCAATCATCAATCGACTGCCAATGGCGCTGCGAAGGCAATCAACATCCCAGCCCCAAAGCCACTGAACCCTGTCCTCATAGGGTTTGTCATATTTATTTTCCCTTTCTTTCAATCCCATCCTCCTCTTGTCGGTCCGCCTGTGTTCGACATGTCAATTTCATGGTTTAGCGTGCTCATTCAACATTTTCACGGCACTTGAGCTCGTATGCAAAACGCTTTCGTTTTTAAATGCCAGTGCGAGCCACCAATCAATGACCAGCTAATGCGCTGCGCATGCGCAGTGTAGCTCTGTGGCAGACCGGCAGTCGGCAGGTTTTGTGGTTGTCGCTGTCACCAAATGCCACCGCAGCCCACGCCTCACTGATGCCTCACTGTTCACTACTGTGGTTGAATGTGTCAAGTGATTGACAACTCGAGTGTTGGCGTTGTAAAATCTGAGTGTCAGATATCAAGAGATAGTATCCTAACATTGGACTGGGCAAAACTATTAATAGCCTAAATATATTGTATATTTCGGGATTGGTCTTCGAAGGGGTTTCCCACGATCCAATGGGACAAGACTCATTGATAAGACAATTTTTGCAATTCTGAATGCAGTTTTCAAGTGTTTGGCACACAACCACCTTCTCTTCTCAAAACTTACATTACAATCCGTGGAATGCCAAAAATTGATTAACAGCTCATATTTTTCTTTGGATGTACGAAGAAAGTTCCCAAGATGCAGCCAGAAGGGGTTTGGTCAGCAGTCAGTTAGCCGTCTACAAACTCTATTTCATGTCAAATAAGTTTTCATTAGAGGGCCGTCAAGTCAAATGGGCATTATGCTAATGAGAGAAGATACGGCGTGAGATTGTCGGCATCAGGTAGAAGAGGTAGTGATAGCAAACCAGTTCGAAGATAGATCCCGCCGAAAGCAACAGTTTTCACGAGTTTGATGGGGCGTTGTGATCCGTGATGTATCTGTTAGTTACATGACTCGAACTCCCAGCTAATTTGTTAATAATTCATAATTGATTTCACATCGCACATCGGGTTCCATGTATTACGAGAGACAGCCCCGTCTGGATAGGATACAAAATGAAAGCGAATTTGGAAATTTTTTTTCGTTTTCAGTCTCGGTCTTGGTTTTGTTTTCGGTTTCGGTTTCGTTTCGCAGTGAAAGTGATTTGTTAGACATTTACCCAGCAGTTAAGTTGTGTATGCTAATTAGAATTTAATAGTTGAAATCAGAAGATCTGCCACACGCGCCCCAAGAGATGTTTTGCTTACTTAAGAGATACCCAAAAGCCGATGCCACAAATTCTTCAAGTCCCCAGTTGCGCAACGGTTCGCGGCCTCTTAAAAGTTGCAGGTTTTCCAGTTTTTTCGGTCGTGTCGATGGCCAATGGCATCAGATTTGCCCCCGTTTTCCCCATTGCCTTTCGGATTTCCTGCCTGCCCCGCATGCACAAGCAGTATTTGCTTCTACGTCTTGCAGTACATTTTTGTTTATAGAGTTTTTCCCCTGGCTGTTTGTGTTGCATATTTTTTGTCTTCTTTGAGAATTTTGGTGGTTTGTGAAGTTTCAAGGTTGTTTTTAGTCAGTCGGCTCTGAAGATCTGAGGATCTCTTTGGAGGCGCTTGCAGGCATGTTGTGCAATTTGTGTTCTGGCCATAAAAAGAGGTGCACATGTCAGATGTCAGTTTTGGCATCAATTCCAACTGCTCGCTAATGAGGCACTAAAAAGATTACTCTACTCATGTGCAGTTGTGGGAAACGAAGCTGCTGTTGTATTTATAGATTGAACTATTTTGTTTGCCATCAGTTTGGACAAGGGGGCCAATTATAATGTACTTTTTATGGTGACAATTGTTCGCGGTATACTCGTAGTCGAAAAATAAGAATCTACTTTATCCTTAGTGATTGCCCCTGCAGATGGTCTACCATTAGCTATCAGTAAACTGTTGTTCAAATAATATCAGTCCTCTGTCACATTTTAACATCTAAGTAGGCAATCGTTTCCCAAATCTAGGCCAGATCGTTTCCAAAATTGATTTATTGTTGTGCTGCAATCGGCACTTAACGGCTCATTAAATTGTCTTGCTTATCATCGCAGGGAATCATCTCAATCTAAGTCAAATCAGTGAGATCGTGCTCACATCATTTCAACATCGGCTTCAGCCTCTCATCGATCCCATCTGAATACAGTTCAGAACTGACTGTGCAATTTGGGCACCGTCCACAGTCCACAGCTTCGGTCTTCTATCAACTGCCAGAACTGGTTAGCTCCTCGACAGTGTCTGTTGACAGTTTCCACACGGCATAAAATGTGCATAATAAGCACGAGTTGATGGCATTTGATGGCTTAGTTTTTTGAGAGTTGCTGCCTCGTTTCGGGTTCCATTCAGACTGTTGGTCAATCCGAAAATTTGGCAATTCCCTTTCACTTTTCCCGACAATCGACAAATGCCTGCAGTTGGCTCAGAGATGCCCCGAAAAAGAAACAAATATTTTTGTGGATTTCCTAAAGGAATTTTAATTGCCAACAAAATTGTTGGCGGCTAAGCAAATAAGTAATTAATTTGTGGCCGAACAAAAGAATGCCCAGCAACAAAAGCCCCAGAAAAAGCAGCAACAGCAACAGGAAACAGTGAAATTTACATAAAATTTTGTAATTAACTGAGGTAAGTAAGAAATTGCCTCAAGCGAGGCTTTGGCCAACACCTACAACTATGGTATAGTGTGTATCCACTGGCCGCATGAACGCGAAACAAGCCACCCGGCAGCAACAATGAAAGGTTCCAAGCAAATGCCGCCAGCACCACAAAATATAGGCAGAAACAAGCACAAATGTTATTTAACAATCGCTTTGCACAAACAAGAAGGGGCCAAAAGAAACTTGGTCAGCTCCGTACTCGCACTCGCACTCGTACTCCTCGCTTATACTGGAGATGCTATCGCTGCCCCAACTCCCAACCCTACCCACAAAAAGAGAGGGAAACTGCTTGTAAAACTGTTTATAAATTAGCGCGATTTGTCTGCCAGACCCCGAAATTGTCCGAGTATGAGACTGTGTGTGATTGTGAATGCTATTTTGGTAATTTTAAAGCTTTAAGATCTCAGATACTCGACAATTGAGGGCTAATAAAATAGTTATGTTGTAGGACTGTTGTGGCTGGAAGGACTGGAAGGAACTCAAATGGAATCTTGTATGAAGATGGCCTTATAAAATTATTATTGATGTGATATAAAATGGTTTTGAAATTGAATAAAAAAATTAACACGACTTCAAAGTATATATTTACAGACCCACGAGTGTAACCATTCGATCTGGTATTATAAAATAGTGCTTAAAATGATTTAAGGATGGGAGCCTAACAATTGCACAGAGAACTCGGTTCGAGTCTTGTGGAAACTTGTTTAATCATTGCCATATTTCTTGTTTCCCAACGTGTGCCACCGTTAGATCCTCCGCCAACAGTGCCATTCGCAGTTAATTGCATCTCTTGCATCCACAAATCTGCGCCAAGATTGCATAATCACCTGCAAATCCAACAAAGTTGAGAGTTAATGCCATCTCGACTGTTTTCTCGCCTCAAAGTCGAGTGACATACAAATTTAACGCGCGAGTAATTGAATGAGAGGCAGCCAAATGAGTTCGCGAATTAGGCAGAGTGCCGATGGCAAAAGTTGCACAAACTCGCTTCCTGGCAGATGCACATACATCTCAACACCCACGAGGCCCACACAGGTAGCTGCTATTTGGGCCACGCTCCACCTGCAGCGGGCTGTCGACTCGCGAGAAGATTTGTGCATGGAAGCTATTCTTATATGCGTTTAATTTGACACACTCTGACACTTTTTACGAGCTTCGAAGATTTATTATATCGTTAGCACTGTCAGTGGCTGCATCGTCAGAGCCGTGATGCTGTGTCTCGCAGATACTCGAGATACTAAACTGAGTCGAGCAATTGTAGTTTGTAATTTGAATAAACCCACTTCGTTTTTCGGCTTTGGCTTCGTTTTGGACATGGGCATGGGAAATTTGGGTTTATGGGCCAGCTGTTTTGGGCAATTAACATGTTCTTATGGCTAATTGCAAAGTGTTTTTTAAGTCAATACTTAAACTGGGCATCGTTATGAATGTTAGTTCGGATGTTAGTCTCGAAATGAGAAATCTGTCCGAGAAGAGGAAGGTCAGCACTTGACTAGATAACTTCAAATAGAAAGTGAGTGAAGAAAAGAAGTCTAATGGGATTTGTTCGAACAAATCTACGAACAATACACACGTCTCAACCATTATTCCAACCAATCCATCACTAACAAAACCATAATCATCTTCCCAAACAAACAACTCAATTTTCAACCTCAACACACTTTCAATTTCCAAACCACACTGAGAGTATCGGCCAAATAATATCATAACAAAATTATTATTTCGCCGACAATCGCCTGAAAGATCCTCATAATTATTAGATCCAAATTGCGTGTCAGTACCGCATAAAATACAAACCTCCAAAAATTATATTATTGCTGGAAATAAATTTAAATACGCTGCAATTTTACTTTCCAATTCAATAAATTTGGCGCACGCAGCTAAGCGAATTGCGTGCCACAATGTATCTTTGTATCTGTGCCTTGTCTGGTCTTCGGCGTCTCCTCAAGTAGCTGTCGGAATCGGAGACCGCTGGCGCCCACATCGAGATCGAGCCGGAGATTTATTTGCTTGGCTCTGTTGATGGACAGTAGTGAACAATCGGGAGAACCGTCAAAAATATTGTAATTTCGCTTTCAAGGCAATTTGGCCTTGCTCAAGAGATGCCCGAAAGTGCCCCAAAGATTTGCATTCAACGGATTTCGTAACTCAATTTCGCAGTGAAACTCCATTGACAGAGCCCCGACACGCCCAGTCCTTTCCACGCTCATCAGCGTCCAACGTCTAAGTTTCGGACCTTTGTTATGCGAGTGCTGTGCTCATCATTCCAGTCGCTTGTAATTTCTGTGCAATTTTTCTCTCCATTCATCTCTCTGCCTGCCTTGTCACTGGGAATCTCAATGGCACGGAAACCTTAGATATTTCTTCAACACCAGCACCAACTCGAAATCGAACTCGAACTCGTATTTACTTTAGTGACTTCACAGCCATTGAGCTGGGATTGTTTGTCTACTCATTTTCATGGGCTGTCACTTGAATTGAAGCCACTCGATTGCAATTGATGCGAAGCATTAAGCTTTTGTCGCGTTCGTCTTTCGGCTGTTTGAGATATATGGGTCAGGTCAGGCAATTGTTTCGCTAGGGGTCTCCATATATGTGGGCTTCGACCTTGGATAACACTTCGACTTGGCGAATTGTGGGAAAAGTGTGAAGGTGTAAGGTCGAGGTGTGTGTGTGTGTGTGTGATGATTATGATGGTAGCAGGTCTCTCGCGAGGTCTTTGTAGTAAAGTATTTTTCACTAAGTTCTGTTCGTCCTACAAATAATGGCACAGACTCTCTGATACTCCTCAGTCTAAGCAATCTGCTTTGGTTAGCTTGCATATATCCACTCCAATAAACCGAATTAGGCATTCCTCGATTCAACAGTTTCACCCACTCTCAACTATACGTTCAGATGTTTCTTGGGAGTCCGTTTTAAAGTCTGTCTAATGCATTAATTACGTATTAGCATTGCTCAGCAATGCTCTCAGGCATGCAACTGCATTTGGAAATATGCCCCCTCCGGGCATATCATTTGTCAAATGGGCCGCCATTGTTCGGACTGGAGTGGAGCGGAGTCGAATGAACAACTTTTTCATATTCAACTGGAATTCATAATTTATGGGTTAGCAGTGCGCCAGCGCCGACTGACTGGGATTCGAAAGTGAAGTTCTTTTAATTACACTTATTCCACTCCCGCCCCGCTCCCTGGATTTCAGAGGAACCAATTAAGTCATTTTGAGATTATATCGGTTACCCTATCGGCGGAGCTGCCTCGTTGGTCTTGATTCGCCAAATGCTCACATTGCTGGCTTTCAGCTTGGTCTCGTGCCCGTTTCTGTTGCTGGTCACGCAAGCTCCGCCGCGCCAGGTCTGCCGTTCCTCTCGGAGGTCTGTACATGCAAATTTCGGAGGGTCTCCGGCCTCCGGTCCCTGGTCTAGGGTCTTGGGGTCTATGGTCTGACAAATGTTTCGAGTTGCCACCGCGGTACCCAGGGCTCGGAACGGGAGTCGAGTCAAAGTCGAAGTCAGTAAACTGTTTTGCTGCAGTTCGTGACAGTTTTTAGCAATTACCCGGATGGGACGGATGGGATGGAGCGCGACAATGTCGTTAGACCCATCTGGCCGGCTTGCTGACCATTGTTCAGCGGTTACTAACCTTAGCCGGCGCTGGAACTTGAGGTTGGATGGGAGCTCCGGACATATGTCAGTAATCTGAGAAAATTGCTAAGCGTTTATCTGTTTCGGGAATCGCCGCAGGTCCGTAGTTCTCCGGCTAGTCGGCTAGCGATCAACTTTTACGGAGCTCTGCTCCACTCAGTCGATCGATACACATTCGAAATTTCTTCACCCCAGACTCATTTGAGTTTATGAAATCGAAAGCCTAATGCATCTTGCATCTTGCATCTTCCATCTTGCCTCGCATGCCCAAGTGATGCACTCAAGTGCGCAGCCGAAGCCGCGGCGAAATGGGAAGAAGAGGAGAACCGCACAGCAAATTAAATTTTATTATTTGCAACAAAACGAAACACTTTGGGTGCCGAAGAAGAAACACGCCGCCAGCGAATGGAAACGAAAATGCAACTGAAATGCCAGCTCTGGAACTTCTGCGGTGCTCAAAATCAGCGAAGCTTGCGAAAAGTGTTTTTCTTTTGATTTTTCCTTTGCTTTTGTTGTGTTTTCTTCACTCCACGCCACGCCACTCCACTCCAGTGCAACAATAAACTGAAAGTGGCGGACTGAGGCTGCGGGAGTGGGGCCAAAGTTTTGGGGTATTCGGTCGGCCGCTGGCGATAATGTGCCATGAAGGAGCAGCGAGGGCAGACGGACGCCGGCTGCACTAGAGTGTGAAGTGGGTTGCAGCTTGTTGCAAGTTGGGGGCGTGTTTGCATCTGACAGGTACTAACCAGAGTATCTCGTCTCGAGTGCTTTGACTTCTCCCATTCGAAGTTGGATGTGCAGTTGCATCAGCAATGTTGTTTCCACTGTTGATATGGTCCTTCATTTCTAACTATCATTTTACCCTTTTATCCATACAATTTTAAACCCATGAAATGTCCTGTCAGTGCGGTTTTCAAGGATGCCAAAGTACAATGCAATTCCCATAGCCTTTAACCTATTCGGGCCCAACCCGAATTCGAAATGCGATACTGTTCAATTCATTTTTGCACAATTCAGAGACGAAAGTTCGTACTGCTTTTCCGCCAGTTTTCCATTTCACCACGAAAACCACAAAAATTCCATTAAATAATTTCTTTGTACGCTCATAACAGAAATAAAGTGCAAATCAATGGACAAGTTTTTAGTGTTTTCAGGCACGGCGAACGAACCCCTCCAAACTTCGACTCCCACCAGATAGCCAAGAGGAAAACACACAAATTATGCAACTCGTCGTCGACTTGCAACATCTCTCGGCAGACCAGACCAGGCCCCGGCCCCAGCCCCAGCCCCAGCCCCAGTCCCAGCAGCAGTTGCAGATGCCATTGCAGTTGGGTTGGAGGCTGCCAGTGCCACACCATCATCATCAGCAGCAGCAACAGCAGCAGCAGCGGGTTATTTCAAATCTTGTTTTGGAACTCTGTGCCAGCAACAAACGCTTCTTCATTTTCGCGCAATAAACTTTTCACCCAGACAAAAGGCAGAGCCACAATGAGAAAAACGAAAGTGCAACAGCATCGGGCAATAACGGGTTGCCCAGCTTCAGCTTGAACTGCCTCGGGAGGCTCGGAGGTCCCTGTCCCGACCTGATCTTTGGGC
This sequence comes from Drosophila miranda, assembly GCF_003369915.1. Classification (NCBI taxonomy): domain Eukaryota; kingdom Metazoa; phylum Arthropoda; class Insecta; order Diptera; family Drosophilidae; genus Drosophila; species Drosophila miranda. Next base: position 13,671,839 of record NC_046677.1, on the reverse strand, counting down.
TTGGCTATTGCATTACGTGTGGGGCAAGCGAAGCCTCGACGAGGATCGTTTGACTTTTGGCCATAGTCGTGTTGAGTTATTGCGAGAAAGAAGATGCAGCTGAGGCTGCAGTACACTGCTGCCAAACCCGTTTCACGTGGCGTATGAGTAATGCGGAAGTTGACACTTGCTGCACTTGGTACTGGGTACTGGGTACTGCTGCCGCTGCCTGCTCCATGGTGGGTGAAAATTGCCTTGATATATTTACTGCACATACCACATTTAATTGCGGCATTCATCAGGCGACTCCAACTTCCAATTCCTAATTGTCGTATTTTGTAATTTGTAAGGCAAAAATAACTACGAGAAACCCGATTTTCCTCGAACATTATCTGACATTGCTGTTTTTTGGGAAATCCAAGCGACTTTTAATGATCTCACAGATGAGATGCCACTCGGCCGCCCGCCTGTCAATAACAGGCGATGAGTTATGTCGACGAGCCCTTTTACTTTCTTTTACCGTTTCCCCCTCTGAAAGACGCTGTGCGTCATTTAAATGGCCAAAAGGTTTGCCCGCAATTGGCATGTGAAATTATTGTTTCCTCAGATAATGCCTCCGATCGTTTCCATTAAATTATGCGGAACAGACGCTCCTCTGCACGGAGAGATCACAGTTCATGTTAATGACTTAATAATTGAGAAGTCGGAAGAGTAATGAGGAACCATCGAAAGCGGAAGGCGCCCCCATACACGTGTCCCCGAGTCTGCCGGCGTGAGATCCGCGATTCTTGGAAGTAATTTGTCTTCAACTTTTACTCAGCCAACATCGCGACGTTCTACTTAGGCTTAAATGTGGGTCACAGACTGGAGAAACTCAACTGAACAGGGTATTTCATAATCCAAATTATATCAGAACTGCATTTACAGTTTACATTCGTTTCCTGGGCAGCACTCTTACTCCATTTTCATTACCATTTCCATTTACTCCTCTGCCCAATCAGGCATGACACTTCGGTTTCATTTACTTTTCGAGCAATTTTCCCCTCATTCAAAAGCGAAATTGATTTAATTCTCAATCAGATGAAAACTGAAAACCAGTTGGAAGCAAAGCAAATCAAATTAAATCAGACCGCACGGCGTCCAACGAAAATAAATAAAATTGAGAAAGAAGTAACTAATGGTGGGGCAGACCCACTCCCAGACCCACCAGACCCCAATTGGGTCCCTCCTCCCCTCCTCTCAGTGTGTGATTAGCGTTCAATTATTTTATTTGTTTGTGGTTAGCAGCTGAAAGGCGATCGCAATGGGATTTGTTTGATGCGAATCGATTTAGTGTGGCGCCTGGCTAATGGCAGCTTGTTACTTTCCTCAAGTGGAAAACTGGGGAGACAGAGACTTCATCAAAGACGATCGAGGTGCGATGATTGGGCCCTAAGCTTGATTAGCTCTTCGGCCCTAGCAAGTGCCATCATCCTCTCTCTTTCTCTCGAGTGGACACCTTCCTGTGGCTCGACAAAACAACTTTCATTTTTCAAGCCAAATCCATTAACAGTTTGTCACTTTACTGAAATATCTTTCAGATAAATATGCAACCGAACAACAATATTTATAAAGATCTCTCGATTGACCCACTTTCCATGCCATGAAAACGACCAGAACCAAACTCGCAAAAAGAAATTACAATGAAATGTGCGGCGAGTTGTTATGATTGTTGCTGTGGATGTTAGTGGTGCTGTTTCTGGTGCTGTTGAGGCAACAAAAGCCAACCGACAATGAACAGGTTGTAGGTCCGGCCGAGACCGAGGGCAGGTCTGTCAGATATATAAAATTATTACCAACCAGTTTTAATGAATGCCACAGGTAAATCAATGGGAAATGTCTGTCATATTTTCAGCATTGGCAACATTTAATCGAAAATGATAAGCTATCCCATAAATAAGAAACATTTTAAATGTAAGATCAATTGTATAATATCACGGATGGCCTTTTCGGCTTATGGGTATGTGATGTATGTATCCATTAGGATCTGTTATCAATTAAAGATCATAAAATAATTAGTGTTTTAAATGTTACTACTAGAAGTTACTATCCCCAAATGGCGATAGTTATTCTTCTTCTGGTTAAGAACTTATACCTTATTCCTATATATATATGTATATATATATCATCTTTTATATTGCTGAAATCCACAAAAGTGAAAGCCCAAGAAGAAATATATAAATAAACATATTGAATAAAAGCAAAAACAAAAAGGTTTTGCAAACAATTTTGCAGGCAGGCAGGCAGGCCCAGCAAAACATGTTCGACGACAGACAGCAAACTGTTGTATCTGTCGGGATGGATGGGGATTTCTGTTTTGGGGACTGGGACTGGAGCGCACTCGCAGTGAACTCTGGACTGGATGGACATGGACGCTGGGCAACAGATGTTTCTGTTGCTTAGCAGCCGATTGCCATTGCCTGCCTGGCTGCTTAGCTGCCAAGTTGGCGGCAATTTCTGTTTACACGACACAGCAGCCCAACTGCAAATGCTACGTGAGGCAATATAAGTGTACAAAATAATAAAAGTTAAAATAAAATTAAGCAATAGCAAAAACAAAAACCAAATCGCATAAAGGAAATTGCAGAGCCACCGAAAAGACGCCAAGTCCCAAAAACAAAACAAAATACAAAAAACTCTTAAGACATCCACTGCAACTTCGACTCCAACCTCGGCATCGGCATCGGCTTCGACCAGTTCCTGTTTACTGCCAGACAAAAGGAAGATGATGATACGGCTGAAAAGCACTTTTTCCCTCTTTTTATTTGGCTAAGCCTTTGATGCTGCTGCTGTTGCTGCTTCTGTTGCAACCAAAATCGCAATCGCAGGCCATTGCCAAAGCAAACTTATGTCAATGGTGAGAGATGATGTTGGCAGCTATCTCGTGCAAGAGACGTTTTTCCAACGCTTTGGTTGGAAAAATGGTGAAGCTTATTGAAAAGGAAATCGGAAAGTCAATGGCTGCAAAGGTTAAGGACAATGCAGTGCGAGTTGGGATTCATCTGAAGAAATTTGTGATTTGTGATGGGTAAAATGAATTCAAGGGACACATAAGAGTCTCTCTATACACGTACATCTCTTATACACGTATCTCCTTTTGTGTATCGTACATGCACTCCAAAGCCGCACACACATCAGCTCTGATGATCAATGTCTCTTCATCACTTTTTCCCTCCAGTCCTCCAGCTCCAGCGCCAGCCCGTCATAGTCCCGTATCAAAACATTGCCTGCAGCTTGAACAATATCGAAATTAATCTTTTTACGTAATCCAAGTCTCAATTATAGGCATTAGTTCATCCTACAATAAAGCTTAGGCAACCAAAAGAGAGGAGACAACAAAACTGATGATTTCACATCGTAAATTGTTGTGGCTTTTGGCCAAAAGTTTTTGGACTTAGCCATGAAAGTGAAAACTGTAACAGCGGATGCCAAACACGAACAGCTTTAATCAACATGGGCTTGGAGCCGAGATCAACTCCAATCAAACTTAGAGATAATCAATTATCTAGGTGATAACATAAATATCTTTAGAGACCTTCAACTTTGCAAGCCCCAATGCGTTACTCCATAGGAAATTCTCAAACATTCACATGACTCTGCAGTTTTGCGGCTCATCCGCAGTTGAAAGATGGTTTTCTTTTTGTATTCATTTTCTTGACCACTCCAAGCGAACAGGTTTGTGGCCGACAGCGGCCCGCAACGATGCCTTAAACGTTGTCTCATACCTTTACCCATGCTCTTACTCTCGCCCCGATTCGCGGCGCTTTGCTTCCTTTGCATCTTCATTTAATCAAGATCCGTACCCCACCCTCCGTAGCGTACCCCACCAGGCCGATAAAAATATTTTTGTGAAAAGGGAAAGTTCATTGAGGCGTTGAAAATCGTTTTTGTTTTCGTTTTCGTTTTCAATGCTGCCAGCACACACAATTCTTCCACAATTAATATTGAAATTTGAATACAAATATTTGAATAATTGAATTGTTAAATAGTCGCTTAAGATCGGACTTCAATCTGGGCCTCCGTTTGGTATTTGGATGCGGTTGCGTCTATTGGTAGAAAGTCTTATGCAAGTCTGTGGAATTTTCAGATTGGGATTTGCTTAAGATTTAGGCGCAGTCTCTGAAAACTTGTCCAACCAAAAAAGTGTGGTGTCTGACATATTTATGCGAGTACTACTCAGCGCCAGGGAACTTTCTTTGGGATTCCATTTTGGCCAAGGGCCTGAGCGAACAATCTAAAAACTGTGTCAATTTGGTGGCCACAATAAATATTTGCATAACATTCAATGGAAATGCAAATTGTGTGTTAAATATTTCTTTCTTTCATTTATATGATTGCTTGGCACACATTCGGGCTGGGGATTGTTTGGGATGGATGACGTTTATGAGGCACGGCCTTTGTCAGTAGGAATGTGGAACATCACCATCACATGTGGCTAACGATCTGAACTGACATCGAATTAATGATGAATATTCGAGATTAACGATACTCGAAAACTGGTAAAAATGTTCAATTTCAACATTACATAAACAAGGATGTACGAGCTGTTCCCCAAACACTTTGAACACTTTGAAAGCAAGACTTACCGCATTATGAAGACCCGCGTTGGGTGGCGGAATAAATCCCTGGGCATTCGCCGTAACCACCCACAGGCACAGAGTGCCCCACAGTGCCAATGAGACTCGCATGATTCACCGAAACTCCGAATCCAATTTCGTATTTTTGTTGGTGGGTATTTCCCGATAGATCAATCCAATATCGTTGCACTATTTTCTTTTAAAACAAACACGATGGAGGGGCACGCGAGAAATTTCAGGTATGTCAGATATATCAGATAAGCGATAGGTAAACGATACACAAAATCAAAATCCAAGTCAAGTTTTGCCAGAGTTATTTTTGTTTCGTTTCGATTCGATTTCTATTTGCTTTATGCAAATGATGCAGGTTCTGCTTCTTTTTTCGAGTAGTGTTTAAAATTCCGTTAACGTTCGAGGCGCGGTGAGGAACTTGGAGCTGCAGGTGGAAGCCGCAGACACGACTGGTCCGGTAAAAGTTCGAAGACTAACTGAAGATCATTAAACGTTTGGTAACAATTTAAGCCAAGCTCGCGACGAAGATGCCAAAACGAAGACCGCGACTCAGACGCTGACGCTGAGGCTGACGCTGAGGCTGACGATGGGGCTCATCGTGGGGCTGCACCGACCGCACGCCGGCAACATGTTGCCAGAGTCGAAGAGGGACTGAGCCAAGCAACGTTTTGGCCAGGCCGCCAAATGCAAAGAGAAAGCAAAGAGCGCAGATGAGCGCTCGAAAGAGAAAGTGTTGCTGTGCTGAGCCGGCAACATGAGGAAATGCCATGCAGAGAGCTTGGATTTTTCCCGTGAATCATTGTCGCAGTGTCTCCGCTTATCGAACCCAGAAGTAGTCGCCCATCCACATCTAAAAGCCATCTTCTGCGATTGCCATTGCTACTGGCAACTGCTCTAGCCATCACGTAGCCGACTCGGAAGTGCAGATAAGCTCTCGGATTGGGGGCGTCCGAGAATTCGAGTTCGCGCCAAAAGAATGGAATGGAATGGTGTACTATACTTACACCGTTTAAAGCATCATCGTGGCGCACAGACGTGTGTCTCTCGTCTCTGCTCTGCTGCTGTCCACAGTAGCCCCTGAAATTGGAATTCCATGTTCATTGCCGCATTAATTATGACTTTATGGTACTTTTGTTGAACAAACAATACATCTGCGGACTGATTCATATACTCATGATATGGCCATGATTAATGCTCTGTTTCCCGTTCAGTTGTACGGGCGGGTATCCCGCTGCGATCGCAGAAGGCGATCACTGCTGGCTTACATCACATCAAGGTACATTTGGAAGGGTATACGCGTGTCATTATGCTTGATTTGATCTCTTAATGGACAGTCACGCCATGAGTAGCTCGGGGATCTGTTTGCGGATGGAACTGTTTGAATAGGAACTAAATTAAATTTATTTAATCTGTTCTTTATTTACTCAATACTGTCAGCATTCACAAGAAGGAATAAATCATAATGATATGATATTTAATCCTAACGTTCCTAAGTATCTACTGCATCCAACACTTTGACCTAAAATAAGCTTTAAGGCGATCTTTACTTTGGTGATTTTGTTGAATGTCTCCATAATTTTTCCCTTTAACTCTGGCCTTTGATTTGGTCATTTTCCCCGCAAGATAATCTCTGTACAACTTTCCCAATTCTTCCGACCTACCCAACCGATCGAGTTAGTTTAATTATTAAATTGATTTCCTCTTGTATAACAAGTCATTCATAGTTCCCGACACAAAAAAAAACAACGCATTTCTTATCAGAAACACTGGTACACCGTTCAACAAATTATTGCATTTCCAGCTTTCCACCCAATTATTGCACCAATTTTCCCAGACCCCAAACAATTCAGTGGCGGGTCTAACGACTAATCAACTAATCCATCAATCAGTTTATCAAATGGGCATTTCAGCGCCGGCTTCAAGAAAAATAGTTTTGAACTTTCCGACTCCGAACAGCCAATTATCCGAAGCCCGAAATGCAATTCTAGAAAATACTCGCACCCGTACCAGTAACCGTTCCGTACCCGAGCTCCCTTCAAGTAGCGATTGCATAATCAGCAAGCAAGCGCCAGAGAGCTTATCAGGTTCGGCTTCGGCTTTGTGCCCTCACAGACAATGATAATGGCCCATGATGATACTATGGTTCGGGGTTCGGGGTTCGGGGTTCGGGCTCGCTCGCCGGTTGTCCAAGTCATTGACTGCAGTCCGGCTCTCCTCGGGTTTTGGGTCTTTTGTTGCTTTTGTGTGCTTAAATTTTATTTGATGGCTTTCTTTGTTGACCGATCGGGCTGTGAGAAAAGCCTTTACACAATATCCAAATCGGTGGAAAATATATTTTCACCTGCTCGCGGGTTGGATTGAATTGTTTGCACAATCCCAAGAGATGTACTCAAGAGAGTATTCAGGAAGTTAGCCCCTTGTCAAATCAATTTCTAATTACTCGATTTTGAATTGCTTTTCTCATAGTTTCTGCGTGTTTCTCTCACTCTCCTCAATCTCTCTGTCTTTTGGACTCGTGTTTTTGTAATTACTTCCCACACACAGAGCCAGTTTTGATTGATAATTGCCAATTTCGCTACATTGTTAATGGGATGCCATCAAAATTTAGCTCCCAGGGTCATGCCCAAATTTATAAAAATGTCCAGTGGCAGTTGGGATCTTGTCTTCGATCAATTACATCTAGCCGAGGGTGTAACTGTTTGTGACTCCGAATTGGTAGTGGGATCGTTGCACACTGTATCGCTCTGCCCTTGTTGATAGTCATCTAAGTTTCTTTATATGATCCACAAAGCCTTGCCCTCGCTGTATCCTAAACTGCCGAGCTGGCCTCTGGCAAAGACATTTATATCTAGCTGCAATTTATTTTATGGCAAACGATATAACAGCCGCTCCCCACAAAAAGCGAGGATAAGTGCCATGAATGACATCATGGCTAGTCCCAAGAAAGAAAGGAAATCTCATAGATGGAAGCCGCTAAAAAACCATAAGCGTGATCATAGATCAGCGAGAAAAGTTCTGAAGCGGCAGATAAACGACCTTAGAGCATGAATAATTTGCACTTTCAAAGACCAGCTCCAAATCATGATGAATGGGTAACCAATAACCAATGGACAGTCATATATCTGCCGAAGATTAACAGAAAAACAAAAGCCATTGCCAGACAGCCAGAAAGCAAAAACTGAAACACCGAAAGAGACTAAATGCTTTACAAATAGCAACAACAAACTGCTTGAGGGAGAAAGACTTTCACCTTGCGACGAATAATCACAAGAAGAAAGAAGCAAAGATATAAAAACACAAACCGGAGAAAAAAGGCAGACAAAGTCGAAGCAGAAGCGGCCTTCGAGAGAGCCTCCATGCCACGGACCCGAAACTCCCAACCAAACCGAACCGAACCGATCCGAGCCCGATCTGCGACGGCCTCACCTGGCAACAAGTGGGCATCATTCAACGACAAGCAGGAGGGGATCATGATCGCCGGCAGGAGAAGAAGACAGGCGCTGAAGAAGCCACCGCAGCCGTACGTCAATAAACCTTTGACTCAATGACGCTTATCACTGCTCGGCCCGAACGCTTCCCCTCATGGGGAATCGGCTCGGCGGTGTGAACGATCATCGCTGGATCGTGAGCTGGCAACTTTTACTTTTCATTCAAGAATGAGGCGGGCGCTTCGACGCATCTGGGAATCTGGGAATCTGGGCGTCTTGGATTAAGTCATATGGCTGATCCGCAGCGCGTACTTAGAATTCTACTTTCCCCGGCATCTTGCGCCTTGTCTATGCCCACGCACCACACTACTTACGAGTCAAAAGTGAAAACAAAACGCAGTGCATTTGAAGCTGTCAAGCTGATGACAGGCCGAAGATCTTCAGGTACGCTATAGTACAGTACAGTGCAGTACAGTACAGCAGTGTTGTGTGTTTCTAGTTCGTTTCGAACCTTTGTTGGATAATTGTCTAATCGCTGAAGTTTATTAAATATCTTGTGAAACGATCCCCTCAAGTAATTACTAAGTGCAGCTTTAAATGCAAAGACAAATTTGTAAAAATATACAAATCTTAACTCCACACTGAAATTGTAAATTCTGTTTAAACGCTGTCGGAAATTGCATAATAATTCACGCAAACAGAAAGATACACAAAAAGAAACACTAAAAACACGAATCAATAAAATAATAAATCAATAACCAACGCGAAGAGCCCTCAAGGCATCCCAAATGGTGTCACGTGGAATCATTATTACCGACACCATCACCATCGTTGGGAAAGAAGAAGTGGAGCCGACAAAAGTAGACTGGAAGGGAAATTAATAAATTTTGATAGATAGCCTATTATTGCTTCCGTTCGAATTTGATGGTTTGACAAATCAGTGAAGGCCGCACCAAAGACGTTGGAGGAATATCTAGAGAAGATGCTCCCGGCACTCGATGGCGTTGACCGTAAGATCACCATAAGCTCCCACGCATCGCGAAAAACTTTCCTGGTGGTCTTTCGAGCATGTTCGGCCTGGGCACTCTGGAGTCGCCTGCCTGCTTGCACCGTGCTGCTAGCCACTGCAGGTCGAGCGGTGCCACTCCTCGAGGCACTGCGTTATCTGGATGTGCAGAATATCACACGTGAGCCTCTTGCACATGAGCTGGGTATTGCCGGCCATCTTCGTTCGTTGTGTATCTGGCTCAGTATGGACACGGCCATGGCCAAGTCAGTCCAGGCGAGTTTGCGTAATAAAATGCATTTGAATTTGGCTAAAATGCAAACATACGCAGGTCTGCTTTTCGCATTTAGTGTATTTACTGTCTCTGCGTTGTGCTTTTCCGCACTGGAATCGATGACCCGAACGACCCTCCAACGAATCCCCTTTTGGAAGCTCGTATCAGTTTGAAATCGGGCGTGTATTATATAGAAATAATATTGGAGAACATAGAAAACTGCTTAAATATATTTGTGTGTACATTTCTTTTTCATAATTTTAACTAATATGCATGGTAATTTGTATGATCCAAAAAAATTTAATAAAATACAGCTGCTCTGGCGTCTATTGAGGGCTCCCTTGGAGAATACCGATATATTGTGAAATACACTTGTTACAAAGAAATCTAACAGAAGTATGGGTACACAATTTTGGTGCTCTAGCTCTGATATTCTTTGCGATTTGTGGATGCCACAGATTTTTGTCCATTGCGGGGGCTTAAAGAGGTGGGCCAAAATTTTGAAGTGCAGGTTCGATATCACAGGAGTGTGGATCCCAAATTTGGTTACTCTAGCTCTTATAGTCTCTGAGATCTACGCGCCCACTTTTTGCGAAAGGCAAAGCCGACCATGAAACGTGTGTGTTAGAGAAAGACAGAGCGAAAGAAAATTAAATTTTTTCATAATTCTCGCAATAATTATGATACGATCTGGTTCAGATTCTCCAGTCTAGAAGATATTGTTCTCTACGACGTTTTTGGTTTCGTCCTTTGTGGGCGCGGAAAGGGGCGGGGTGATGTTTTGAAATACACTTGTAACAGTGACATATTACAGAAGTCTGGATACAAAAGTTTGGATACACTTTCACCACAAATATACTCATTTATACTACCCCTATACTCATTTTGATTATCGGGTATAATTACGCTTTTTTGAGAGATTAAGATGGCTTTTTAGTCATATAAGAAAAAAACATATTCAAGTAACGCAAATTTGGTGTTAAACTTTTTTTGTTAAACTATATTTTATCTTTTAATTTAAAACATAATCACTAATACCTCTCTGAAAAGGTAATACTGAAAGCTTTATTCTACCACCAAACATTTTTATTTTTTATAGTTTTATGCATTTTATTCGCGTTTGAAGTTGAGTTACTCCCTATATGTTCAACTGGAACTGAGAACTGTATAATAGACTGATATAATATGAATATATATTATTAATGGAAAAATTTTAGAGACACTGAGAATCGGGGTAATTTTACACGTTATACACGTATTTGACAGAAGATTCCCTACATGAGCAAGCCGAATAGTATGCTAAGGAAACGGATGTATTTTACGCGCAGAATTCGTGTAGTATGTATCATGTACTTGTACATCTACATTCTGAGCAATGCACTGTGGGCGGAAATGCCCTTTGATTAGGAATATTAGGAACTTCTCAAATTAAGAAAGATTTTTAGCGGTTACTCTATTTCGTTGGCCACTCATCTAGGTCAGGTGGATTCATAACGTGTTTATACATATGGGTACTCATATTAAAAGATCTGCATTGATCGTTTCTCGGCATTCAATTAAAAGTCGAATTTTTGAGTACATAATTTTTCATTTATTCCTTTTTTTGTTGTAATTCTTGTAGTTGTAATTGATTACATGTCGTTTTCTCGATTTATACAATTAATATGGTTCATTAATTTAAAATTGATATATACGTATATATGTATTTTGTAATTATAAGTCGGTTTCCATTTATATGGTTTCCTTCATTTAGTTTAATTTAATTTAAATACTAAACGTTAAATTCGAACACACTTTGTAAATCAAGTTTTGTTTTGCTGTGGTTTTGTTTCTCCTTTTGTCAAAATCCATAATAAAACATACATTGAAGAAAGTATTGGATATACATACATACATATGTACGAGTTACGACGAGTGGCAGAGAACAAATTTATAAATAATACGAAACAAGCTCCAAGGATCGCAGCTGTGGGTATGGTATACATACTATACGAGTCGAGTACATACTATTCATATTGTAAATATTAGATATTGTAGTCTAGTCTAGTGCAATGCGATATATCCAAAAGTCATGAGCAAAAGTTGCAATTTGTTTACAGTGTTATCTAAACTTACGGTATTACGGTATTACGGGTTATGCTACAAACATCGTTCTAACGACAGTCTAGACTCGGTAAACACACGCTTTTACCCAGCTCGAGTGGTTTTGTTTTCTTTGTTTAGTGTCTGTCTATTTTAAAATGAACAAACTGTAATTTGAATAAAATTGTATTTATTTGCTTGATTTGCTTCCACTAATACGGTTTACATAGATGTGGCCGGCGCTCTATAATTATTGTACGGCTATTCTGTTCTGTTCTGTTCTGTTCTGTTCTCATCTTGAGTTTTCTAATTATTGTGGTATTGGCCGTTTTTGTTGGCTTATCTGCACAAATGATTATAGAGCCTAGAGTTATGGTAAATCTAATGTTTATTAAATATGTGTTTTCGTTAAATTATGACATGTATACCGTGCGGATGGGGGCAGAGGGGCGTGGGACCTCATACTCGTTCTGTGTGGGTATTACTTCATTCATTCTCATGCAAATCGATCATGCAACTTCACGCTGATGGGGGGCTAGCTTGCTGTGATGTGTGGGTTGGCCATTGAACGCACCCCCGACCCGTGCTCTTAACTTACGAATACAGTTACAGTAACAGTTACAATTATAGTTAAAGATATATAGATACATTTCATTTCTGTTTTGCATATGTAACTAATAACAGCCTTGATACTGTTGCAAAAGACATGGAAGCTGTATGAAATTGTTACAGATTTGAGTCGCACGTGTACACACGTGACCCTAAAAATACGAGTATGTATATCTGTGTGTGAGGGTGGGGGAGTTGGGGAGTTGGAGATGCGTTGGGTGAGGCGTTACAAATGTTGTCTACATCTATGTTTAGTATATGCCATATCTTATACACTATATCTAGAGTATGTTGTTCCTTTGAGCTGGCTTCTGATTTCGTTTTATCTGACGGTTTCTTTTGTTCATGTTGAAGAGTACACTTTTCGTGTAGACGCCACCGTGCAACACCTTGCCACGGGTCTGTTCAAAAATGGAGGGAAGAGAATACTTTCGGGGGGTGGTTTGGAGAATACAATTGGGAATACATTTGGCTATGGCAGTAGCAAAATAAGATAGTTTGGGGAAACTTAGAGAATACTGCAAAGTGCTGCAAGAACCAGAACCGCAAGGGGACTGACTATCCTAGATGGACCTACATACATATTTCGAGTGGGGGTGGATGGTGTTTGGGAGCAAGTGGGAGTACAACAGCATTGCGCTCACAGACAAATACAATACGCACAATTATATCTTCCTATGTAGCTTATATGACAGATACTATAACTAGGCAGGGACTGGCTGAATCAGAGTCCCTTTCCTACTCCTGCTCCTGCTACTGCTACTGATCCTCCTCGCGCTCCTTGACGGTAGCGCACTGCTGTGGACGCCACTTCTAGCTCCAGAAGTCCATCATGTTGACCAGCTTGCACTTTTTGAGCTCCAGTTTGGTGGGGCGGGCTCGGAGTCAAGCCCTCCCAAAGATGGCTCTGTCGGAGACATCGCCAGTGGACTGAGAGTGCGACATGGCGCCACTGGCCGCACCATTGCTCGCCGGCTGGCCGACTGCTGGGTGGTGGTGGTGATGGTGGGTGGCCGTGGCAAGCGTGGCCGTCGACGCGTTGTGGTGGTTCACATTGTGATGGTTGTGCGCCAGCGTCGAGCTGCCGTATTTGGAAGACGCGCCCACGTTGCTGACCCCGTTCAGATGCTTCCTGGTGGCCGCCGAGGAGACGTGGTGGGTGCTTCCGGTGCCCACGCCCCCGTATATGCGGTGCAGCGAGTACTGCTGCACGGACTCCAGGTCGGAGACGCTCGAGGTGATCTTGGAGCGCACCGCCACCTTCTGCATGCTATTGTACTTATCGCCGGCGCTCAGCTTGATGTCGGGCAGGTGTCCATTCGACTGGGCGTGACTATGGCTCGTGTGGTTGATGTGGTTGCTGTGGCTGTGACTCTGCTGCTGCTGCTGTTGCTGCGGCTGTCTAGACTTGGTGGTGGTGATGGCCGCATTGCTTACTGCAGTGGTGCTGGTGATGGAGGCGACCACGGGCCCTCCGCTGCCCGGCGAGATCTCTGCGAAGTTGTAGCAGGAGGACTTCTGGGAGACGCTGTTCAGGCCCGAGCTGGAGGAGCTGCTCGACATGCGGCAGCTGCGATGGCGACTGGAGGTGGAGGGCTGTAGGAATTCGTGGTGGGCCGCCTCGTCGGGCGTCATCCGCTCCGCGGGATCCCACTCCAGGCAGCGCTGCAGGAAGTCAATGAAGTACCGATCCTGGCAGTGCAAGATCTGGGCCAGTGACTTGCTACCCGGGGCCCTCTTCCGCCCCTTGGTGTTTGTGATGCAGCGCGGCGCATCCCTCGAATCGAAGAACAGACGCCGACGCCTGGCCACCGAAATGAGCACCTTCGGCGGCAGCCCCAGCACCTCCATGATGCAGGCCAGCTGCTCCACCTCGTTCTCGCCGGGGAAGAGCGGGAATCCCGTGTACAGCTCGGCCAGTATGCAGCCTGCAAGAGAGAAAGAGCGGAAGGGGGGAAAATTAGTATTGATTTTGAGTGCAGGCCATTCTCTGCGGGGGTTTGTCGCAGTTCGCCGTTTTGGGCCGGTCAGACAAGCGCATTGACCTTGACTCTGCGCCGGCCACGTGTCCTGTCTCTGGCCCTGTCCCTGGCCTGGCCCACTATGACATTATTTATTTCCACTGCACTTTCTAATGGACTGCCTCGGACGACTCATTGACGGAGGCTGCTGACTCATGGGGCGAGATGTCACAGCAAATTGCTAAATGAACCTTCTACTGATCCAAGCAATTTCCTTTGAACTGTTATTTCAATTTATTGAAGCGCCTACTAAAGCTGCACCCTGTTTAAACAGAGCAGCATCATCTGTTAGCTTACCTCAGCCTGCGACCTCATTTATCTAATGAAGCTCAAAGCAATCAAACCCGCACGCCCACACGCCCACACCCACTCGCAGTATCTGTTGCAGTCTGAGACCCCTTGGAATTTGTTAAGAGCTGGCATTATTCAACACGTAACCCATTTCCCTACTCCGCTCCGCTCCGCCCTGCTCGTGTGCTCGTGTGTATGCTCAGTGCACAGCAACTCAAATAAGCAAGCACACGGACGACGGCACACACACGTGAAGAAGCCCAAGACAGCGGATAAAAATAAACCGAGCTGGCTTTTATTAGGCACCGGCTTCTCCTGCCCTCGGCCCACGACCCACGTCCTGCGCACATTTAATGAGTCTTTTGTTGTCGGTCTCTCTCCCTCTCTCTGTCCCTTTCTCTCTGGCAGGAGCCCACGATATTTTCTAACGCTGACCGGACGTGGTTGTGGTCGGAAATGGGCGCTAAAAGGATGTGCGGGGTGGCCAGGAAGTGCCATTCCAAGTGGCTAAGAGCGGGCCAGAGCTGGGCAAAATTATTGTATACATAAACTTCAAGTGGGGCACTTGTTGAGTGTCCATGCGGCCCCTTCATCCGCCACCTTTGAACCGATATCTCTTTGTTCCTTCTGGGCCTTTACCGCTGCCTTGCCTGTTGCTGCTAATTGGCATAGTGCGTGTTTTTACACTCGACTGAGTTCTGGGCTCTGGGCTCTTGGTTTTGGCCAGGTCAATTGAACGAACGGGAATCGGCAGTGGTCGTGGGAGTGGAAGTGGAAGTGGGAGCCAGCTCGTGACCCACAAACCCGCAGCCATTGAAGCTCTCAGCCACGTTCAGCGGCAGTGGGACCATATAATGCTTGATGCGTTTTCCACAATACCCAAGGATATTTACAGGACCGGAGTGTGTGCACTAAATTTGACTGCCAAATGCAGAGCAGCGCTTAAAATTTCATGGCGTTCCTGCCTCGATGCACGACAGCATGGCCGCTTGTTTTTAATTAAAAGTGGGCTCTGAAAATCCCACACACTCACCCAGGCTCCACATGTCGATGGCCGTGCCATATTGCAGGCCCAGAATCACCTCCGGGGAGCGATAGAACCTCGACTGGATGTAGGTATAGATCTTGCGATCCACATAGCAGGAGCTGCCGAAGTCGATCACTTTGATGGAGCTGCTGCCGCGCTGTTTGAGCAAGATGTTTTCCTGCGGGAAGGGAAGCCAGTCGGTGATATCCAAGTGATTGTATGGCAGTATATCAGTATATACTTACCGGCTTGAGATCACAGTGAATGATGTTTTCCTTGTAGAGCAGTCGCAGGCACTTTACAATCGAGTTGCAGAAGCGTCGGATCAGACTCATGCTGAATCCATTGTAGTTGTTCTTCTTGATCAGCTCGTACAGGTTCAAGCTGCAAAGACAGAGAGAGAGTGAGACAGGGAGATTGTTAGTGGAGTCCGTGCAGTATAATGGTGCACGCCGAGCACGGAGGCAAGTCAAATGCCGGCTGTGCCGCTTAAAGCCCGCCCCGGAGCACCGACAACACGGGGCAACATGCATCGAATTAATTTCCATTGCATGTCGGGCACAAATTTAGGCATTCAACGTTCAGCCGTTCAGCCGTTCAGCCCTTCAACGTCAGCAGGTGAGGCAGGAGCAACCTTATGGACAATGTCGGAGCAGCCACCAGACAACGACAAAAAAACCAACAACGAGCCAAAAAGAGCTGCCAGAATACCGACGGCTCTGGCACAGTGGCACAAGCAATCAATTGCAGATTTCATTCTGCATAAATTGGGCAAAACAAGGAATAAGAAATCGCAAAATTAAACATCTCCACCTGCAGAAATAAATTATTGCCAGAATACCATAGTCCCCCCGAATATGTCCCAAGAATATTAAAGAATACTCTAAAATGTTCCACGGTACAACCCCTCCCCTCAGGGCCAGAAATGTATCTTGTTTTGTCAACCCATTAGCTGGGCTTTTCCCCTCTGTTGTCTGAATAGGTTTTGCATTCGCAGTTTCGGCGATTTTTGGCGATTAATTAACTGATAGCAAAGGAGTCTTTTGTCCTCAATGTCAATGTAACCACCAAATAGACAACCAAGCCAGCACCCACCACCCAATGGGGGGGAGGGATAACGATAACCAAAGTTGATCTATGCGAAAGTTTGGTCAATTGATGGCATACAGTGGATACGGTGCGGGTAGCACGAATGATTGATGAGTTTCTGTGGCAGCCCCAGGACCTCATCTCTTCGCATATTGCTACAGATTTTCCTTCATTCATCCTCCTGCAAATCTGAACTTATGAAGTCGCCACCATTTCCGTTTCCTCTCGAGCGTGCTATCAATAACTTCATCGCCTGTTCGTGAGTGCTCCTTTGACAGGCTTGACCCATATACGTATACTATGTAGAGATGGAGAATGCCGAAAGCAATAACTGGCGATGGCATGAGACGACAGAAAGGCGGATGTGAGTGTGTTTCTGTTGTGTGTGTGTGTGTGTGGGAGGGAGGTCAAAGGTTAAAGCTGCTGCTAAAGAGAAGGAACATGAAAGTGTTCATCCCACGCAAGGAATACCACATATATTTACATGAGGCTTAAAGGCCCGTGTTCTACAGGCTGGTTCATGGGGTAATCCAATTAAAATTTATGTCGGCTGAGGCAGAGGCGCTTTTCCCTTTTCCCTTTTCCCCGACCTCACACATCCATCTACATACGAGCTGCTAAGTGCTCCGAAAGGCCCGCTAAGCTGATTGGGCTTGGGCTTGAAAGAGGCGTCAAGGCCGCGTGTCTTCGCCCCTACAGGCCACATAATGGCATGGCATAGATGACTGTCGAGGCTTTGAGGGGAGCGGAGAGAGTAGCGAGAGCGCAGTCCAGACCGCAAAGGTCACGGGGCTTTTAATTTGAAAACTTTTCCAATGCACTGACTGGCGCCCGAAAGCAGGCAGCGCGAAATACCAAAATGGCAAGGCTTTAAGTGCCGCCGCGGCGGCTTTAAAGCACGAATCTGCGAGGGACTGCCATTGATTTTACGAGGACCCAATTATTGGCAGACAGACGGCAGAGGGTCTATAACAAACCAATAAGAAAATCATCAAAATGTCATAATTTCAATCGGCAAATCGGCCCAGTGGCGCATACTCGTATGTGTGTAGGGGCATGCTCGGTGGAATGCACCTTATAACTGCATTATGACATGCCACATAGAACCAATGTCAAAAGTCCACGAGTCTGCATTCTGCCCTGAACTTGAGAATTGCTGGGGCCCCGGCTGTGGCGGTCTGGGCGCTTTTTTCCGTGCCGAAATTCCGTTGGTAATTTGATTGATTTGCTCCAGCGCCCTGCGCCCTGCCCCGCTCCTTCTGCAGCTGCAACATGCAACTGTAACGAGCCACTAATGCCTGCATTTAGCACACCGAAAAGGGGCAGAAAAGAGAGTGCCCCACATGAGGCGCAAAGAGACAGAGAGAGAGAGAGTGAAAGTGAACGGAATAGATAATACGCCCACCATAAACAACATCAACTTCGAAGGTCTATTCTACTATATCTCCAGCTCAGATCTGTACGTCGAGTATCTGTGTATCTGTCACCGACTGCCGGCTGGGTCTGGGGATATTCGCAGGAGCATAACACATTTTTCATGGCTTATTTCAGGGCTGTCAATTGGCCACAAATGAACTTGTCGCCGCACCGAGAACTGTGTCACCTCGGCTCAACTTGGCTCGGCTCGGAAGGGAAAACTTTATTTTGGCAAGTTTCAGCATAAATTCGAAATTGGTTTTCTTGGGGAAAGTGAAAAGACCGCCTTGAAATTGATTGACAAGCAACTGGGACCGGACGAGGCGCCTCAATCTCTGCTGTTGTCCTGATTTGCATAGCAAATTCCACCGCGTCACCGTTTGGTGGAGCAGTGGGTGGATTGGGGGTATCGATTGCCAGGCGAAAGTTCATTAAATATTAAGGAGTGTTGTTCCTGGAAAAGATTGAAAATAAATCCTTTTTCAGTGGATTCCCTCTTAAATATCCATAAATATTCGAGTTAAGCAGCTTAAGAACTGAACCACCAGCAGAAAGCCTCTTGAATTAATGATGCCCAGTCCCTGGGACTGTGGGACGACTAGGGCCCAAGGCCCTAATCCCAAACAAAATATCTCTCTCGTTTCTATTCGTTGTGTGGCACATTTTAATTAGTCGTCGACGGTCCTGTGACAGTCGGCAGAACCGAACCATTAATAATCACGGAAACAGTTCTATAGGAGATGTTCCACCAGAGCCAGAGAGGGGGAGTCTTCTTCACCTTTCACCATATGGCAAATAACTTGGCCTTGGCCCTGCTGCTGCCTCCTGGCCCCCTCCTGACGGACCGTCAAACAAACGCAATGCTCGGGAAATGTCAATTAGCAGTAATTACTGTGCCCTGGCACGGCATAATAATAACCTACATCAACGTTTTCGTTGGCACGGCACGGCTCGGAGGAATGTTTACTCTCTTGGTAACTCAATCCACAGGATCGCCCTCTCTCTGCGGTCCTTGCTACTCCTCAGTCTCCTTAAATTGCAATTTACACGCGCGCTAAGTGCAAAAATTAATTTTAAAAATAGACTTGCAGGACTCTGCTCATTTGCAAGACCACGCCCCTGCACACCGTTCGCCGCATGTTGCATTTTAATTAAAAATCATTTCAGCTCGTACATTTCTTTTTCCTTGGCCAGCAGGAGTGCTGCAGTGCCGGCGATGACGCGTCCTCGTCTCCTGTCAGTTGTGGATGTCACTGCCACACGCAGCGAGGCAGCCTGTCAGAAATAGTCAATTACATGGCCGACGACAGGACCAGGACCAGAAACAGGACCAGACCACATGCTGCATCTCTTTTCTATTGATCGGCTCTGAGGCGGCTGGACTGGCCGTGGCAGAGGGTGTGGCTGTTTGTGTGCGAGTGGGAGTGGGAGTAGGAGTCCGGCGCCCATAAAGTGGGTCACAAAACGCATAAAAAGGGAAATTTTCAATTTAATTTCAATGTTCACTTTGATTCTGCATATGGTGCATATATGCACATGCGATGAATGGACAAGCGCAGGTGTTGTCAGCACTTTGGACAGGACCCCATTCCGTCCGGTTGTTGAAAGCTTTTCAATCGTTTAATTAACTTTGATTTATGCGATGAGCTTAAGGGAAGTTTTCAATGAATTCATAATTTAATTATCATTTCCACTTAAATGAAAATGTTTCACTGCGCTGGAATCTGCTTTTCCATTCCGGAATAAATTCCACATAAATGCTCGTACGAGCAATATTCAAGGCCTGAAAGGTCTTATGCGAAGTCCAAGAAACCTCTGCTTATGCGCGAAGGAGACTTTCCTGCGCTAAGAAAAGATTTGCTCCGCGTCATAAACATGACATGTATGTTGTTCTTGCCATTATCGGGCATTGCAGCATTCGCTTGTGCTTGCCGAGCATCGATGCGCCGCTTCATGTGGGAGCGATGGGAGCAATCTTTTAGGGATGTACTCCACTGTTTCGACTCCAGAATCGGTCTGCTCAAGGCAGATACCTTTCGATATACCTTTAGCTGTATTTAAATTTCATTCCGCGGCTAAACTGGCTTTCAAACCAAATTAATTCCCCGATCATTATCGCTGTCCCCATCTCGTTATGGGTCATAAAAATTGAAATTAAATCCTGACACATGACATGGCCAGCAACCGCTGAGAGAGTGGAAGTGGGTTCCTCCCTTGTCCCGCCCTCCCCCCAGGCAACACTAGACTGCAATTTATGTGCCTTCAGGCACACACCCACACAGCGGCAGAGCCAGAAACTTGGCCGCATCCACAGGGCAGCCGAGGCATGTTCTTGGCCAGAAACGAGAAAGCGAAGCTGCGTCATCGTCATTGGGGCAATATGCTGCATAGCTATGGGCGCTCCGTGTGGTGTGTGTGTCGCTATATCTTCCGCCCTCTGCTCGCTGTCTTTGGAACTTTGGCAGCTCCCATTTTATAGCCGTCGCTGTGAATTATGTGGCTCATAATGCTAAAACAAGTCCTAGACGAGCCTGAAGCTGCCACCTGCCAGGGTCGAATGGAGGGAAAACCATCCAAATGTTTCCCAGACATTCTCTTTGTGTATTTGTGTGTGTGTGTGTTCGTGCGAAAATGTGTCACTTGGCGTCAATTTAGTTTTTACCATCATTCGCTGCGGTGCGGCGCGGTGCTGCTCTTCATGACACTCTCTGTCCTTTTTGCGAAATTAAGTCCTTGAATGAGTGGGCGTGTGTGTGGCACTTTCGGGACACAGACACAGATTAGGTTTCATATTTGCAGACACAGTAAGGGCAGTCTGCTAATTAGTTAATCAGCTTGGCGGACCTTCCTTGCCATTTAGGGACTTCCACAAAATGAGAATTAACTTTCGTAAGCCGAAAAAAAATGTCTAAGCCCAGTTCTTGCAGAGTACAGGGATGGAGCTCAGCAGTTAAAAAACCAAACGAAAAACTCTCACCAGGGAGACTCGAGTCGTGTCGAGATGCACTGTGCGTACTTTGTTTTTGCATTCTCGGCCACGAGTCTCGAGTCTCGACCTCGGCACTACGCATATTTTTTTGTTTTGCATTCTCCTGTATTCTCGTTTTCACCTTTCACAGACTTTGTGCGTCTGTGCCTGCTGCTGGTGGAAGCAATGGGTGCAACTGCAGCATTAGAGAGTCAGAGACAGATAACTGCCAAAAGGAACTGTTACGCATCCCATAAAGTATGCATGTATTTTCTAGATCAGCACCAATAGCCGTGCTATAGCAAGCCGATTTTGTGTCCAGACTATCTCGAATCTATCTTTGCCACGGCCAGCTACCAAAAAGAAAAATCATGAAGTTGATTCGAAGATTTGAATCAGAATCATACAAATTATCATATATGTATGTATACTACTTGAATGCAGAAACATTATTATTGTAGCCAGAAATCAGTTGAAGCGAAGCTTCCGTTTCGCTCTTTGAACACCTGGCTACCGAACACGAATAAATTCCAGAGTTCACCGCTTTCGAGTGCATACTTTTGGGCTGCATACGCAGGATATTTGCCGATGTATGTGAAAATAGTAGAAACTGAGTTCCACGACTACTATTTATGTACACAAGTGTCACTGCCTTGAAGAGAAATGTTCCTATTAGTCATTGCTATCCTCCTGTCATCCAACCCCAAAAATTGTTTCTTAGACCTAAACCACTAATCCAATCACCCAAATCTCATTTTGCCTCTGCCCCCTGGTGGAGCAGGCCCCGTGGAGGGGCCATGCAGATTAAATTGCGTGCACGTAAATTTAATTACGTAAAACTTACCATACAATTTGTTTACTCGTTCAAAACAAACTTTAAAACTTGCCACCGGGTTGTCAATGCGGTTCCCTGCCATCCAGCCCGCCCCTTGCCCTGTGCTGCCCCTCGGACCGCACTCGGACAAAGTTTTCCCATTGCGGGAAAACTTCTTCAGGGCAAGAGCAAAGTAGAAAAAAAGAAAAAGAACAAGTGCGCCCTCGAAGAAACAAACAAAAACAGCGATTTTGCGGCTAATTAGTCGCAGGGCAAATAATTAATTAAATTTCCGTCCGGGGGATGGATGATGTTGGATTAACGATTCAATTCGGCTTCTCCATCGACTGCCGAGCGTTGTCTGCAATTAGGGAGGAGCACAGAGGAGAGGGAGGAGGCCGCTTCTCCGATGGCGTGCCACTAGCCCATTCAAATCCCCCAAATCCCCCAAATCAGTGCTCAAAAATGTCAACTGGATGGAGCCTCAAAATGCAAAAAAGCGAAAAACTTTCGTAGGCTGGCAATTAAGACAAATTAGTCACCGGCGACTGACGGAAATGTCAGAGGCACCGGAGAGGGAAACACAACAGCAACAAAAACAACACCGACACCAACAACAACAAAAGGACGACCTTCGACGTTCGCTTTCCACCAACTATGGCTGTGTTGCATCGCGTGCTGCTCACGATGTAGCATTTGCAACGAGTCTTATTTTTACCATATTTGCGTTGCTGGCTGTCTAAACTTTGACATAGCCGTATGCAGTGGGTTCCGGTCTCAGTCCCCGTCCCAGTCCCCGTTCCCCGGACATACCCTCTACTATATCAACACCTGAGGTTCCCTGCTCAGGTCGAGGCACGCCAATCAATTAGATTTCTACGCCACGGCTGCAAGGATATACATATGTTCCCCTGCTCCATCTGGGATCCATCTGATCCCACGGCAAGGGTGCCACGAACAACAGGTCGGGCCTAAGCATGGCACACACACTCGCATGACCAGAGGAGGCGTGCCACACGTTGCTGCGCCTGCAAGTAGGCCACACACTCAACACACAACATTCAACATTCAAATTGAAATTGATAGCCGAGCGCCGCCTGCGGTGGGTGCACTTGATTCAGATTGTGTCTGCGTCTGGCGCTTGTTTGCGCTTTTGTGGCATGTAAAATTACAGTCGGCTGCAGGAGCAGGGGCAGGGGCAGGACCAGGGCCAGGGCCAGGAAATTAAATAGAAATTTATATTGTTTGGCCGGAAAATGGGTGGAAGGAAAACGCATTAGAGCCGGGATTGATGGCAGCGTGAAGCCAAATCTAGTGATCAAGTGAAAACACTCGTAAAACGAATTATGAATGCCACTTAAGAGCATTTATAAGGAGGCCATAAACAAGCAGTTACAATTTATGGGCCGAACCGAACCGAACCGAAACCCAACCATATGATACGTCCACCAATAAAACCAAACTGGAGAACAATCAAAATGGGTAGACATCGCACATATGTGAGTATGTTGGAGGCACCAGGACTTTGGTAATGCGTGCTAGGCACTTGGAAGCATGGAAATTAATAATAGCCACAATTTTATGGCCAGCCAACACGCAACGAAAGTTGGCACAAATAATTGGCAGAATGTTAATAGAAATGCGAGTTATACGCGCTTTTAATTGAAGCGGAACCAGAGACGGATCCCAAGTCTATATATTGTGTGGCGTTTCGTGACTGGCAGCCGAATCCAAGGCTTACTTAATCTGCATTGACGTCACAGATGAGTGTCTCCCCAAGCATTAACCGCGAGGACTCACCTCATCAGCTCGAAGGTAATGCACAAATGTTTGCGGAAATATGTGTAGTCCAGCATGTGGATGACATTGTGAGATCCATCCGCGTCCTTTTCGCGCAGCTCGTCGAGGATGTTCAGCTCGACGACGGCCTGGTTGAGGAAGCGCTTCTTGTTCCTTATGATCTTGATGGCCACGTGTGTGTTGGTCTTGTGGTCTAGGGCCCTGATCACCTGCCCGAAGCTGCCCTTGCCAATCACCTCCAGAATCTCGTAACGGAAGGCTATGTGATCGTGTTCGATCTGAAAACAAATACAAATCCAGTCAGTAATGTCAGTAATATATGGGTGGGGGGGATCCAGCGATCCACTTACGATCTTGTAGTTGCCATTATCATCGTCATAGCCCAGATTCGTGGTGTTGGCTGTGGGGGCGGGCTTGTTGTAGTTCTTGCTGGCGTGCTGGCCAAAGTACCAGACCTCCTTGTACACCTTGAGCTCCTCGAACTCCAGATCGGTCAGGTAGTTGCGGAACTTCTTCACCAGCTCTGTGATTGCGTGGCGAAATCCATCAAGAGAGCAAAAATATGGAAACATTAGGAAAATATATATGAAAAAATGCCAGAATTACATAAATGTGCAAAGTGAGCTTTGATTTAGTCAAAAATGTCACTGTTTTTCCATGCATTTTTAGGCCGAAACAGAATTTCTCTTTTTGCATTTACAACCAACTGAAAAGCAAAAGTAATTGAGAATTTTCCCATGTGGCAAACGCCGCACTCTAGAGTCCCCCATTGACCCTGACCTCAATGGCTGTTTTATTTTCTAACAATTTATATAAAATTAATTAGTGAGCAGGAGAGGAGAGGCGGAAAGACGAGAGCGGATCAAATGGCTGTGGGGCATCCTCATCCTTCTCTAATTGGCATTGAGCTTCAGCGAGGCATTCGGAACACCCCCAGAGTCCCATCCCTATCCCCATCCCCATCCCCATCCCCATCCCCAGATGGCTCCCCATTGGGGCCCACAATCTCGCACTCCCATTTTGAGGGTCTTTGGTTTTGGTTTTCCTTACCAGATGGCGTCATGGGCGTGTTGCACTTAAGCTCGCCGCTGCCTGTGCTGCTGGCCGAGTTGCCGGAGCTGCCGCTGCCGCTGCTGCTGTTGGACTTGGTGGAGGAGCCGCGCTCGTTGCCACCGTTGCTGCTGCTGTTGGTGGTCGACGAGGAGACGGGGGAGCCAATGTTGTTGTTTTTGTTGTTGTTGTTGTTGTTGTTGTTGTGGCTGCTGTTGCTGTTGCCATTGAGGGACGTCGTTGTGCTGACGGCCTCATTCACTGCCACATGGTTGTTGTGGCCATCCAGGCCGCGCCGCGACCCATTGCAGAGCTGAGGCAGGTCCAGGCGGGAGCTGGAGAGCCGCACATCTCGTCGCAGCTTCTCATTGTCCAGCTGGATCTGTGGAGCAGACGAAGCGATACCCATGAAACATTTGCATTCCCTCGAACAGCAGGTATTATGATCCTCCTCCTGGAGTGGACTGTAGCCCGAGAATCGATGCCCCAAAAAGAGGCTGAAAAAGCGCCTGCCTTTCATATATTTTCGATTCATGCTCCACTTCATATTGTTTACAATTTGAATGAATACATTTATTGTACATATTTATCAAAGAATTTAGAAAAACATTTCCATTTTTTGCATGGAAGGTTGAATCTGTTCGAAAACGATCCTCGATCAGGGGCACATACATATGTATATGTATTCTTGAATGTTTAACAATTCAGAAAAAGATTCGGAAAAGAAGATCTGTTATACCGGATGCTGAATGACTTACCGGCATTTCGCATCGATCCAACATTTTGGCGGTTTTTGTGTATTGTCGATTCTATCCAGAAGAAGATATTTATCCAAGAAGATTTGTCCGCTTAACCGGTTGAGTTCTCGCCACTCTCCACTCTTCTCCACTCCTCCAACGTTTTACGATTGATAACTTTCGGGGTGGCACGTCTCTGGGGCGCACATTTGCATTTGTTTTGGTTGTTGGGGCCAACTGCAAATAAGGAAAAGAAAAGGTAAAAATACACTAAAATATGTTAGCAAAACAAAAGGTTTTTGTTGTTTAAGCCCTTGACTTTTAACCCTTTAACCGCCGCAGGAGGTGTGGGTGCACCGGTAACCGGTAACTGGTAGCTGGGTAACCAAAGAACCACAATGAGAAGTCAAAGAAATATCATTATAATAAATAATAAAGCATCGGCGAGCAGTGCGCATTCCAAGTGCACACCATAAATAAAACCCAAATCGCTGTACGATAAATGGTGGAGAGAAACGCCCCCGAAACAACAATATCAATGACATGTCAGGGAGCACAGCACAGACCATAAACCGAACCCAGTCCGTCAGTCGGAGCGACAGCCAGAGTCCATGGCAGTTAGCAGTTTTCATTGTCAAGGCGGCGACGACAAGCGGCGTCATCAAATGCCCAAAACTTTGTTCATATTTCCTTCAAAAGGGGTCGTAAAAGGTCTTCCAGGTACTACGTACCCCCTCTGGAACCAGACCACAACCCAGCCCAACCAATTCCCGGCTATCCCATTCCTCCAAGTGCAGCGGCTGACAGGCATAAAACTTGGAAACCAAAGTCACGGCCAATTATGAACCCTTTCCCTGTGCCTCACCTTTCTGGCTCGTTGTGCATTTGCCAGTCGCCTCGCACTCCCACTCGCACACGGACTCGCAATCAATATGCATAATAATCCTCCCTAAACCCTTTCGACAGACTACACTCGCGAAGCCAGCCCCCTTCGGGAGGGTAAGTGCAGCGAAAAGTTAAGTTTGTTTGAAAAGTTCCCTCATGAATAGAGGCATAATGAAAGCGTACACTAAATGGATAATGGGTATTACTCCTTCGCTCTACTTGTGGTCGATAGTTGACTTGTTTCTCTCAGTGCATCTCGAACAGGTCCCCACATTTCAAGGTACCATCGACAATCTTTTCCAATAGTTTTCCGCCATATTTCTTGGCCTGCTGGCCTCGGGGTTTTCCATCCCAGGTACAAATTTATTGGCTTTTAAAACTTTTCTGTCATAAAATTATAATTTACAGCATTCGCTCTCGTCATCAAACTCTCGACAGTTCCCTATTCGCCACGACAGTGGGAGTGGGAGTGGAGTTGGAGTTCGGGTTTGGGTCGGGGCTTTCCTAAAGAGTTTTCCTATATATGTATATTCCGAATTGTATTGTCTGCTTGTTAAGTCGTTAGCTATGCCCGCGTTTTGCCCTTCTTTTTGCTGCAGACTCGGCCGAAGTTAGCTCTTAACTCGGTTTCTGAGTTGTGTTTCTCGTTGGTTGGATTTAGCCAGTCTGTCATTCAGTCAGGCAGTCAGACTGTCTTGTCTGGCTGTCATTAAATGCACTTTTTGGGCTTGCCATTTCTCTCGCAATTTGTGTAGAAAGCCAAGAGAGTTGAGAGACAAAGACCCCAAAGAGTGGGGCCACGTCTCGGGTTAAGTCTGGGCATGGGCATGGGTCTGGGCGTAGGTAATTTGATAAGCGAAAGTTTTTTGAACCCCCCAAAGCCGACTGCAAGGCTGTGGCTGTGCCTAAATTTAGATCGTACCGTTGCAAAGGTGTCGCTGCTGACGGCCACAACTGCGCATTGTTCTCTTTTCAGATTTAAATGACAAATCAATTGAGACTGAGACCCAGACAGTGCCACTGGCGTCAATTGTAATTCATTCCAACAATTACACGCCTCGGAAACCGATTGCTTGGTTTTGCATTGATTTCAATTGAAATGGAAAAAAAAACCCAAGATCTTTTGGATCGTTTGTCATTGCTGCGACACCCACCCGATATCTGAGATATCTCAGAGATATCTGCAATTTCTATTAACGACATTGAAACTCAAATGTCAGACTCAATGCTGTGTGTGTCTGTCTGTCTTTTGGCTCTCAAGTTTACGAAGATGTCTTTGGCCGAGCTCTGTTTGGGTCTGTCTTTGGCCTCGAGATGGCTTTCGTGATTTTTTCTTCTTGCCCTGAATAATTGTGCTGTGGGTACTGGAAAACCTCCAAATGGCAACTCAATATCAGATCGCATTTCAAATCGAAGTCTCATTTGGGTTCCCACTGACTCACGGGCGCGAGCCAGAGATGATTTTGGACCAATCCGAGGGTATTGGACCAATATTGTCGTTTCAAGAACCAATCAATACAAAACCGTAGTTAAGTCTTTTGGATGTGCGGAGGACATGTTCATTTTATTTTAGATCACTTTTTTTATTTAAAAACCCAATTTTAATTTAATTATGGAAGTGTATTCTTTGGTATGCCCTTTTCTACGAGTGTATGATCGTCGGTTCTGTTTTTGAGATTTGCTACTTTGCTGGCCGTTCTTTTTTTCCATTTGCCTATTGCGTTGTTGCTCTCTCAGATAGAGCATCGATCGTAAGAGGCGATAAGAGCTGGCTCGTGGTGGACAGTGGCCCTTGCTGTTGCTAAGTGCGAGCGAGAAGGAAATGTGCGCCCATGAATTGCGTTGCCGAAAAAAGAGGACGGTGGAAGATGGTAAGCGAAAAGAGCAATGTATGAGGCAAAGGGTTAGGCTTATATTTATTAAATAAACATCGTAGCTAAATCATAGTCGCGCTGCCCAACGTAAATCCCTTTATTTTTTCGCTACTTGCACTGCCCACTGTAGCTGAACGCACGGCAGCGGCCGTTCTTTCTTCTTTCTATTCAGTCTTCCTCGTTTCGTTTCTACAGCAATAGCCTATAGCATCCAGTTGTTCTCTCGCGCTCTATCGTTCGTGCTCGGCTTGGCTCTGACGCTCGCCTTCTCTCACCCACTCTTGCTCTTTTCTAAGACTCTCTGCGTAGGGCACGGGCAGTTCGGCCCGTCAGCCCTTGCAATTAGTTTTGCGCCGATCGTCATGCACCCAAAATACTACACATGTACATACTTTCGCGTTCCCTTAGCAATAAATGTACCTTCATGATTTTTTTTTATTGTAATTAGCAACAGCTAGTGAAAAAGCTCATTATCTTAACAATTAGAAACCCGATATACAGTATGACCAACATTTATTCGTACTCTATAAGCCCACAAAAATGTTGTTATATTAAAGACCCATCTTTATATAATCTGTTCCTATTAAAATTAAAATGTTCTACTTGTGGGGGGAGGGGGGTCCTCATAAAAATGAACTCAAACAAAAATGGCACTTTTTCGCACATACATTATTCGTACAGCCTTTAGGTTCTTCAAATAATATTCGAATATTACAGTATATATACAGTATACAATATTCCTTTGATGAAGTTTTGCGTATTCCCATTTCAATTTATCCCAAAATTCCGATTAAAAATAAGTTTGCTACAAGTGTGTTCTCCTCTCAGACTCTGATCATGTTACGCCGCATTACGTCTGAGGTCCGAATGAAAGTTGACCCCCACTGAACTTTAAAAACCAGTCATTTAGTTAGCATTTTTTATTGCTCCCCATTGCATAATCCAGGGCTGCGCTGACCCTCCGCATTAAAACACACAAAATATGATGGCATTAATTTGAAATTTCTACGTCAAGTGTCGGCAGAAGGAGAAGAAAATTGGCCACTCAAAGTAATTGAGTTGCACTAAACAGAAATTTCGTTGCTTGTCTTCGGAATTAACGATCCCCCAGATGCGAGTAGAGGAGTGGAGTGGAGTGGAGATGCGACTGCGATGGCAATGGCAATAAAAGTGTCGAGAAATTTATGGGAATAATTTGTCAATTTATGGGCCAGAGGCTGTGTCTTATTTTGACAAGCGCGAGAAAAATGATTTCAATCGCCCGAAAGACCGAATTTGTGCATTTACTCCGTCAAGTGCACCCTGCTCCCTCCTCTACTCCGACGCTTTTTTAAGGTCTGATCAGTCTTTTTTGTTGTTTAATAAATGTCAATTGCTTACCAAGGCGGCGAATTTGTTTGTGCTTCTCGTTTCGTTATTGAAGAGGGGCAGGGCAGGAGGGGCGAAGTACAGAAATAAATAAAATAAAAGCAAAACAACTAAACGTGACATTTGGTTGTTGACTTTTGACACTTGCCATCATTTTGGGCAGACCCGATGCAAGATTTATGTACGAGAGCCGCTCGAGCTGACTCGACAGATCTTCGCGTAAATAATCTTATATTTTTCCCGCTTTTTGTTTATTTTCATTCGGATATGTACATATGTATGTTTTTGCATAAGAAAATGCACCCTCGACTCGACTCGACTCGACTCCAGCTGCAAAATGTCAGACATTGTCGAACGAGAAGGAGTGCCATCTCCGAATCGGAATCCGAGTCCCAAATTTGGGCATTCCCCGGCGAAATGCCAAGAGGAGAGATTCGCGAGAGTCTCTCCTCCATTTGGTATTCTCGATGGCCTCAACGCGTCAATAAGCTGTCCAGAACTCGATTGGGCAACACTGCCTCGGCTTGATTTATTATTGAAATGTTATAATTGTTTCCCTTTGATTGGTTGACGACTCAAGTGCCTGTCGCCTGTCGCCTGTCGCCAGCCAAAGATCCGAAACTCCGAAATCGTACGAATCGTTAAAATTATTCATATTTCATATTTCTCGATCGCACGTCTATGGGGCCTTTATTCGATAGATTTACAGGCGGCACATGCATGAAATTGAAAACGATTCCAGCCTATTGTTCGATCGGTTTTATTGATTTGTTGTCTGCCTGTGGCCCAAAAACGCCAAACATCTGGGGGGTGGAAAACACACATTATAGAGCTTTGATCTTTCGATCTTATAATGCTGAGGAATACCAGGCAGAATCGGAATTCGATGGGGGATCGGCAGAACAGACGAGAACCGGGCTCGGGTCCGTTGTACGGCCATCCGTGAGATGCAATTCCACTTGCAACACGAGTGTCTACCCAGCCATAACCAATTTCATAATCGCTTCACACATAAAGAGAGCCCCAACCATTTGCATGCTTTCTTCGCCCTCTCCACCCTCCACATAATATGCAGTAATTTCGGAGCTATTTCAGCGAGCACTGACAGAGATATGCATGTTGGGGGCATATTTCTCATGCAAATGGCACCGCTCCGATTCGTGGGTCGGGGGGCTGGGGACACATTTGGCACACGTGACCCACCTTCGACGGGCGGGACTCCACTTAATTATAGGGCATGGCACCACACCCGAGAAAGGGGCATATAAAGCATCATTTGTCACAAAATTTCGGTTAACAATTACCTCGCGTGGCCCAGAAAGAGCGAGCCCCCACGAAAATAGAAAACAAATAGAAAATGGGCACAAAGAGCCGAGCCAGGGAGCAGTCGAGCAGCCAGGCGACATGCTATAAACATTTTTGCTACATTTAATTTCGCGCAGACATGAAACATAAGTGAAATTCATTTAGTTTTCATTGCTACGATTATTTTCGTATGCCAAAAGCCACCATTCAGAAGCAGGCCACCAACCAGCCAATCGACGGGACGGGAGAGGGCATTAACCAGCTAACTAAATGCACGATCCGAATCGCCACCCCCTCAAAACGTGACCCCATAAACCATTGACCCACTAACCCCCCAACCCTAAGTAATGACCTCAGGCACAAAATGTCAGCTAATCCCCCCTCCTATATGTGCATATATTCCAGCAAGCGGCCGCCCGAAATGGGGAGCGGAAGTGGCCAACGGTCGGCTGTGGATTGGTCACCGCGAAAAGTGTTGAGCTGTGGCATGCCACAGTTGGGCTAGGTCGATGCCAGACGGCATTCGTGTAGGCCAGTGCTCAGGTGTTTTTCAGCTAAAGAAAATATGAACGCAGGGGCACTCCTAGGGAAGAGCATCCAGGGAACCAACAACAGCAACAGATGTCACTGGGTCGCCTGACATATAAACCCTAATACCGCGAAAAGTGCTGGCCATCCCCCAGCTGTGCCTCTGTGATGGTGGTCAATGCACTGCCCAAGTCCGAATGGGAGAATGGGAGCCGCTCCCCCCAGCCGTAGCCCCCATCTGGCATTGGCCCAGGGGGGGAAAAACAATAACAAATTTAATAACTTCCGTTCTAGAAACACTTTTCACTGTCTATCGAGTCGAGCGTTTGTTCGGTTCGGATGCACAAAGACAATGGGGAGAGATGGCTCGAATGGGGAGAGAGGGGAGCCTTTGCCTGTTTTAACAAGTGCAGCAGGTTAACGGTTGCTGTTGGTATATACATTATCGTCCCTAACTGGAACAGCAATAGTCGTATAAAAATCGTAAAATCGCAGTCAAGTGCCTGCTCCCCCCACCACCCACTACCCCCCCCCCCCCCCCCCATGTTTCGGGTGAAATGAAGTGGAGTCGAGTTGTCGCTTTTGTTGTCGGAAAATGACAATTAGCTTTTAGTCTTTTTCCCTGCTTCGGCTCACGGCTCACTCATTTGACAGTTGACTGCATTTCTCTTTGCCCACAAACACAAACACAAACACAGACGCAAGCAAATGGAAAACACACAAACGTAACCGTAAATAGAAATGGAAAACACAAAGGAAGCAAGCTCAAATATAGATGCCTCGTCGCGGAAGTCTTCAACTGTGATTCCAGATTGAGTAATAAATACCCAAAGTACTCGCAGTAGTACTCGTACTTGCAACAGCTGCAGGCTGCAGGCAGGCAGGCAGGCAGGCGCACTGCATTTGCAAATTTTGGTTAATGGGTCTGTCGACTGAGTGTCTGACTGTCTGTCTGTCTGTCGGGAAATGCAGGAAGCAAACCCAAACGAAACTGTTACGATCTGCCCCGAAATTAGCCCCCGGGGGCTCTTATTTGTTTTCGAAATAGAGTCAACAACAATGATGAGCGTCAGTCGCGCAGTACCACGGGAGAGACGGGGAGACGCTTAGAGGGTGGACTGGGGGCGGAGATCCCAAGCAAACTTTCGACTTTGATTGATACGAAGGCAGGTGAGAGGTGAGGTGCGGCCCCTCTCCCTCCAGTAAAGTCGGCTGACGTTCCTTTTGCTCTCTGGATCTCTCGCTCACTTTGATTGATACGAAGGCTTGTGAGAGGTGGGGTGCGGCCTCTCTTCCTCTCTCTCTCGCTTCGATAAACGGCCAGCGTCGGCTGACGTTCCTTTGCTCTCTGGATCTCTCGCTCTCTGCTTTCTGCTATCGCTACTCGCTATCTAAGAGAAGGGTCGCAATGAATATCTTGATTAAAACTCCCTTCTGCTATATAAATACCAGATTCTACATACATCGATGATATGGATTCGATATGTAACTGATTTCCAAATTTTTGCAGCTAATAAACATATTTCTAATAGTAAAATTAATATCAAGAATCAAAAGAAGAAGAAGAATTCTAAACTTGTATTTATGATTACTTTTGAAATATCAGAAAAGTCAACCTTTGCTGCTAAGCCACACTGGGGGATGGAGAGAGAGGGAGGGTTCAGCCACTTATCGGAATTCAACACAGCAGCTATACGATGTGGTGATATATCAAACGATTAAGCATATGATACATGTACTTATAGAAGTAGATCGTTTAAACCTGGGAAATAAGTAGATATGTTACAGACGGACAGAGAAACGAACGAAGGGATCCATATCTGTACAAGTTCGAGCTGTCGCCCTAGAAACTCTACCCAAGGTATATTTTTCGATATACCCTCTGGAAGGGTAGTAGAAACAAGTTCAAGGGATACTTGGAAACCAAAGCCAGTAAATTGAACACCATTCTTGTCGTATCACAATATTTATATAGCCCTTTTATGGCACACACACCGACTCTTTATTACATTCTTCAGTTACACTGCCCCATACCTATGTACATACATTGTACATATGTACAAAATCTTTTCCACCTATTCAATTGGCGGTTAATAGTCTGCGCAACCTTGATGTTCATTAACCCACCAGAGCCAGAGCGCCTCAAGTTCAATCACAAAAGTGCCAGGGCACAGCAACAGCAGCAGCCACAGCAACAGCAACAACTACGAAAAAGTATCAACTAATCAAAATGTCACACTTTCCATACAGAAAGTGGAGGAAAAACACACGACGAAATCTGCTGACAGCTGACAAAACCAAAGCATCCAAAAGCAAAACCAAAACCATACAAGAAATAAAAGTCACACTTCGAGAGCCGAATCATGGGATACTCTTACAGATCGATATTATTCGCAGTAGTTCCATCGACTGTCTGTGGTTTATGGACATGTTGGTCATATTGTGTATGTTCGTTCCTTCTGTCCGGTCCGTAGCAAAAAGCTTGTCAAATAATGAATAGCCTCTTGTAGGGTATGGCCACAGCGAGCCACCGAAAGGGGTGTGGAAGCGGCGTTGGCACTTTACAATGAGCCATGGAATACGTATACCCGGAGCAATTGCCAGCTACAACGTGGGGCAGCCACGCCGCTCAGATTACACCAGAAAGCGGAGGAGCAGGGCAGAGCAGGCAGGCAGGCGCAGAGCGACGTTGACGACTCGCGCGACAATTGCCTCAACTTTGGCGTTAATGAACATGAGCACACTTTGCCACAGCCGAGACGAGACGAGATGAGATGAGAGCTTTTCACGGCTCAAGTCCCACCCCCATCCCCCATTCCAGGCCGATTCCAAGGCGGCATAATGAATTGATGTGGCCACTGATGGGAAGCGATGGCATGGGGCTGGATGAAGTCGTACATAAATTGTGAAAGAAGCGAACAAAAAGCATTTTAACATATAATAATATGAAAATAATTGAAGCAATTATCAAGAGAGCGACACACTCTGGCGCAGAGTGTCAGAGTGACAGAGCGAAGGCACGATCAAGGCAATTAATGATATTATAGTTTCTTTATGACCATCTGAGCATCTACGAGTATGTGACAATAGTTATATAAAGCCTAGAAATACAGACACAAGGAGTGACAGAGAAGGTTCTACCAAAGACTCCAACGACTGCTGGAATTGTAGTATTTGGGACTTCCTCCATTTTATTATTTTTTTAAATGTTTGGTATATTTTTAGTTTATGTTAAGTGTATTTTTTGTATAGATATTTCAAGTGAATGCTTCGTATAATATTAGTATATTTTTGGTGTATCTTTAGTAATTTTTTTGGTATACATTTTTTATACTACAAGTAGTTTTTATTTTTGGTATATCTTAAATCTTGGTATATATTTAGTATTTTTCTGGGATATTAATTTGATTACATTTTTGCTATTTTTTTTAGTATATTTCTAGTATATTTAAGTTCATTATTTGTTTTATTTCTGGTATATTTGTAGAATATTTATTATATTGTCTCTGGCTCTGCCTTCTGCTTATCCATTACCACTAATTTGTCTCATT
The DNA here is from genome assembly GCF_003369915.1 of Drosophila miranda. Classification (NCBI taxonomy): domain Eukaryota; kingdom Metazoa; phylum Arthropoda; class Insecta; order Diptera; family Drosophilidae; genus Drosophila; species Drosophila miranda. The sequence goes on along the minus strand of NC_046677.1, from coordinate 13,637,109 downwards.
AATTCTATCGATCCATGTCTCCTGCACACGCTTAACCGTTTCCTCTTCTGTCTCTTATAGATTATTCCCTGCTGTAATTGATATGCCCATACCTGTACCCATAGTTCTAGCTCAGCTTTCTGTTCCTCTTCGGTTAATACTACTCAATACTCTTGGCTATTCTCGGCACTTGCTTTTGCGGTCGATTAGTGACCCGACTCGTCTTACCTTTCATTAACTACGAGTATACTCTCAGCTGGCTTCCAGACTGTTGCCCTCTGGTGTCTGCACCGCAGAGAAGTCAATGGATGTAGGGAGAAAACCAACAGCTGGGTGAAACAATTGACATTTGATTGACTGACAGTTGTTTGTCAGTTTTTTGACAATTAGGCGGCAAAGTGAAATTGCTTTCGATTTCATACGAATACGAATAAGAGTACGAGTACGAGTACCAGTATGTGACCCATTGATTGAGCCAGAGACAAATGCCCCACAATTGCCTTGAAAATTGATTGGGAAATTGTGGGGGACAACAAAACAGACGAGCCCTCATTGGCCATGGAACTATTTTTAACACGAGACGAGACAGATTAATACTATTTTTGCTTCAAGCTTGCTCCGAGCCGAACAGAAGTTGATTCGAGGGAGAAAGACATTTCGGAGAGAATGCTTGCCGAAATTGGGTCAAAACTCTCCCACTCGACATGTGAAATGATGGGGCAGAAACCCCAGCGAAGGAGAGGGAGCAAATGCCTTCAATTTGAATATGAAACTAATTAGAGGGTTGCGCAAAAAAGATTTCTAATGAAAATTATCAAGTGGCATCCCTTCCGTCATCATCGCAGATCACTCTTTGTGGATGTGGCAGTGGCTGTGGCAGTGGCTGTGGATGCCCCACGTTTGATAGCACAGCAGGCGACGGTCGGAGCGAGCAGCAGGGCTCCTCGTGAGTCTACTTTTCATGTAAATTTCTATGGCTTTGAACCAGTTTTTGTTGCTGTATCTGGGACGGAAGATAAACACATCAATTGGCCAGGTTCTATGGCATTCATTTGGTCATCGCAAGCATATCTTTATTGCTAATTTTCACAGCTTGGTCTCGGATGACACACAACAATTTGGGGTTCACTGAACTCCAACCATGGAGGGAGGGGTAATTATTGATGGACTGTAGAATGAATCGATCTAGATCCAATCAAGCCGAGAGCCTCACTCAATAAATGAGATACAGATACATATCCCCCATGAGACCCAACTTCGAATCCAAATCCATCGACTACGTGCCCGGCATACAATCCACAGTCAAAGTAGAAGCCACAAATTGCACTAAAACCCATTCACTGCACACTGAACACTGAACGCTGAACACTGCACTCTTCGCCTGGCACACAGAGGAACTCTCAAGTGGTTTTGGGTGGTTTCGATGGGTGTTGCGGCGGTTTGTGGCACCTCCACATCTTCTCGAGTGTTGCTCGTACCTGAACAAAATCCCCCCCACTCCATGGAAAACTGTTTGGAAATGTATTTTATTACACTCTTCAAGGCACACACCACACCACATCGCTCCTTCCACTTAGCTCAGGGACAAATAAAATTGCTTTTAAGGGTATTTATTTTGGGGCTGGCTTCTTGGCTTCTTGGGGCATGGCATCCATTGTTTCGGATGTGTATTTGCCACCATTAAAAATGCTCTTTTTATCGCGCTTTTTTACGGCTTAGTGTTTGGTGTCTGAATATCTGGACCATTGCGAGACGAGAGGCTCTTGGCGTTGAGGCTGGGCAAGGTTTCTGCTCAGCTCAGTGGGAGAGAGAACAAGCGCACTTCTTTGTTTGCCCAAGGAATCATTAAAAACTTGACCCACTTTTTGGGCGAGTCGAACGCGTGCCAATTTCTTGAACTTTGGCTCTTGCATAAGTCGCACCTGGCGCGCACCATTCGCGCGATTACCGATGCCGATAACCGCCTTGGCGATTTCCATTTTTCTATTCCGATTCCGATGACCAAGCCCCCAAGTGCTGTACTGGTTTTGTACGGCAGCTGGAAAAACGCTGGCCAAGCCAAGGCTGTGGCAAATCCATTCACTCGTCTTGACTCCAGCTACAGTTGCAGTCTCGGTTTCGGCTTCGGCTTCGGTTTCGGTTTCTGTTTCGCCTTTTCGTTCATCTCTTGAACAATGAAAAATTGCCAATAGTCATGAAAACTAAAAGCCAAATAAAAACCGAGCACAGAAACACCGAAAGCACCCAAGAGCACAGCGGCAATTAGACATGCTATTCTCGAAAGTACAAGTAATGTCAAAGTTGTAATTAAAGCACGTCGTTCCGTCCATAAAGCTGTTCGCTCTTCGACAGCAGGGAGGGGGAGTCTTGGCCGAGATTCATCTCCGTTACACAACTCCATCGCATCCAGCAAAGTGACACTCATATGCCGCATTATGTATGCAAACTATCCATCCGTTTATCCATTCATCCATCCACTCATCCATTCAGCCATTTTCGGGGGCCCATATATCATTTTAAGCGACTAAACAGCAGCAGCATCAAAACCGAAAGCACCGACAAAATAGACCCACAAAATAAATGGGAAAACTCGTAAATAAGAAATGTCACACAGCATTTCCATATGAAAGGCTTTTTCCGTCGCGAGCAGAAAGTGGAAGTCAAGGTCTGGTTGGATGGAAGTCTCTTTCCTCATGGAGCTCTTGCGAGGGAAATAAATAAATTATAAACCAATTGAAAGAAAAGCTGGACGAAAATGGAAAGTAAGTGACTCAGAAATGACAGTCCACTGCATGGAAAGTGCAAGTCTTTTCCCCGATCGTCGAGTCAAGATCTATCAAATTTTTCCAGATTTCTTCCAACCAAATCTCATTATGAAGTTGTCAATCAATGCGGGGGGTATGGGGTACTGCTGACTGGGGGGGAGGGGGTACACGGAAAGTAACAGAGAGAAACCTTTCCAAACCTGGCAAATGGTAAATCAACTATGGCTCCACTAATTGTACTTGAGACACGGCTAAAAACCCTAACAAGCCGCCAAGTCGGACCCCGGCTGGAGTCGGGAGTCTTGAGTCTTGAGTCTGGGTCTGTCTGGGGTCCGTCCGAAACTTGCTAAACTGGCTTTCGAGGCTTTTGCTTCTTTCACATGGAATGGACATGGACCTGGACCTGGACCTGGACCTGGGCCTGGGCACTCTTCGGTTGCAGGTTTTTGAAGATCATGGTCCATGGTCCATGGTCCAGCTTGTTGCTGATGCTGCTGCTGCTGCTGTTGCTGTCGCCAAACGCATGCCTGCCTCGTTTCTGGTGTTGGCGATGCACTTAGCCTGGCTAAAGATTGCCAGGGTGAATGCCCCCGAGTTCGTTGTCGCTTCTTTCCTGACCAAACATGGTCGCACTGTTGCCGTGGCCGTAGCTGTTGCTGTTGCTGTTGCTATCGTGATCTTGTCGCAATTTACATTTTCATGCACCAATAAATGCGTAAATAATAATTACCCGTTAGGCTCTGCTCTGCACATAAATTGCCATCAATTTGCTTTGGTTTGGTTTCTTTTGCGGTTTTCACTTTGCTCTCCCTCTCTTCCTCTCTCGCCTTCCACTCTGTCTGCATCTCTCTTCATCTTTCATTTTTGAGATGCTTTTTTTTGTGGATTTTGACAAAATATTACGCATACGCAGCGATGCACGCCGCGACATCTGCAGCTTGCAGTCTGCCACTTTCACTTTCCCCACCTCGGATGCTTAATTTAGGAGACAGATTACCTAACTGACTAATTCGTTACGGCTCTCTGGCTCTCTGGCCAGCGGGCGCTGGAAAGTTGAGCCAAGTTTATCGACTTGGGCCGCACTTAGATGCAGATTCAAAACATCTGCGGGGCAGGTATCTGGGACTCAAAAAATCTGCACTGTCTAATGATTGATGGCTGATCAGTGATCGAAGAGGATGCCATCTCTAGAACCTACGAGATTGATAGGAAGACAGTCGGAACGTTTGGAGTAAATAATAATAATAAGATGACCGTATAGGAGATGAATATTTTCGAGTATAAGTCTCACTGAGAAAGAGCAAGCCGCGAAGAGAACGAGAACGAGAGGACTGACAACTCTCTCCTTCGCTGCCAAGCTACTCCGAGAGAGAGACGTAGGAAGGAAAACAGTTTTCTTCATTCTGACGCATTCTCTGCAATTTATTTATCCCGAACTATATTTAATTTACTTTTTTAAATAAATTTCCTGCTTCTAGAGGTTTTATTCATGATGTCACAGAGAAATCTTTCGTCTGAATTCTTGATAATTTCCGATTGTTTATTCATAGATAGAAAACCACCAAAACGTGAATAAAAATGCGTTGAATTTTCCGTGGCCGATTGGCCAAATGGGTCAGTGTTGTCGACAAGGCGTTTACCGATTTGGGTCAAATGTGCCCGGAGTACAAACAAGCCAGCCCAAACCGAGAAGAGAAGAGAAGAGAAGAGAATAAGCGGCAGAAGTAATGATGATAATAATTATTACCATTCGCATGGCAATAAAAAGCAAAACACAAGAAGTCTAAAGGCAGCAGCGCGAGAGGCGAGGCCCGAGAGGAAGTCGTTAATTAATACCCGAGACACGAGAGCTGGAAAAACTTCTGGCGATCTCGAGTCTGGTTTTTCTTCTGTTTTTTATTTTCTAATTAAAAACTGGTAGCCGTGGCCATCCGTTCTACGGTTTTATGTCTGGGCCACAATTCTTTTTTATGCACGAGTGCTCCGTCGAGGGTCATATTTGGGGCTGAATGGGGCTAACCCTTGGGTGACCCTAACAAATACATACATATATATTTTGTGGGTGGAAAGAATCTCTTTGTCGCTTACTTGCCGCTCAGGAAATCATTCAAAGTCCATTCCTTCTGCCCGATTTGCTTACCTGAAAAGAAGAGATAATTGGGATTACTTTAGTGTTCAATCGAAAGACTTTCTTTTACAATGGGACACAAGATGCAGAATCTGCCAACTACTTCCTCGTCTCGAACCATTGCGAAGTCGTTTTTCGAGCTGCTTTCTATTGATTAGCCCGAAGTGCGGCAAAACTTCCGCCCATTTCGTGTCTAGTGGCATCTCTTATCTGGCGTATGTCTCCCCATCGCGATGGTGTGTGCCGATTAGGGGCCGGTCCCGGTCCCTGCCTAACTGTCTGGCCGCATAACTCGAACACCTTCGAGAAGCCAACCAGAGCGCACTGCCTGCCGGCAGCGTTTTAAGGGCAGCCAGGGTCGGTCGTCTTGGCTATTTATAAGAACCAGTGCTCTGCCGTGCGTGTGCTCTTTTGTTTGATTTGGGTTTTTTGGCACGCAATAAATTTGTGTTTTCTGGTCACTTGCAGAGACCTGACAGAGTCTGTATTTGTGTCTGTATCGCAGCGATGGCCCAAGCGAAAGATACACACTTTAAGCAGCAGATACTTCAGTGATCTGCCTGCTTTTCCAGCAAATGCGACAAATGTTTTCACTTTCCATTTCAGAGAAGAAACAATCCCATGGGCAATGCAGTTAACAGGCACGCCCCTTCCTTGCCAATCAGCTCCGGCTTCAATTTCAATTGATTGATTGCCTGGGACCGGGATAATCAATTACTTATTAACTGCCATTGTCAATCAGAGGCACTTACATCATCGTACAGCGGGACAGCGGGACATCGGGACAGCGGGACATCGGGACAGAGCTGCATTAATTACCAAGACGAGCCGTCAATCAGGTTGCAGCCGTTGCATGTTGCATCAGTACGCACGCCCGCCCCAGAGTCAATGAACCAGCCGGACACCCAACCAGGCCCCCAACCGGGCCCCCAACCAATGACAGACCCAATTTCCCCATCAATTGGTTGGCTCTGATTGTTTTCCTCCGACAAGAAACTCTTTTAATAAACAACGAACCGAACCAGAGATCGGCTTGGGACACACAAAAAACCGAATGGAAAAAATTGAATCTTTTGACTTAACAATCGCCAGCCTGCAGCCACAAAACACAACAACACAAGAGCCATGGCCAATCAATTCAAGTTTTTATTTTTTTTTTTGTAAGCTTGGGTTGGGGCTGGTGCTCGAGTTGGGGTTGGGGTTGGGGCTGACCATTGACCAGCACCTCGACATCATCGATTTGGAATCGCTGCCTAATCATAGTGGAGCAGAGCACAGTCCAAGGCGAAGGAGGCCAGGCAGGCACCTTTCCCCATAATCCTCCGCTATCCATCCATCTTTCCATGCATCTATCCGGGTGTATCTGTGTGGTTCGATTCGCTGTCTCTGACCTACGATAGGTCTCGCTCTCCGCCTGATTATACCCCCAAGAGACCCAAAAGCCCCAAGAGCAGGCATTTTGGGCAGAAGAAAAAGGCCTCTTTTTCTCTGGAGGGTCGCTGTGGTCGAGTGCTTGGATCTGGCTGATAATTCTCGAATTTCTAATTGCAATCGAATGCAAATCATTGCCTGAACAACGGATCGTTAAGTCTTCACTGCTGCATCCACTTGTGGCATTTATAGCACACTCACACACACCTCTAAAACCGTCGGCAGCAGCCGCAATTGGCCCACTTTGGCTCTGCCACCTGTTGGCCACAAGCCACACACAAATATTTCCCAATAATCAGAATAAATTGCTCGAAGAATCCACGGAATGCATTGACTAAGAGGCGAGGCATCTCCGGATAAGCAAAAACAGATACAAATCAGGGGCGGACTGGATTTTCCAGCGAGAAAGGCAAGAGAATTAGGCAACAATCAGAGGAGCAGTGGGGTTACCTGATGTCTAAGTAAATAATCGATCGGGGAAAAGCGGCAGCGAGAACCAGCAGGGAATCGCCGCAGTCTGCTGATCGTGCGGCGGTGGCCCCCGAAAGATCAGATCGCAGATCCAGACAGAACCAGACGCCATCGAGACCGACCCAGTGACCAAGATATGGCAGACGACCAGAGGATGATGATGAAGACGATGATGTGGAGAAAGGAATTCACATGCCCCGCAGAGGCAGCGACGAAGAGAGTCTGGAATTTATGAGAACACGTAATGCGAATATAATGGAACGATCATCGCTCATACCAGACCCGGGGAGAGTGATGCAGAGACACATAGATAGATATGCTAGATTTATTAGATACTCGATGAGAGAATCCTCCAACTAGAACGATCGCCAAATGGGAACGGAGCCCGGGGCATGGGGTATGGGCGGCAGCACCTGGGGGCCGAATTGTCATTGCATTAAAAATGAAAAGCGCAGAAGCGCGCGAACCAGTTTCCACCACAGCTTTTCCTATTTTCGCAGTGAAATCGATATCATCGATGTGGATGGGGATGGAGATGGAGATGGAGGTGTGTGGTGCACGTTTTATATATTTTTTTGCTTTGTGTTTGTTGTTTTCCCAGTGAAATTTCCCTCGCTACAGATACGAGATACGAGATACATACGACCAGTAGTAGATGCATCTTCGAATCGTTCATATTTCGCTTTGTTTTCGCTCTGTTCGTTAATTAGCGCTTCTTCTGTATATCTGTCCGTCCGTCTCTCTGTATCCGAACTGCTTTCCAATTGAATCTTATTTCGCTATTTTTTCTCTTCATCAAACGAAACAATTTTCACGCGCCAATTCCTGGCATATCTTCGGTTCGTTTCGAGTCGCCTTAATCGGCACGTAAGTTAAAAGTGTTTTGTATTTTTAGAAAACACAAACGGAAGAAGTATTTAGGCACTTAAGGGACATTCAGACACCCATCCCATCCCAAAATAATCCATTGAGATTCGTGATATTTAGTCCAACAACAGCAATCGCGCTCGAGTCGGGCGTCATGCACACAACATGTATGTTGATTTTTCAGCATTCGCTTGCGCGTCGAGCATCTTTACTCCTCGGACAGAAATGGGAGAAATGGAGCGAAAGGCCTGCCCACCGCTGCTTTAGAGGAAGTTCTGTTTCTCTTCTATGATTGAACACCATGCCATCAGCAGCTCCGCTTCCTTTCGGGGCGGGGGTTGTCCAAACATCTGGTCTTTGTGTTTCCCCCAAAATGTTCAACAAGAGTTCCATCCATCAGCAAGTCGTTCCATCAATTTACAACGAATTTGTCCAGAATGCCGTTAAATTATTTAAGACACCCGAAACACCCGAACACACATCGCACATCGCACATCGGGAGGGAGGGAACAGCCCAAAAAGCAAAAGAAATCTCTGAGCAGAAACATTCGAGTGAACGAGTAAACGAAATCGCCGCCAATTTATGACACTCCATAAAACGAAAAAGCGGGGGGAAAGCGGGGGAAAGAAGCAGGGAACCCCCCCACAACTAATTGCATTTCCTGTCGTCGGCGGAGGGGCGGGGAGCAAAGCGCATAAATTAACAACAACAAAAATACAACTTCCGATCGGCAATAGAATACAGCACGGAGCATGGAATAAAACAGAACAAATGAAGCGTACAATGGCAATGGTAAGGGCGGGGGCGGGGGCAGGAGCAGGGTAGGGGACAGCCCAAAGATAGCGTTGTCAAAGGGTCCAACTTGAGTTCCATTCATCCCAAAGTGGAGGGGGGGCCCTGGAGTACTGGGGAGTTCTATTGGGAACAAATTCCATTCTACTCGCGGTCTGGTGGGGGGAGAGGGGTCGGGAGTAGAGTGGAGAGCAGTCAAAGCGTAGCGGGGCTGCAGCTCCCTTTCCATCACTGGCCAGTGGCCAGTCAGTGGGTGGGTACCGGGAGGGGTACCCAAGGGGGTTCGGCATCCCCACTCCACCGATTATTCCGGCTGCGCTCCTGCCACAGAGTCGCCACCAACTCCTCTGGACTCGAACGAGGGCTGGGCAGGCAGGGGGGAGGAGAGGAGAGGAGGGAATGTTAATTAGTTCTGCTGGCTGCTGTGGCTTGTTTATGCTGTTGTCTGTTGCCTGTTGTCTGCAGTTTATGTTCCCTAATTTTTATGCCCAGTGTAATTAAATTCCTGGACACTGCAGTTTGGAGTCTCTGACAGCTGGCCTCCTCCTTCGCGGCAATAAAAAGAAAGTCGAAAGTCCCAGGAAAACTCCAACCAAATCCAGCATACATTCGTTTATGGCTCTGGCGGGGCTAATCAACGGCATCCAGGAAGGAGAGGGCCCTTAAGGGGATGCATTTCTAGTTAAAAACCCGTAAAGTGGAATATCATTTCGGGTTCGAGGCTAGAACGTCGCTGAAGCGTATAAAAATTAGAATTTTGCATAAATTACAGCTATTAATAGAGGGAGGGGAGGGAGTTTCATTAAGATCTGGTTAGGCGCTTACTCAACCGCATCCCTCGATGGCAATGGCGTGAGGAAGGAACTGGGGGGTTTTCATCTTAATGGTATTTAATAGACGTATCTTTATGGCTAAACATCACTCTGTGGCATTCAACAAGTTTCCCTCTCTAATATGCAAACATATCAATCCGTGTCACCGCCACCGCGCAAAGACCTTCGAGTGCAAGTGCAACGTCACTTTAGCAACTATTAGCTAACAATTGCATCTCTGTATCTGTATCTGCATCTGTATCTGTCTCTGTATCTTCTGCTCTGCGCTTACCTAATCTCGGGTCCCTCACATCTGTTCTATATAGAATTACGCGTGCCACACAGATCCACAGCAGCCGTAACGTACGAATACGAATACGAAGACGAGTATTTCGTAATCTTCTGACAATAGACCCAGCCGCAGGGGGAGGGCAATTGGGTACGCCTTCTGCCTTCTATCTTCTATCTTTTGTTCAGTGTGTCAGTCTAAATATATACCTACCATATATTCGCCTTCATTCGTTCCTTCATTGTTTCGTTGCATTTCAATTGTAAATTTCATTAGAGCATCACAATCTCAAGAGATCTATGCCAATTGATCAAGTGTTGGCGTTGTCGCTGTCGCTGTCGCTGCGACTGTCGTTGGTGCAACCAGTGCAACCTCAGACAAACGTCGAACTCTTTGAGTAATGTGTCTCTATGGGGGGAGGTGATGGCCTCACGGGGACTTAGATCAACTTGTGGGAATACAACTGATCCATTTCGATTATTTCTAGCCCTCATGGTATTTAAATCTTGCTTTCAGCTTCCACGCGTACGCACATATCGTAATAAAGAGAAGACCCCGCATGAGGATAGATATCTTTGGCTTAATTGTTGCTACGTGTATTTCCATATAAATGTTTGCTGTCTTGAAGATAATTGTTGCTTATTTGCCTGCCAGCCTGCCAGCCTGCCTGCTCGACTGTTCGACTGCCTGCCTGCCCGTTTGACCGATTCTCTGAAGTACACTGCCGTCCCGTCCCGTTCCTTTCCGCTCCGTTCTGTTGTATAATGTCAATTACTTGTGATTTACGACAGTTTAATGATAGACGGCGATGCCTTTAGGTTGACTTCACTGTCTTCTGGCATGCATGCGTTGTCGATGTCGATGTCGACGGCGGGGAAGGAGGGGGCACTGCATTCACATAATAGTCGGCGGTACATGATGCGGACTTCGCATGTGATGGATGTGATATTTGAGGCTCAATGTTCTCGGGCCCACTCTTGCATGTAATTGGCTCATAAAACTTTGCCAATTTGCCAACTTAAGAGCAGGGAATCACTACTATTGAGAAAAGGGCACATCAACATCGACTCTCAAGAACTTTCCTCATTACTGTGTGACGTAACCTGAAACTGAACTTGCAACAACTTGTGGATGTGGTCCACCATTTGATTATTCATGAGTGAGGTCCAAAAATGCAGGTGTTTGGTGTTGGTGGCTCTTTCGGTCCCACTAAATAACAATTAGCCATATAAGGCAAAATGATGATTTCGGTTGGATATCTCTTCTTTCTTCTGTGTTTTACTCGAGTTTTCTTTGTGTGTATTTTGTTTGTTTGTCGGCTGAGAGCTTAGCCATTGAAAGCCATTCATTTGGATAACGAGTTTCTGAACACGGGGGCGCCGACGCATTTCACTTCGCTGTGGGGAGGTGCGAGATGGGGAGGAGGCACGGACAGGTCAAGACGATAAATAATCGAAAAAGTTTGGTTGCTAATCAAGTGGAAAATTAAATGGCAATTCGGATAGAAAAACGATCGTAATCAACATTAAATTAGGGAAGAGGAAAGTAAAAGATTGACGGTGGATGAATTATCGACATTAAAAACTCGATAAATATCGATATGGCCAGAAATGTAAAAGTTCTAATGAAAATATAGACCATCCTATTTGGCGAGCACAGCGATATGAATAAATATCGATATTCTTCGATTAATTTGCGATATATTATCAAAATATATTTTATATTTTAAACAGTAAAATATATCTGGTTTTTTATCATAGAATTACAAATTTCTTGCCAATAGTTTTGCAGTTTTCGCCCATAGTCCAATATGGGCTCAATTTTTTGTAGATCGCAACGGAATGAGTAACCCAACAGGTTCTGCTTTAAATTTCTGCATGATATTCTCACTCTTTTGTGGTTGTCTGTGTGTGGTTTCGGTTCTAAGCTGAGACACCGCCACCGACGGAGCGAGAACCGACCACCGAATGACTACCGAAAGGGAAACGAACTCATTGAAATTCTTGACAGGTTAGTCCCGCGAATTGTGTGGAAAAACAAAAGAAATACATAAAATAGAGATAGAACAGATGGGGAATAAACGGAGAGGCGAAGAAAGACGTCAGTTGTTCCCTGTTCCGGTGAGGTTTTCTGGTTACGGGGGGGAGGAGGAAGACCACTTCTAGGGCTTTCCCTGTTTTCCGTTTAAGGCGGCGCCAAGCCAAGTTCATTTCCCACTGGCCCCACAGTGGGCGACTAATAAACACGGAATACTACTGTTGATGGCCAGGAATCCCGGGCGGGAAAAGGCTTTAAAGGACAAGGACCTGGAACAAAGGCAGGGCTCAATGACAGCGCGGCCATAGAAGCAAGTATAAGTACGAGTATCCCCAGTTAGGAGACAATACTCGCAAAGTTGACACATATTGGAGTGCCATAGCCATTGTTTATCGCCTCGCATACAGGAAGCCAGCCGGGAAGAACGCGTCTCGGGGTTATTACACTCCCCAGCAGACAGCTTCTGTCAGGGAGTGCGGAGGGCAGTGATTTGCGGTTGTTTCTGCTCTTCAATCTGTTCTGTTTTGTGTGTTTTTTTTTATTTTTTTGTTCATGCATTCGGCATTTATCAAGCCGCAAAGTTAATGGCTGATTAGAGAGTCGCGTCGCGTTGTCGGTGGAAGTGGGTCACAGAGCAGTTTGTTGACTCAAAAGGCGGCACTATGCCAGCACAGAGGCACATATTGATAAGTGTTTCTGTTGCAGTGTCGGTTGCATTATGCATTTGACCACCGATCGAGTGTTGGCGGATGGTTTTGTGAAAGAATTTACGACAGTTGTGGGTGCGGCCACTATCAATCAGGGGTTTTGGGATAGCAAGAAGTGGGCTAGTGGAGCAGCACTTCGGGCTAGATATTCCCCGATGAAGCCATTCGCTTGTAAATCTCTGAGCTTTCCGTCCAATGACCTGTGACTGCTGTTGGCCGTTGCTGGTCATTTCGAAACACGATGTTGCATAAGAACACTTATCCGGCATTCGACACGCCCCGAAGCAGAAACAGAAACCAAAGCTCAATTAATTATTATTTCGATGCTACCTTTCGGTTTCGGGTGGTAACATGAGACGGAGCGGAGGGAGTTCGACTACTCACCTTTTCCAAAACAGAAATGTTTGCGCAACTCTGGGGACGTCTGCAAAGACCAGAGACAATGAACGGTTAGATAAATGCCAGACACAGTACAGGGACAGGTACAATAATAATAATTATTAATTATAGCCAGGGAGACAGACAACTTGTTCCGCGGGGCCGGGGGATGGGGAAGGCTATTAAAATTAATCAAAGTCGTTCCATTACAACCCATTGCCATGTAGGAGCCAATAAATTGTGGTACTTATTCTACCTGAACCACATAAATACTCGCAAAACAGCCGCAGAACACCCACTATCCACTATCCACCATCCACTACTCAGCAGCAGAACAAGAACCAGAACTTGTCAACTGTAACGCAGACAATCAACAAAAAATGCATAAATTAATAGCAATAAGAGAAAATGGTGCAAAGCAAAGGAGGCAAAAGTAACAAACTGTAATCGAATGCGATGACGGGCACAACAACTGCACTACAGTCACGGCTAGTCCACAAGGGGGGGTGGAGGGTGGTGTGCACATGTGCGTAGAGGGAGAGGGAGAGGGAGACCAGGGCCAGGGACAGGGACAGAGAAAGGGGTTTTTTTGTCTACTGCACGCAGCTAATTTCATGCCCAGTGGCGCAGTACCTCTTATAATTGATAGCCCCTCCCCAACCGACCGACCGACCGACCCACGGACTGGAGTCTGAAGTGGTTACACGATACGAGCGAGTACCAAAGCCGACTCTCTGCCGAAGGACAAGGAAACAATCACGAAGAGGCACCAGCAAGAACCAGGAGCAAGGTTTCAAAACTTCTACCAATTAACTTTGGAACTTTAAAGCGCACATTACAGACGGTGAACCACGACATGGGTTGGTGGCTAGGCATTGGATATGTCGGGATCGCAAGATTATTCTCAGTGTATGATCTGCTGTTCTTCTTTTGTTCTCTGTTACGTTGCTGGCCGTTCGTTTTGTCATTTGCCTATTGCCTTGTTGTTGCTGTACTCCGTGGCGGCGAGAGAGTGCGTAAGCGAGAGCCTCGCTCAGAGAGCGAGCAGATTAGAGCTCCATGGTGCCGCTGAGTGCGAGTGAGAGGGAAGTGCCTGATTTCGAATTGCATTGCGAAAACATTCGGCAAATAAAGAAGGCGTAAAATCAAGTCGGAAGAGAGTGCAAAGGAAAACGAATGATGAGACCCTGACAATTGCTGGTCTAAGCACGACAGATACCCTGCGAAAGCCAATATATCCTAAGCATTAAATCGTTTCTGCTCTTAAAAAAAGTGCAACCACTTTAAATAAATATGTATCCCCGATTCCTGAGTAGCTACAATTTTCAATGGAATAAATATTACCCAATATGCATCATAGTTTACCCCTTTACTTATTCTCTCTTTGCAGAACACACCCAAAGCCCATTTCCATCAAGATATCTACTTTATGGACTCCATAACAATTTCTTGCGCATTATCACTCCCCTCCCACCACACGCCGTCCCCGGCATCTATCACCAACCGTATCCTCAGGTTCATTAGCACCCAGAGACTCGTAGAGTGGACCCCTCCCTCCGCTGCTATCCAACTGCTGGCTGGTAAACCCTGGCAGTTACTACAACAAATTGCCAATCAACATTCAGTCTTTGTCGCTTGTCGTCTGCCGTCTGTCGTCTATGACGTTGTAGTTGTCCTCGTCGTAGTCGTTGGCGTTGCCGTTCGTTGGCCCCATCCAGGCGCGGGATATAACCCCTGGCCCCCTGCGACCGGCGCTGGTGTAACAGCTGATGACACGCACTTTGCGTGTTTATTTAATAAATAAAAATTTGCATAAATTTGCCAATGTGCGCTGCGCGGCACAAATTGAAGAAACTCTCTGCTTGAGCAGAATCTGTCTCTGGCAGGAGGCGTCGAGGCGCGATGTCGAGTGGAAATGCAAACAAATTTATTCAGCCATTTGTTACGGGCGTCCTGGCAGAAGGATTCGCTCGATGTGGCAGAAAATCAAAGGATAAAGGAATTGCGTCATAAATGCACACTCTTGTTATCCTTTGTGTGAGAGTCAAGGTCCTCCATGGTTTAGTATACCCTTGAACTACTCATTCTGTGGCGTGCCCCAAAGTACTGTGGAATTATCCATTAACTCAGCTTAGTGGAGCACTTCCCACAATCTCCAAGCTGTTCTCGAGCACTCCCCGAATCGACGCGGCGTTTGCCTTGAACCCAATCCCCAGTCTAAGCCCCAGCCCCAGCCCCAGCCCAGTCTTATGTCAGACACTCATCATGTAAGCCATCCATCCATCCATCCATCCATCTCTGGGCAAGCTAATAACCCGACATCAGATTTCTGGGCGCCCCGCTAAAGTGTAACTAATATGCGAGCGGAACCCCGAGAGAGAGAGAGAGGGAGAGATGTTGGAGTGCCTTTTGATTAATGGCTGCCGCTACTGTTTCGGTGAGAGAGGAGGGGGAAGATTTACAAAAGCATAGAAATTTATGCGCGTTTTGATTCGAGACGCACGACGATCGGATAGCATCGTATCGTATCGCATCGCATCGCATCGGATCGGATCGGATCGGAATCAGAGCCACAGAGCCAGAGGCGCATAAGTACGAAAATTATAGAAGTCGCGATCTTCGACTCTCGGGGCTCGTTCGGTGTGGGCTTCCATTTGGCTGTGGAGTTAATCGACTTTAAGTGATTGGTCAGCGGTCTTCTGGCCTCAGCATTGAGCATATCATTTATCTTTTCTCGATATCTAAACATAGAACAAAGCGGGCTGGCTTCCTTCTGTGCCTCTCCAGCTCCTACTCCATCTCCATCCATGCTCTCCGACTCTGCGACCAGTCGCCAGCAATTAGCGGCAATCATTTTTCATTTGTCAGCCATAACATGCACAGAAAAGCACACATAGTATATGTGTATCTGTATCTTAAGTGCAACTGGTTATCCGCGACTCTCAATGCCAGCTCTCGGTCCGAGCTTCGAGCCACTTCCCAAGTTTTAGTTTTGCCTTATTTTTTGGGCCGATTCTCAGTGCATTCTCGCGCTGCTACAAGCCATAATTTGCGTTTGTCCGCTTGTGAAATATACGTTATTATATTTCAGGGGGGAGGGAGGGGGCTATTTTTTGTTGTTCTTTTGGGATAATTATGCCAAATATTCAAATAAATTATCAAGCAGAGCAAACTACTGGCAGAGTGGAGGGGGCGGGGAGCAGTGTCGAACAGCTGCACAGTAGCCGCGATTTTCAGGCTTTTGTTCGCTGCGCTTCGAAATGTTGCACAAAAGTTTTCCATGATAATAAATTTGTGTGTTCTACTGCCACACACAGAGAGAAAGAGAGCGAGAGAGAGAGATAGTATATGTATCTGTGTGCTTCTCGAGGGGGGGGCTTGAGATTCTTTTGTTTGGATGCTTTGGCTTGCAACAGAGTTGCAATGCGGAGGGTGTTCAGGGCCTGTCAACCCAAACAAAAGCGTAAAATGTGGAAATGGACATAAATTAGATTCTAGGGCTTTAGAAAGATGCATTTCTTTTCATTTTGAGTCAGTTTCATACCCTACTACCTCCCAGTGTGGCTTAGCAATCGAGAGCTACATCCTAGTTTTAGTCTGGAGGATACAAGGGTATGTATCTCGAAGATACTAAGCAGCTCAGTATAAATAACCGACTCATCTATGAAATGTTGTTTAACTTTTTCTAATTATTCTTTATAGGCATAACAAACAGAAAGCCCCCGTGTAAAGATGTTCAACTCATGGCCATTTCCGCACAAAATGTATCTCTTGCCTTCCAGGCGGGATATTAGCGTTGATAATTATGCATATTCATTATGGTCATTAGCCACAAAGCTGGTTGAATGGAATAGTTTGCTCTTGCGCCGTGTCTATCCCCACTCGTGGCCAGGCATTTTCCGAGTGCGACCAAAAGAAAATGCAACGCGTTCGAATGCAAATGCCAGCCTTGGGACTGGGGGGGAATTGTTGTCTTGGCACGGATTTAATATGCAAAGTGTGGCCAGAAGTGCGACTGCAACTACGATTTATCAGAGGTGTACTTGCAATATATCTTAAAGCAGGAAGTTTCACTTTACTTAACACTCTGCATGTCGGAGATGGAGAACGAGAACGAGAAGGAGAAGGAGAAGGGTGTGGTCCACTGTCACGGCTCTGAGAAATCTACCCCTTGTTCCAGCTAAACCCCACTCTGTGGTCCTGCCTTTTGTAGATTGCCGACCAGCTGACATATCAAATATTTAATCATCGCATGTTGTTTTTTCTGCCTTAAAATTATAATTCTTTGCGGTTTGTTTAGTGTGTTTACTGGCACTTCTCGTGTGCAATAGCCTTGCCAGAGCCACAGAGCAAAAGCTCAACAAACTTGACATGGAAGCCTTTTACATAAGGCCAAAAAACACACCAAAAAGTACATATCGCTGTACCTCCACAAGCACAAAAACGGAGCGCAAAATCTTAGATAAGTCGGATCTGAAGGCTTTTTTGGGCAGTCTTCGCGTCAGGCATTAAAAGTGGCTCATTGAATGCGCTGTTTTGGCTTGATTTTATATCGCATACATATATCGAATATAGTATATAGCATTCCATGTGCAAATGTACTTTATGATGTTTACATTTCACTTTGTTTGCTCGCTTGTGATTTATTCCACTTCCTTCCTTCCCCACAGCCCAAGGCTGAGGCTGGGACTGAGGTCGACTTTCACGCATCATGACGGCGGCGTCTCCTCCATTCGCTGTTCTG
Source organism: Drosophila miranda (assembly GCF_003369915.1). Taxonomy (NCBI): domain Eukaryota; kingdom Metazoa; phylum Arthropoda; class Insecta; order Diptera; family Drosophilidae; genus Drosophila; species Drosophila miranda. The sequence goes on along the minus strand of NC_046677.1, from coordinate 13,619,708 downwards.
TAATATTTTGTAATTTGAAATCGATGTCGATTCATGATTCGCGATTCGTGTGCAAGTGGCGGAGCAGCAGCAAGGTTGTCCGTCCACTCATCGGGTGGTTTTCAGCTTTGTTTTCTGCCACAAAAGTATCTTATCGCGCAGAGGGAGTCGGATCGAGTGACACAACCGGGAAATTGCGTTTCCAATGGTTACAGATAATTAGAGATAGGTTAGAGCCGCTCCATGTGATTCTCATGAAATGTGCTTCAGAATGGGGCGAATCTCTAAGTAATTATGTATGCAGGAGGAGCTGTTCAATGTAGCTTCTTGGAGTCTGGTTAGGAACCGGTTTTATAAATACAGAATAGAGGGTGGTCATGGGAGGGCGGGAACACTTTCTGTGACTCCCTATCCATAAACGTGACATTTCATCATCTTAATCTCTTTCAAGGGTCGGTTTCTATTTTGAATTGAATGTTTAAACACTCATATTTATTCGTGCGAATTCACACTTTTCCGTCTTATATATCTTCACGGAAACTCGATGAAACACTTGAAAAAAAAAAAACAGATTTGCGCACGAGTCGAGAGCACGAGCCGCTGCCTTATCAAAGCGGATTCCTCTGAAAGTCTTCACTGGGGGATATCCAGAAATAGCCGCAGTGGAAGAGCATTTACAAAGCTGTGATTCAAGCCCCTCCAAGGGTGCTGTTATCCGATAACCGATAACTGCGACGCAGTCGGAACGAACCATGGAAATGCGTCTCTAATTTAATATTCCAGCGGATTATTCATAAACATTTGAGCGAATGAGATAAATGAGTGTAGAGGGGACTGCAGTTCACTTGTTATTCAATTCCACAGCTGTTTGCATTTCATTATGGAGTGCATCTTTATGTGTTGTTCAGGAATTTGCATAAGGAATGTGGAAACGCACACGCACACGCACCAGAAACATTCAGAAATTCTATTGGAATGGTAAATAAAATTGCAATTCTCTGCTGAATCTTTGGGATTAACGATGGTACACCAAAGGCTGAAGCTTACCTAGAATTCCGTGATGTTTAGGAGCTCCAGTTTCTTCGATTTGTTCTGCTGACAAACATAAAGATCTCTGCAATGAAATAGATGGATACAGAATATAATTAGAGCTGTCAGAGTCGACCAGAATCTTAAGATACATCGGAGGTATTCATCGATAAAGGAAACCTATGATCGATAGTTAAACAGAGCTACTTGAATATTGCAAAATCAATCAAATCGAAACCTCTATAAATACCTCTCGGAGTCGTAGCCTCAATATTTGGCCTACATTACGGACCTACACCTTCCCCTCACACGATACGACCCATTTCCCACACTACGAACCTCTCCATCTTATCTATAATTTACACAATTTACCAGCCATTGTCCCTCATCTAGCCGATGGTAAACAACAGGCGAAGGAATCCTAACATTCAGAACGCAAATATCGCTCGCATTTCCACATTCTGGCCCTCTGGATCCATCTCCTTATCGCGATGCGTGTCTGCAACAGTCTAAATATAATCGTATTCCACTGATAAGCGATGATAAGTGAAATCAAACCCATGGAATACCCAACATTCCCAATCAGTACTTTGGGGGCGTCTGTGAGTCAGTGGCTGATGATAAAATGGTGGGAATCCATAAAAGTGCTTTATTTTCGGATACATTTCTGTGTTTAGAATAGGATTGGCTTGTCATCTGTGTATCTATAATAAATCACGTTGAATGCTTTTAATTTAAAAAAAATGTGCCATTGAGAAAAGGCTTCTGATGTAATCTTCTCCTTGATTGCTAAGCCACGCTGGGAGAAGGAGAGAGAATAAAGAAAAGTGAGGTATAAACACCTTCACTTTCCTTCAGGAATATTCTTATAAATTCTTACCAAAACATTAGCGAGACCTCTGTATGAACTGGCATTTCAAAGATACTGTACACATCTTCTCACGTATTTCATCTTTTCAAAATCGAAATCGAATCATAAATTCGGCGAAAACAAAGGCTAAAGACAGGGCGATATATTAACGGATTAACTGCAGGTATGGCCGCCCCCTTTATGCGTCGCAGAAATCGAAAGTCCCGACAGATAAATATTCGTATGGGTTTTGCAAGGTCCGCAGATCTTGGGATCGTGTTTTGTTAGCCGTGAATCACGGCCCAGATGCAATATATTTCGCTTTATTTCGTTTAATAATTTGCATGGTTGGGCAATTTTTCATTGAGTATTGAGTGGGGCTTCCTGGGCTGCCTCGTTTCCGCGAACAATCCCCCGAAAGCGGAGCTCTACCCATTTAATTTATTATCTCCTGCAAATGTTTATGCTGCACCACATTTAAATACACTTTTAAATTGCATGAAACAATTAAGACTTTTCTGTTTTCCACTCGCCAAATGAATAAGCGCTGCCAGCAGACAGCAGACAAGAGAAAATCACAAAAAGTTGCCAAGTGAAAGCGTCAGAGAAATATATAGAAAACCAAATGATAATGCTCGAACGTTTCAGCAGCTGATTCGGATGATTTTATGTCTATTTTATAGATTCCCGAATGGTTTTTCGGCGACTTAAGTGTGCCAGTTTTTGTGGAGCATCAAAACAATAATAAACCATCGGCATCCATCGGAGACGTAACCAAAGGCACTCTTTGTAGAGCGCGGATCATTAAATTAATATTATTATATGGGATTTTAATCAGTTGGCCGACGCACCCCACCTCCCCACCTTTCCACCTTTCACCATAAATATCTCTTACGAAACAGTTCTCAAATCCAATTGACACTCTGGACAATGGGCGTCGAGCCAGAGCGTGGACGGGGAAACAATGTGTGCTAGACGGAAAATCCAATTAGGAGGGCGACCCCCACAAGACCCCCACAAGGCCCGGAGAAGAGGCGACGAAGGCGACTTATCTGCAGCCCCACAGGCAGCAACGACACCACACCAAACCAACCCAAAAGTTGGCGAAAATCTCGTTCGTCCTGGGACCAAGAGCCACAAAAAAGATTGCTATGTGCAGCTGCTAATTTAACAGAGAGACAGGCGGACAGACGGCAGAGAAATATGATTAACCGCACGAGTAACGAGCCAACGGGTACAAAATGGGTGTTGCAACCCGGCAATCCGCGTATCCAAGTATCCAAGTATCCAAGTGTGCAACTGTTAGATACAAGACGAGGCCTAGGCCGGGCCGGGCCTGGCCGTTGCATGATTTTCCACTCATAATGAAACCGAAAGCAGACAGACAACGGCACCCCAGCGAAATCCGCGCGTATTCAACTGTTTTGGCGTAAATTAACGTAAATACTCGAAAACAGTTACCCCAGACAGACCCCCAACTGGAGAGTGGAGAGTGGAGAGTGGAGAGTGGAGAATGGAGAATGGAGATCGGTGGAGATCCGAGGACTGGGCACACACCTTGATTTACCTGCGCACAGTAGTCGGGCAGGCGCTGATGCTGATCGCAGTCTTCATCCGAGACCCGCAGCCAATCCCCCAAATCTGGGCAACACGATCATTACGGACATTAGGCCTGTGGACAGCGTCTAAACGGTTATGGTTATGGCTATGGCTATGGCTATGGCAGGGCCCCAGGCGTATCTTCGAATATGTACATCCGTAAGGCTTCATTAGGCTCTTCGCACACGTGCAAGGCAGCAGCCATGTCGAAGGAATGCTAGCTGGATCTTTATGATCGAAAAGCTGAGAAGATTGGTACCTGACCAAGCTGTCTAAGAGCAAGAGGGTGGATCTCACATATCCACCACAAAAACTCCCCCTTTCGGGCATAGTAAATACAATTTATTTTTTAATTTTCAAAATAGTTTACAAATATTAACATTCAAATTTTTAATATTGGCCAGAGTCAAAAAATCTATCCTTGAAAATGACAGTCAGGAAATTTAGAATAATCTGTTATTACCCATTTTTTAGTAAATTTTTTGTATCCTCTTGTTTTCCAATTTGTTTTTGATGCGATTTTCAGATCTTATGTTCTATGAGAATATACTTTAAAACCAACAAAGACATAGAAAAGATAAAAATAAAAAGATGTTACAAAAACTATGGGGAATTAAAAACCATACTTCTTTCTTAGAAAATTGATTAAAATGAAATCCGTAGACGAACAGCATCGATGTGACCCTATTAAAATTAATGCCAAAATCAAGGAATTGTCGAAGGGTGCAGATTTCCCCTAAGCGATCGGATTTTTCAATCTGAACAGACCCGCGTGAGCGTCAAGTGGAACAGATTTTCAGCTTAATCCAATGCCCAGTATTCATTTAATATTTGCCTGGTCATAGGGGGAAGTATATTTAACATTTTGCAACCCATCTCTTGCGTAATTGTGGCTGCAAAAACGCCTTAAAAATATATAACAAAAGCAGTGTTTGGACGCTCATTAGTCGGGTATTTGATTCCTCATTACCGAGGAAAAAAGAAAGACTGCCGAAAATGAGTTTCGAAACCCATTATCAGCAAATAAAAGAGCAATATTTTGTGTAATTATTTTATTGTTGGAATTTCTCCTCCACTCTTCGCCCACTCTCGCACCCATTTTGACGCCTTCCGATCCGTGGGGTGGAGGGGTATTATGTGGGCAATCGAATAATGGAGGGGGGGTAGCATGTGTTGCATGTGGCTCGTGTGGCACGCTCCGTTGAGTGCTCCCTCCACTCGTCTGCGACCGAATATTAAAATACTGGCCCAAGTAGCCACAGATACTCGCACACAGCATTCATCTTGCATTCATCTTGCAGATACGTTTGTATCTGCCAGTGGGCGTTGCGCTGGCCCCCCTCTCCCTCCGTTGCACACACTCGAGTGGCGAGTGTCAAGAACTTGTCTTCGCCATAAAGAGAAACCGGCAGAAATGTGCACCAAATGCAGCAGACAGTCAAACATTTTGATTTGAGAGTTTTTTAACCAGTTTCCTCAACCGCGGTGCACCGCCTGCCTCCACAAAGTAGACAGTGGCAGGTCCACTGGCAAGTCTTTTTATGGCAACCTGCAGAATGAGGAGTACTCTCAGATCATGGACAATGCATCCATGAGATACTCCTCAAGTCAAAGTCAACAAACTCTGGGCCACTGGGAGGGGGCTGGCGGAGGTTAGGGTTAGCCATCCCACAATCAAAACAGGTCCAAACGAGTTGAATTTATAACTGATTCTGTTCCATACTGTTCCGAGAGATAACTAACCCTCACAATGCATGCCGCAAGCTGCAACTAGTATAAGTTCTGAAACGAGAAGTGCAACAAAATGAACGAGGGACCAGAGAGACGGAGAGGCATCGCCAATGAACCTGGCAACCGGTTTCCTCCTCTACGACAAACAAATATCAACCTCTCAGGCCATAAACCAAACAAGTCTCAAAGGGCAGGCCTCTGCGAGATACTCGCACTGGCACTGGCACTGGCACTCGCACTTTTGGGGTAGATACAAAATCAAGTTTGCAGCCAAAGTCTTCTTCTTAGAAATCATCGAGAATATCCAGGAGCCACAAGGCAGAAGATCGGAGACAGGAGACAGGAGACAGTAGGAAGGCGCTTTTTGGTCAATGACTGTCTCTGCGGAGGGAGCCACTCTCCCCTCTCCACCCTCGACTGAAACATCATCATCATCATTCATTTTTCATGGTTGAGTGCCTGCCTGCCTGGCTGCCTGGCAGGCAGTTGGCTCTGATTGTTTACAGCTGCCCCGTAGGTACAAGTTGAGATCTAAACGGGTTTGGTACCCCCAGACGCAGACGAAGACGAAGAAGCAGACGCACAGCTGTTCCAAAATATTCCCCACAACACAGGATGCAGACGACAGACCGACAGACCGACAGACCGACAGACACCCAAGTCGCTTGGCCGGTCGGTCCAAGGAGTCACTGAGCCCAGGCCCCAGACCACCAGACCAGGGCCCACAGGCCAGGGCCAAGGCGGGTGCGGGTGCGGTTTGACCTAAAACGTTCCTCGCAGAACGCGTCTTCTGCCTGCCGCCGCCTGATCGTCGCGACGACGCTTCGTACTCGTATCCGATGGAATGATGAAATTCTCTCTTGGCCCAAAGCTTGCTTTTGGCTTTGTCTTTGTCTTTGTTTTTGTTCTTGCTTTTTTGCTCTTTTCGCCAGAGTTCTCTTTCTTCTTGGGGTCTGGTTTTCCAGTGCTGTTGCAACTCATTATTTTGCGGTTGAGGCAACAACTTTTGTTGTTGTGGCTTTCAAGTGCATAAATATCTCCTCCTTTTTAAACGGTAAATGATACACGCTGCTGCTGTTGTTGTTGCTCTTGTCATGGGCATAATCTCTGAGGCATTAATACCAGTCCAGGTCTCAATACGAAGAGGTCTCCCAGTCCCAGTCCCAGTCCCAGTCTCAGTCTCAGATCTCTCCCGCGATAAGCGATGAAAGCGTTTCGGGGGGTGGGGGGGATGGAGGGGGGGTTCCTGTGCGGGTGGGTGATGAAATGCTATGATTCTTTTTGCGGTCAGCGCAGAAGAAGAAGAAGAAGAAGGTGAAGAGTCAGAAGACTAACGGAACACCCGGTTCTTGTATAATTTATGGGTAAAAGGATACGTGTGCAAAAAGAGGAACGGAAGAAGATTCAGTGCCTGTCAGAATCAACAATCAGACAGTGGAAAGTGGCAAACGATAAGCGATTTACGATTAACGATTAACGATGTTACTGTTATCGTTTCTCTTTACCCAAAACACCTACTGGCTTCAGTCGGCTGTATTTTGTATTTATTATGGAATATACAATACTACGGAAATCAGTTATAGAATCTAATACGATAAATATATCGATTACTTGGTTTTTAATCAACTTAATTAATAATCAATTGATTGTTCCAATAAAAAATCTATAAAAATACCGATTTATGGTCGAGGTAGTGCATCTACAATTAATAGAAACCAGCTATCGTTCCAGTCGATTATTTATCAATTTATAATCGAAGTTTAGTTTATTTCTAAACATAAACATAGACATGGATTCTCCTCCATCGAATTACTAAAGTGTTTACATTCCATTCCATGGCTACAACAGCTTTGTCGTTTTGAAACGCACTGTACTCCAATGTACACCGAAATATCTTCTCAGTTCGGCTGTTTTTTAAGGGAATGGGGCTTCTTTTCAACTGAAGTTTGGGTCAAGGAGGAACCGCTCTTGCAGCCTCATCGCGTCGCAACCATTTCCATTTCTGTCAGTTTCAATTAAACTTAATTTCACTACCAAAGGAAAACTCAAGAAGAGAGGTTAATTAATTACGAAACGTGGGGATAATGAATCAGAATGAATGTTTAATTTCCCAATCAAGCCATCCATCCACTCGCAAACGCCCAGTCATGGAGGAGGGGTTTCTCCGTCGTTTGGGAAATGCTAATTAAATTTCTTGAACAAATCTCGTTGTGTAAATCAAATCCAGACCAGGCGCTCCGCTCAATCGTATCGACTCAAAGCCCACAAACTCTGTAGAAATATGCAATTTTTCAATTTGTTTTCTGCATTTCCCATATTCTCTGGGTCTCTGTGGCAGCCCCAGTGGCAGGGGCAAAGCCGTGTCTCAGCTGCGGCGACGTGAACAAAACTTAATTAGGCGTCTCTCTTGCGTCTCTGGGCTGGTGCGAAGGCAGGTGGGCTGCTGGGCTGCTGGGCAGCCAGCCCCTCCATCGATAACGCCTCGTTGAGTGTTTGTTGGCCCGGCTATCAGCCCCCGGGCAGGTTGTGCAATCTTCTGAGCCAACTTCTGAGCTAAAAACGAACTTGGGCCTGACACTGCACTTTTGTTTGCCTGCCACTGATGCCAATTTGCACAGACAGAAAAGAGGCAGCGAAAGCCGGCGGAAAATCAATAGAAAAACAATATTTATAGCAGCATATACTCGTATCTATGGAGCACCGATATCTATAACTATAACTCTCTCCCAGTGTGGCTGAGCAGTAAAGCTGTAACCCAGTGGGCCCATTGTTAGTCCCAGGATGATGCTCCCTCTCTCGCTCTCTTCCAGAGTAGCTTAGCAGTGAAGACGGAATGGCTTTCATGCCCGGAATGTACTCGAACACACCGGTATATGATTTCCTAACGATTAACATCTCCAAGCACTTTTCCATACATTCATGGAGTAGGTATTCCCCGCCTTTCGTCTAGACAGCTCTCTGCTGATCGGCCCAATGCCGATGTCTCCATTAGCCGCTTGTCAAGGTGCCAGCATTCGAGCAACAGAGAGGGAAAAATGTATAAATATAAATAATTAAACTCTAATTACGACATCCGATTACGAGCGACAGAAACAGACACAGAAAATGCAAATCACTGGCTGAAGATGGAGGAAAAATGCTGGCTAATTGCACAGAATCTTGCGACAAAAGTGCAAGTGATAATTCGAGAGGCGGAGAGGGGAAAAGGTAGACGCAAACGCGAATCGAAGAGGAACGAACAAAGCGCCGATGATTAAGAGTTAATTACAGCTTTTAAATACAAAATATAAAAAAAAAAACAACACTTTGCGATTTCACTTTTTCTAAGGCAGAAAAAGAAACAGAAGTCGCCTTCCAATTTGGACTTGACCCACATTTCAAGAGAGCGGCAGAGCGGCAGAGCGACAGAGAATTGAGAATTTTGTTGAAAATTTCAAAACGAAAATAACGAAAGAGATTGCTCATCAAGTGCGTTGGGTTTCGTTGCGTTACGCCCCCGTGCGCGGCGTGTGGCATGCGGTGCGGCGTCTCACGACCAAGACCCAATTCGCGATGACAAAAGGAAAACGAATTCTCATTGAGGCAGCAGCATATTGGATGTCTCTTGAATGCGTGGTCTCCATTACCGGAGGCGCAGAGACAGAGCTCTGCAGAACGAAGATCTAGCCATCTAGACGATTATAGCCACATGCTCGTAGGCTGTGGGCAGTGCACTTGGCACTTGGCACTTGGCACTTGGTCGTGGCACCCACGAGGGAGCGGAAAGTCCGACAGCCGAGGCGAAGGCCTCCTTTCGCCGGCAGGGAAATTCATAGCATTGAGATCTGTGTGCCTCCAAGCTTTGCCTCTGCTCCAAACTCCTAATAATTGGTCGTCGAGCGAAGAAATCTGCTTGTCTCTGCCTCGTTTTTGGCTGTTTCTGCCTCGTCTTAATTAAGGCAGTGCGTGGTTGGTGTCGTCTCCGCAATCAATTCCAATTGAAGGTGTCATGCCTAATTGTTTGACAGCTCGGAGAGGCCGAGTGCAGAAGGTTAAGCCAAGGAGGGGATCAGATGTCACCATGAACCCCTCTCCTCGATAGTAATCGAATCTTAACATAAATAAACATTTCCAAGAGATATCGCTGATAAACAATCGCCAGCTGATAATTTTTCCGAGTATATCTTTTGTTTTTCTGTTCGCAATTCGACAAAAATGTATGGCAATCTTCTGAGTCCACTGATTATTCCAATTCCAATTCATTTTCGTATCCAAACCGAAATCTCATGTTGATTAAACGTTCCATTTGCATATCCAGTTTCCAGTTTCTAGGCGTCTCTATCCAATATCTAATATATTCGCAACAAACCAGCCCAGCGACACATGCTACCACAAATAAATGAATTTCCGACTATCTTTTATGTGTGCCACAAGCAAAAGATAGTGGGAAACTACAGGCTGATAAGAATATCGAAAGTTGGCAGAGCGGAGAGAGAGAGAGGGAGGCAGCTCCCACTACTCGCATCAGCTGATATTGGCAGCTGCTTCGCAGCTTAGGCTAGATCAAGAAACCCTACAAATACCCGCACTCGCACCCGCAATCGTACCCGTATCCGTACTCGTGCGACGGATCTATGTATCTCTAGACAGACGACCGCAATGATGGTGATCACAAACTGTGACGCACTTGACGGCTATAGGCGATAGCCCATATGTCTCTCTCTATAGCCGATTGCCTGATCTCTGATGCTAAATTTAACAATACAAAAATCCACATTTGGCGAGCATCAATTATTGTCTCGCTGGAGAGCATTGTGGCTGAGATACTCTCACAGAAGCACCTGCTCCATCTTCGTGGGGTTTTCTGAGGGGAGACTCTCATCTGGCGCTTCGTTGGAACCGCAGTATTCGTCATCATATTTAGGAGGAAGTTATTCACGACTTTACCCTCCGAGGCCAGCTCTCTTTTTATTTGATTTCGTGATAACCAACAAACTTGATTTCTCATCAATGACGTAGAGATCCGTCGGTAATCGGGGGTTTCATTGAGGCCGAAAAGCACCGCCGTGTCCCTACCTGTACGCCGTATCTTTCCACCCACAAAGTTGTAGTTCTATAAAACGATGTTGGCCAGAACTTTGGCACTCGACTTCAGTCTTGGGTTTCCGTTCCATTCTGATAATTCTGATAGCACTCGACAAGGAGTAGACAGTCATTTACTGGCGGACTCTGATGTTCGATTTGAACTTGGGTCTAACTATAGAATATTCCTCTTCTGTTTGTATTAGGGGCTGGGTTTGGGGATACTCAAGTGTTTCGATCAGGTGAAGGCAATGACCTTAGCGCGGAGAGCGGTGTGGTGGCAGGGGAAAAGTAATTATATTCTTTGGGTAGGTCTGTTTATGTGAGCAACGCGAGATTGCGGGAATAGTGGGAGATGCGTAACGCGGAACACAAAAATATACTCAATACTACAGGGTATTTTCGCTCCGAGAGACATTCTGAAATTTCATTCAAATTGAATGGGGAGGGGGTCACCTAACGGTGCTTTCATTGCTGTTTATTTGCTTGGACACCCCCCCCCCCCCCCCAAAAAAAAACAAAAAAAAAAAACAAGAAAAAACTCCACTCGACGAACGACTCCACTGACGCACTCCTCTCGAGACGAGGCCCAAACTTTTGCGCACTTCATAAAAGATTGCGAAAAAAAGCAGAGCAAACAAATGAAGAAAACTACAAAATAAATACTTATAGTAATAACATTTTGGGACCGTTAGGAGAGCCAAAGCCGCCAACCTCAACCCCAGCCCCAAGTGGGGGGCCAATGTGGGTTACACTTTTACGACTCTTCACCCGAAAGCCCGCGGGCAGGCCACGAGAGATACATTTCGTTGGACGGAAGATCCCATATGCAAATTACGAGCGAAGCCAAGCCACACCTGGGGGCATCGCATAATTGTGTCACTGTGAGTGAATTTCATTAGAATTTTATATTTATTTGTCAGAGCAGCAGCAGCAGCAGCAGCGGGCAGTCCTTGGCTTCCCTTACTGGGAAATTCATTTCATTTGCATATGTATCTTTTCGTGTGTATATTTTCCTAGATTTATTTATCGCTTTCCATAATATTTCACAGATCCTACAGTAGTGCCGCAGTTAGTCGAAGGCCCGAGGCTTTATTAATTGCATTTCACAATCCAATTAACACCCGAAACAAACTTTCGAATGTTGAAATGCCAAGATCACTCCTCCTCGGCGGATAGATAGCCTTCTCATGGAAATGAGAGACGAAATGGAAGGCCCCCAGGGAGGAGGATGACAGGAGGGCAGAACACGAGTCAATCGAGTGAAATGGAAAGCGGACAAAAGACACACAAAAGACAAGACACAAAACGTGTTGCAAATTGTATGCAGGTCAAAAAACAACACTCACACAGATTAACCGAAAGCCGAAAAGATTAATAACAATAGGGGTAAACGGCTGGAGCTGGAGCTGGGAGCTGGAGGGGGGGACAACCTCGCGTTGATTAGAGTCGGCCCTGAGGCGGATCTGCATAGAAAAGTATCTTCGAGATACACTGTCTGTCTTTTGTTTTATTTGCGGCTGTGAGTGCAAAGAAATTAGATTTGTATCGCATCGATTCGGATTATTTTCCCTCAGTTCCATTGGCGCTTTTTTCTCTGTTTTGCTTATGGATTGTTCTTGAAATATGTTTGACTTTGCAAAGAGGAAACAACAAACTACAAATCGGTTTATGTCTGTCCTCGGAACAACATCGTTGAGTGGATCGATGTTCAGGGCAAATGGCCATCAAAATCCATCTTCTGTTTTGTTTTGGGTCGATACAGAAATAAAACCTAATCGGGATTCAAACGAAAATAGCAGCATTTCCACACAGATTCGCCAAACACATGCCCCCTGTTTTATATAGGTGTCTTATCTATCTATCTCTCATTCAACAAACTGCCTAATCTCATTCGCCGGCTTAATTTGTTTATAAACAAATGAGAGAAATCCTCGCATGGCAGGGAGAGTGGGAGAGCGTGACAGAGTGTGATATAATACATAATTATACAATGTTTTCAGGCGATTATTCGTACGAAAAGTCATTGTACTCGACAGACAGCCACTCGTAAAACAGAATTAATCGAAACAGAATAAAATGAAATAAAACACAACAGAATCAGCTGAGATCCCCCTCCTGATAACGAAATATAAATTACAGAACGGGTTGTAATCGTATTGTATGTATTTGTATAGAGCAATAAAATAATTGAATTATACGGAAATTCATTTCTGGAATAGGAATACGGTTTTGGTAGTGCCATTTGTATTCCTCCATACAAATCTATCCATTCATTGAATGATATAATTTAAGTAAATGCACAGCACAATATCTTCTAACATTAATTCATTCATCTCCTATACATATATTAATATCCACTACTACTCGTATTTCTACATATATCAGATCTACATATAAGCCACTTTAATTGTATTCAAATTCAAACGATCTATCTTATCCATTGGAATGTTAGTTTATCTATAATTTTCCATCTAGACAAACACATCCATCGTTCTCAGATCAAACAGTCATTCCTCTACCTGACCCATAGAAGGGGTAGAATCTTTGCGCGGTACTCATTCAATTGAAACTCGATACTTTATCCAATCACTCCATCCCTTGTCGTGCTGTACTCTCTCACACAACTTCAGTTGAGAAGGACAAGGAAAAAAGGATGGCAAAATTTCTGCAAACACACACACACACACACACAGCCACATGGGATGCTGCACAAAAACAACTTCTAACTTCTGTTCAACTCTCTGAATGCTCTCTGCTCTCACGTACTCTCATTCTCTCTTCTAGCAACAACAAACTTCGTTTCGGGAGTTTTGCACATGGAAATACACATATATTTCCCTCTCGGTCTCTCTCTCTCTCCTTTGTTGTTGCATGCAGACCCGCCTGCTGCAGCATCATGGGGGACTGTGAGTGGGGGGGCGACGAATGTGTATACCTTTATGTGAGACAACAAAGTTATACCGATTTTCCTACCTTTATTCAAAAATATTGAATGTTTTCCGACTCTCTAAATTATATTGCACACCGAATCACCTGGATTCTTGATTATGATTAATTCTCTAGGGTTGTTGTTGTTAAACTGTTAAACACTTTAGTATCGGAATAATACTAATTATTAATTGCCTTTAATTATTAGATTTATTTGTGATTGGATTTGTTTCTCTTTTGCTTTACTTCTCCATTCAAAAAATCACCTTGCACGTCGTCGCGTTGTGTTTGGTTCACCGTTCCACGAATTTCACTTTCGATTTTGAGCGTGGATTGGATTCGATTTCTATATCCGACTATTCCGACTCTTTGGATAACATAACCACCCGTCGTCGTCTCGTCCCGAATATTCAACAAAACGCCAAGCACGCGGAAAACAAAAACTGAGTTTTGTCTCGAACTTGGATAATTTGAATTTGTATCGAATCGAAACGAGCACGGCGTCCGCTACACAACCGCTCTGCGTGAAAAAATTTCGGCGAATTCGCGGGCTCCAACGCTGCTGTTGAGGATTCGGTTTTTGTGACTACTGTCAGCAGTGCTGCCGATTACGCTTTTTTCCCGTCAGATCTGGCTTTTTTTTAAGAACAAGTGCGTGAAAAATTGGTGAATTGCGGGAGGCGGGAATTCTGGGTTTTTTGTAATTGCGTTTGGCTTTTTTCCGTCAACAAAATCTTGTGCGCTAAGTTGAAAATATGCAGAAATTGAATGAAAATATAGCGATATTTATTAAATAAAGAGATAAACTACTGTAACAGCCCTAGTTTGGAGTGAGGCTTATTTCTTAAATATCACCTTAATACAAAATTGATATTTACGTTACATTATTTACGTTTATGTATGCTATTGGAGCTTGGTTTTATATTCTTCTAGCTTGAAACAGCTTTTTCTTCGATAAAAAGTTGGCAGCACTGACTGTGAGACACAGTTTTGAATGAAAGAGCAAAGAAGAGCGCAATGCTCAATTTTGCGTTGATGATGACCACCTTGCTGTGCTAACACACCTTGCGCCTCAGCCGAGAGAAAAACGCTGATAGTCAAATGTAAAACCAGAAAACAAACGCACCCAGAAACAACAGCTGCCGGAGAGAGAGCGAGAGAGAGTGAAACGGAGAGAGCAAGATAAATAACATAGAGCAGACAACATAATTGAGCTGGTCATAAAAAGAAAATAAAAACGAGAGACGAAAACAGAGAGAGAGAGGGAATATGAGAGTGAGAGAGCAGCAGAGTTTAGAGCTGTTGTGGGCACAGTGGGTCGGTAAGGGAAAATTATGGAATATAGTTCCATACAAATTACATATATCAGTCGAAGACATGTCGTTAAATTCTGGGCGGCATATCCATGAAAGTCCATCGAGGCCGAGGAATTAAAAGCTAATATAAACACATTTCCATAGAATTTTGTACCGATATTATATTCTTATTTACTGAAAGTTGACTAATAAACCAATTGACATATCCATTCATTAACTGTAACAATCTATTAAAATACGCATAAATTCACTTTTTAATTTATTTTATCTGGCTACCAAACCGGTTACTGGGTAAGTAGTTCCAGGATAACCACCTCTGGTGCTAAAGGGTAATGGTTATCAGCTATAAATATTAGTAATTATACCATTACTGGTTATCACTCAGTTACAATATTATTTAAGCAACTTACAAAGCTATTGCAGATGAAATTCAAATCAAAGTTAAATTCCATAGAGAAAGAGAGAACTCTGGAACATAAAATTAAAACTAATATAAGTTTTAATAAACTACTGCAACAAAATCAAATTACCGCACCATTTATCACGAATTTCATCTGTGAAAGTTCTCACACAGTAAGGTTCCACCCCGAGTCGAAATTTATTTCGATTAATGCCAACAAACCACAACAAACACAAGAAGGCCCACATTAAATACACATTACCATTATACAGATCGATCATGTTGCATGCTAGAATGAAAGCGCCCTCGAGGGCTCATTATGAGACATCTGGTGAGTGCGAAACATGAAACACTTCAAACACGGCCCGCATATGACCGATGGCCATCGAGACTGCATTGGTGGTACAAGGGTACCGTCCCGGATTGAATTCAACACTCCCCCGAGCTGA
Organism: Drosophila miranda; assembly: GCF_003369915.1. Lineage (NCBI taxonomy): Eukaryota > Metazoa > Arthropoda > Insecta > Diptera > Drosophilidae > Drosophila > Drosophila miranda. The sequence goes on along the minus strand of NC_046677.1, from coordinate 13,604,363 downwards.
TGACAAATGGATTGTGATCCACTGTGGACCAATGGTCTTGGCACTTTCATGGAGTGCAACAAGAAAGCCAAACGAAAAACTAAGCTGAAATGCAAAACAAGTAGATCCGTAATAATCGTCGTTCCGTAATTAAAAAGTTCTGTTTGATATGGGACTCGGTGTGCTTCTCCAAGTCTACAATATACCCTTTTACTGTACTAGTACTCCGCGCCAAGCCATTTCTTCTGCACACGTGCTCCCCTTCATATTTGGCTCTCGTGCAGCTGGCTGGCGCTCTTTTCGCTTCCAAACACAAACACAAACAGTAAAAGCAAACGCAAACGCTCTCTCGGTCCCGCTCTCGCGTTTGCCGTTAACGCAGCGGGTGGTGGATGGTGGCTGCCTTAACAGAGCACTGTTATTTTAACATTAGCCTAGCCACAGCGATAACATAAAGCATAATTTAATTAAGGAATTAAGTGTTAATTACTCGGACTTTAGCAATCGCCTCCAATACATATGATGATAATGTGTCAACCAGACAAAGACGCAGTCCGACTCTGTGGCAATCTTCTGCGGGCACATTCCACCAGCTCTTATCAACCCACAAAAGGCACAGCAGAAGCAACAAAAATTGTTTATTCCAATTACAACACATGCCCACAGCTGGCCTCACAGCAAAGACACAACAAGCCAGCAAAAACAAAAGTAAAAGAGCAAGACCCGAAGAAAACAAGAAATGAAAACAAGCTCAGAAATCCAGAGGAAATAAAGAGGCCAGACCCAGACCAGACCCAAACCCAAGCCGATCCGATCCTATGGAAATTGTCGTTTGGGGCTGTGTCTGGAATATTTATCGTATGCAATCGATGATAATACGCGATGGAGACACACGGGCTCCGGTGACTCCCAAATGGTGTCGACATGGGTGGAACGCCCACCGACAAACGCAAGATCTGTTTGGGGAGAAGACAGTCTGAAGATCGATCGGGTATGGAAATCGCTTACCATACTGGTTGTGCAAGAAGAAATGGTTGCAGATTTCAATACGAGGAAGAAAAGAGAATGTCAATTTAGATATGTATTTGTATTTCATAGCCAAAATACATCAACAGAGGCATATTAAAAGGGTCTATTGTTCGAGAACATATGCAAATGGAAATGATTTGATTTATTTGAATTCCTTAACTTAACTGATGTACCGGATCTTGTAGAACAATCCAACCATGACTTGACCTAACTAAATCATTTCAGATGACACATTTCTCACGCATTTTTCCAGCTCCGAGTGCAAATCCAGACCCCCAATAGAGTTGCATTCTTTCCAGAACTCTCCCACACTTAATATGCCGCCTCGCCCTCCCCGATTTTCCGATTTCCTTATCCGCGACCCAGCATCTATTTTACCACATTCACCCGGGCCGAAAACGCATCTTGAATGATAAGTCAAAGCTGCGAAAAACCAGAAAAACCTCCATTACGGCGACAGGGGCCAGAGTTGGGGTCCCCTACGGCACTGCTTAACGTTTTGGACATATCTTTTGCTTACAACATTTACGACAGGAAGAAATCCATCAACACGATTCTTTGGGCCGGGCCAAGCAGGCCAGGCTGGGCCTGCCTTCGGGCCACAAGACTTTCCATCAGAAAAAACAGCGAGGCGGAGAGGGAAAAACATGGAAAAAGTTGCATTCAACACTCGCTTTCTTTGCGAGTCATGTTGTAATGGTCGCCCGAGGCCCTGCAGACGACTGGCCGGCCGAGGCCGACCCTTCAGCATTAGTAGGATGGTGTAAGACCCAGCTCTCCCCCACTCCGCACTCCCCATTCCCCAGTCCCCTCCTTTAAACACATTTTACACTGTCACGGGAAATTGTTTGTTTAACATGCGCGGCGTGTTTAAAATTACATGATGAGCAGCATTTATCAAAAACCATAAAGAAATCAAAACAGCCAAGCCACATGGGAAGAAGGGACTCTGGCACTGCTCTCGCTATGAAGGCTATCGCCAGCTTTGTCTGGGCTCTCGATCTTGCAGATCCTACGCAAGTCTCCTTTGCTGCATTATTTCTTTTCTTTTTTCTGTTTTCTTGATTGCAAGTATATTTAGCTGCCTGTCTCTGAGGTCGTCGACGGGGTCTTGATTCAATCGAACGAAACGACGAGACAACGACCACCAGCTCCACCTCCAGGTCCCTCTTCCAAGAGCCCCTCCCTCCGCGCTCTCTGGGCAATCATTGGTCTTTGGTCGTGGGTCTCTGGTCTGTCTGCTCTCTCTGGCGACCTATGCTGATTTCTCGGAAAGAAATTATGATATTTCTTGTGGTCATCCGATGATGAGTGGCCGTTGTCTCATCTTTTGTTGAAAAGAACTTCTGGTTTCTTTTATTTTGCTTCTACCACCCACACGCGCAGAACTGCTGGTAGCCATGGGAATGATTACTTAATTGGACCGATTCTGGGCGTGCATTTTGCTCATGGGAGTGAGAACAGAATGTATAATTGACTAGAACGAACTTAGGTCGGAAATCACTGGAAAGGAAGGTGAAGGTTCTGCCAGATGTAGTAGAGGGTGAGGCAAAACTGATCTAAACTAAAACTATGCAACTAAAGAATATACCCTCCTTTTCACTAAATGGCTTCGTATTAGTCCATCTATTTATTCCCAAAAGACTCTTCAGACTTCATAATGCTGTATGGTTCCATGAGTGCATCTTTAGATGATTATACTTTCGGAGAGTAATTTAAATATTTGCAAGTCGAAGAATAGTTAAATTAATTTCTGAAAAAAAGCTTTGCATATGCATATTAATCATACAATTTTTAATGTGATAATTACGAATACAGCACACCAGTGTCTGCAAAGCAAAAGTGAATGAGTTTACGAAATGAGTCTGCATGTGGTCCACTTCCTTGGATGTGGGTTTTAAATATCCATGCCGGTCGGCAGCTGAACGTAAATCTTCATTTGTAATCGTTTGTTCCGAACTTTTCCTTTTCCTTATTCGACAAGTTACGCCCTACGTGAACGGATAGTGGCTTGAGCAGAAGTACAGTACTGCCCCCGCCCCACACCACAGACGTGGACAATTAATCACAATGAGTACGAGTATTGTACTATGTACAGTGCGTTTCATAGGTGTGAAGCCTGAGTGCAGTCGTTCGACAACTTAAGGGACATTTTCCTTTGACTTTTTTAAAGACTAAATTTTGTTTTTTTTTTATTCAATATTTTGTACAATAATTACGAGTATAATATATATGCAATGTATGTACATATAACATATACAATGGCAAATCCACATTTTTAAGATCGATAATTGATATTAATCGATAACTTTTATACATCATTTACAGACGTATGACGAATGTGCCAGAAGCTGCCATAATGGAACAGGGGTATATGTTCATGTATTCATATTTGATAGCGGATTAATGAAATTGGTTAATAACTAAACTCATTTGATACAGTCGATTATTGATCGATAGATCTACCTTATGAAGTATAACATCATTCGATAGTTATCTTCATGTAATACCTACTCGATCGATTGGATTGGATTGAAGTACAGTGATTTTATAGCACTGCACCGCACTGTACGTTGTCTGGGGTTCACTCCATAATTACCAGACTGGACTGGCTCCCACTCCCCCTCGACACTTCAACTCCTTCCCCACAGCCCTCTCCTCTCACACACACACACACAGATACACCCTGGCCCCAGGCCCGCGCACTTGAAGGCTCAAAGTTAATCGGCTTTCGCAGACCCCCGAAGATAAGATGCCTGGCCCCCGCTGGCTCATTATCAAGTAACGGTTGATGCACGCATAAATTAATTATTTCACAGGCGATGCGATCCACGAATCGAACTCAAACCCCGAACGCGGACAGAATGTTAATTACGAATCCAGAACCAAGACCGAAGTAGAAATAGAAATTGAAAGAAATGTTGTAGGCCAATGTAAGCAACAGATCAAATATGTATTTGGCGATAAGATTTTCGACTCTTGAATTTGGGTTCGCTTTCCTTCGTTTTTCAAGTACTCGGAACCGGTTCTCAGTCTGCGGTTCATGACAGAAACCCATCAAACCCCCACCAAAATCTAGTCAAAGTCCATCCGTCCATCCATCCATCCATCCACCCATCCGGCAGTGTGAAATTAGTGGAATAAATCAAATTGGAAAATGGTCTTTAGGATGAAATATGGAATTGCTCTGTGGGGTAATGAGTAACCCCCCTTCGTCACAGTGGTGGGAACTTTTCCAAGTGGAAGACTGGGGGAGACTCCGTTATGTGTGGCGTGGGGCTGATTAGTACGGGGTCAAGTCTGTGCCCCCTCTCAAGAAACAGCCATCAAAACGCTCCATCTCTGACTTTGCCGGCTCCTCAAGAGCTCTGCCACATGTAATTCGATATGACGCCTTGGCACACACAACGTGGGGAAGGAATTGTGCCCGAGGAGTGGGGATGGGAATGCACTAGAGGCCTTATACTAGAAAATCTTGCATTAGCTTCTAGTGCGCGTTGATATGATTTTCTTACGACTCGTTACCATTTCAAATTGAGCGAAATAAAAAAATATAACATTCTGATATTTCTTATAAGAAAAAATGAGTTTATGGATGTCTAAAAGAGTGTGGCTGGAAGGGAGCAGCGATAAGAGGTGTACCAACTAGTTGAAAATGAGGCAATAAAAAGTATAAGGAAAGGATGCAATACTTACTTAGTCCAGTGGAATTCATACTTACAATGAAAAAATGTGTTAGAGATAATTAGTTATCTAATTTTATTAATTTTATTTAATTGTATCAGCGAACCTTTAACATAATTTGATATTGCGATGATCGATCGCATGTATGCATGTCTTGAATAACATATTATATAGAAAACTTGGGGAACTGAAAATGTGGGAAAACCCAAGCAGATGTCAGCTGGAATAAATTGGATATAGTAAACATTTGCTGATCTTATGCTAGAAATCAAAGAATTAACAACTAATGGGTGTCGTTTGCTGGGTATAATACGATCTTTACAGGGAAACCTATATGCGATAGGAAGTTGCTTAAGAAAAGAATAGAATTTCCAAAATAGTTCAATAATGCACAATTTTAATTTTAAAATAGATTTGAATGCAAAATTCTGTAATGGAATTTCCATTGCAGATCGCAGACCTTGAAATCGTTCGTGATCTTGACTAATACAGAAATTCGTACATATACTCGTATGTGAAAATGGAAAAACCAGCTTCCCCACTTGACCTACTCTGCATGCAATTGCCGTAATTAAAACCTTCAAATAGAGGTCTTCGCATTTCCATACTCGTGGACTCGTAGTTTACAGTCCAGAAGACACGAACAACCGATGTGTGCGAGAAGAAACAGCGACCCAGGCATAGACCTTGCACAACCGCCGAACCGCCGGAGAGATCAACCAAGCGATCCCCAGCGACGACCCACATACCACATAAAAGGCCGAAAATATGAAAATGGGAAAATTACTACATTTTTGCCGGCACAAGTACTGTAATCGCGAGGTAAATGAAATTTTTCAGTCGGCCCAAGACGATTTGCGTCATTCAAAGGTCGCTTTCTGCACACCCTAATGGGTTAATTACTCGCACAGTGCAAGGGTTAGGCTCGCAAAGGTTTTTGTTTGCTTTTGTTGAGGAAAATCTGTTCACTTGGAAATATTTAAATCTTTACAGCTTCAGCGGACTGCATTCCCCCGTCTCACTGGCATAAACAAACGCAAAATAGAGCGCCAATCATAAATATGCACACTCTTTGCTGGCGTACAAACAGCACGAAATTTGCCAAAAAGTGCAGCGAAGTCTTTGCATCACTCAGCATCTGGGAAACTATAAAATGCACGCCCTGCAATCCACCGAAGGCGGGAAAATAGGGAAAAGAATTTTTCTTCCGCTGCAGCGCGCTGGTGGGGGAGTACAAACAGCTAAGGCAAAATACAATTTTGAGGCACGCACTGGTCTGTGCCAGATGCTTCGGGAAACGTTTTCCCAGGCAGGAAAAGTGGGAAACTAATGGCGCCATATAGGGAAGGGGAAGGTCTATATGCAAATATCTACAGAATCTCTGGGGAAATTTCTTAGGGGGCTGAAACGTAAAGAACATATAAACAAAGATATGCTTTTTTGAATATTGTGAACAATTTTGAAGAATTTGTACCATGAAGGCATAGTTAAATCCTAAAATTTGCTACTCGCATATCCCTGGCACAAGAGCAAGCCGATGTGCGCTGCTGTATTCCAGAAATTAGACTAACAATCAAGAAAAATTATAGCTAAACTGAAATAGGTATGGATGTTTAGTTATTTTAAGAACAGGAAGATAGTTAGTAGAGGTACAGGGAGATTTATTCTAAGCATAGATCTATAACGTGGAAGGAACAACTGCAACTTTCTAGCAGATATGATTTTACTTAAATTTTTTACGTTTTCCTTCAATGATGATCACTATTTTTGAGTAATTTTTATATGTAAAACTTAGAATTAATCATTAATTTTAATAAAAAATATATAAAACACAAAAATACAGATTATATTTGATTTTTAATTTGTTTGCTCACATTAAAACTCAACATTAATTTAAGGCTAGTGTGTTCTAATGTTCGGCAATATTATTGCATACATACATATACTTGCAAATAGACAACAAAGCTACCCCCCAGTATCTATTGATTTTTTTCTAATAAATACTTTTAAGAAATAATGAATTAATAATTACTTATGATTTTTAGGCTATTTCGCTCAAAATAAATCTCAACGGTGTAGTTCTCAATATAGCCAAATCCTCTGTTGTGCAATACTTCGCCTCTGACCGCGGCCATGCTGCCTACTTCGCTTCGTCTGTTCTTGAATGCCCCAGAATCCTAGAACAACAGTGCTTGGCAGGGCGCAGTCGGTCCCAGTCTCGGAGAAAAAATGCCTCGTCCTTCCCAAGGCATACAATATGTAATTGTAGGATTGGGACCGACTTTAACACGTCGCCAAGGACTGTCTGTTTGTTGCTGCAAGTTAGAGCGAAAGATAATATGTTGTAGTATTCTGGGACCGACTCAGCTGCCCAGACTAGCTAAACAGACGAGCTGAATAGACGAAGTCGAGAAGGAAGCAGGCGGCAGTCAGAGACGAGGCGGGGCGTTACGGGGTTTTTTGGTCCCTCATGCAACATCTTGATATTGTAGTATAGTCTTTGATTTCACTGACATTAATACAAATATATGTTTATTGGTCAACTAAGTTAGGCTGAAGTAAAATTAGAAAATAATTTGGGTACAGACTTATATAGAAATGGGTTATTTTTGACTTTTTAGGTTTTTTCTGGCATAGTGGAAATTTTGGCGGAAATGCCAACGGCGGAAATGAACCCAGCGATACGCCGTGCTCTACTACATACCAATATTCCGTACAAAATATAAAATTCAGTGGCGAGCGAGCATGGAGGGAGGGATATACTGAAATTGCCGGCTATAGCCCATAGCCAATTTGATCAACCTCCAATATTATGGAGTATTGGGTAGAAAAATTAGAATTGTTGTCTTTCTGGAAAATGTAATAGGGACAGTACAGTTTATGCGACTTGGTGAAAATCAATCAAAACAGCAATAATATAATAATATATACAAGTAAGGGGCAAGCCCCGTGCACTCACTTGCTAAAGCAAAAAAAAACAACAACAAAAATTCCACTGATTTATCTAGAATTTACGTGCAGAAACTAATTGGCGATCAGACAAGGTCAGACATTTCAATTTGGCTCTCATAAGCTTTTGAATAAAATATCGGAAAAACGACCCAAACTAAATTATCAGGCGACGATCACGACGACCGAAAACTTTTTTGTATAATAGGGAGGTAAAAAGATGTTTAGATTAAATAAGCACCAAAAAGTAATAAGAAAAATGTTGTGGGTTTTTAATTATTCGCTTAAATTATAAAGGAATTTATGAAAGTAATCTTAAACCTCTGCAACAAACAAAGAAGCAATGAGTTTTATTCCTTGATGTATACATAAATGGTACTTTAAAGTATTTTGCATCTTTGTGTAATCATAAATTTTTATCACACACAGTCTGAGAGGAATGTGCAAAGCTTTTCATCCATTCCAGAGTAAATAATTAAGAGAAATGAGAAATCCGAGCCGAATGCTGACTGACCCATTAAATAAATGCTCGTTTCACAACCTTTGTACATCAATTGTAAAAAAAAGAATTGAAATGCGAAATTCACTCGATGAAATCTAGCAAATTTGAGGAGATTTGTTGCGAAATGTATTAACAAGTGCCTTGAACTTTAGCTAGAGGGAGCAAACAACTCATCTGAAACACTAAAGTGTTGGGATAAAGGATACAGGAGCAGCTTGTGTGGTAACGAGTAGATGCTGATTCACCATCAGTAGCCGAAAGGGTAGTCTCTCATACGAGGTTGCTCCCTGTCTTACCATATCTGTCGGACTGTCTGTTGGTGCGTGGAATTGTCAGGCACTCATTCACATGCAGACTTCCGAGATGCGACAGACAAATTGAAGAGCAATGAGTGGTCATAGCTGCTGGGCTTCATCTGTACGTGGTAGTCCTAGCAGAGGACCGAAATGTGCTAAAATATGTCAAGACACAGTATGCTATAATTAATTCGAAAGGAAGGGAGGAAGCGAAAACTGGATTAATCCTTAGGATTTGTATCCCTTTTCTGTGCTACTTTATACACAATTATGGACTATTTACCAATAAAAATAATAAAATAAGGTATTAAGAGACTAGATTCAGGGATTGATTCAAAAATGTCTTAAAAATATATGAAGAACTTTCATTTCCACATCTCTGTTGCGCTGTTAACATCCGTGTAATGTTACATTTTCTTCACATTATAAGAAATCAGCTTTATATGGATTGTAGGCACAGTTGAATAGAAGGAATACGTGTGATAAGTCATGGAGATATTGGAGCTCAGACTTTTGCTGGTTGTCTTGGCGATTATCTATATACCGATCCCAATACACTGCGGTAGTAATCAATGCTTTCCTGTTGTAACCCCCGATTGCCATGATATTACACACAACAAAGAGAATGGTATACCCCCACGTGCACCTCCAAGCAATAAAAAATATGACGAAGATATATGGGATGGCGAATGTGGTTTTGTGTATCCACAAGGAAACAGAGGAAATCCACCAAAATATCTGGACTATGACGATTATTCCGGCCCTGGGACCCCCTCCTCTTGGACTTGGCAGCCAGAGCACAATTCATACACGAAACGCCTAACGTATAGTCAAGTCCAGGTCAAAGGTTATCCAGACTCTAGTACGAAAGGAAACGCTAACGCAGGAGACTCTAGTAAGAAAGGTCTAAACCCCTCTGGGATTTGGGAGTCAATAAAAAATTCATTCAGGAAAATCATTAATGAAACGATACCTCAGACAGCAAAGATAAGCCGTAGGCTTAGAAGCAGGAACCTACTTAGAAGATCAGTAATAAGGAAGCTTTTAAGAGGATAAGTTGACTGGTGCTCCTATTTTCACAAAACGCAAGAATTTTCCATTTTCAAAACGAAATGAAAAGTAAACGCTCTTTTATACAACAAAACTAACTTTAATTACAAAAGAAAAAAATTGTTGTCTTATTGAAGCATTAACATAAATTTGATACCATTACCAGTTTAATTTTGTTTGTGTCTTCTTTATATATCTTTTTTTTTTAACCCAACCTCAAAATTGGTTCTGAAATATTTATTGAGCTACTAGTTGTAGGTGTTTTGCAGAGCCAATGAGAGTGAAATGCTTAGCAAAGCGACTAAAGCGGAAGAAATGAACGAAAAAATCCTATTCTTGCTTACAGACACAAATAGGTGGATTACCCACTATGACAACAATGTTTCTTCTTGGAGTAGTATTTTTTAGCCTGTCTATTTTTGAAAAAGGAGCTCGAGGCTGAGGGCGATGGTTAAGGCGGACGACCAAATGGTCAAATGGAGATAAGTAAATTGTCAATTAAATTCCTTAAATATAGGAAGACTTTAATGGCCTTTCGGAGCAGAGCGCCGCAGATTATCTGCTTGCCAAATAGCAAATTATTGGTCTTCAGCCGCACATTTTTATTGTTACAAATTTCTATGTTATTGTTAAGAGTTCTCTCGAATCTTGCTCTTCGTTATCAACGTGTTGTGCTTGTTTATCTATTTATGTGCGAAGCTGCGCTGGATATCACACAACTTGTTTTTACTTAATCAAAACAATTATTCGGCCGATCGGGGATAAAAATCGTTATCCCCACAATGGCTATTATTGGGAAACACTCATCTAAAACAACTAATTGTTGGGAATAGGATACAGGAGCAGCTCGTGTGGTATTAACGAGTAGATGCTGATGCATCATCAGTAGCTGGGGTAGTCCCCCACACGAGGTTGCTCCCCGTCTCCCCATGTCTGTCTTACTGTCTCTTGGTGCGTGCAAATTTCAGGCACTCAATCATATGCAGACTTCCGAGATGACACAGACCAAATGTAGGCAAATTGAAGAGCAACCAGTGGCCATGGCTGCTGGGCTTCATTTGTCCGTGGTAGTCGTTGCCAAGGATCCCGAAATGTTTAAAGATACGTCAAGCCACATTGTGCTATGAATAATTCGAATGGAAGGGAGTAGTCGAAAACTGGTTTAATACCTAGGATTATTTGTATTGGACTATTTACCGGTTAAAATTGTCGGGCAGCTTAAATATTGTAAATTATTTCCAGTAGTGGGGCCCAAAGGAAATGCATTTTGTTGTTGGTTGTCATTTGCAATGCCCACTGTAAAGAACATTTTTTACCGCATATGCAGCGGAATTCTTTCGTCTCTTTATATTGCCTCGTCTTAGCAGCGGACCCGAGCAGCTCTAACGGTCTCGGGTTATCCATTAGATTAACATCCTCGCATTAATCGTTCACCCAATTACCCATAAGTACAATATACATATGCGATAAGTTGGTTTACATATGCAAATAAATTGTGAATTATATAAAAACTCTAGACTTTCATTAAATTCAAAACTCTCAACAGTTAATAAAAACGCTTAGCATCTTAACAAAAATAATAAAATAAAGTATTAAAAGAGTAGCTTCAGGGATTGATTTAAAAATTTCTTGTATCTATGAAGAACTTTCATTTCCACATCTCTGTTGCGCTGTTAACATCCGTGTAATGTTACATTTTCCTCACATTATAAGAAATCAGCTTTATATGGATTGTAGGCACAGTTGAATAGAAGGAATACGTGTGATAAGTCATGGAGATATTGGAGCTCAGACTTTTGCTGGTTGTCTTGGGGACTATCTATATGCCGATCCCAATACACTGCGGTAGTAATCAATGCTTTCCTGTTGTAACCCCCGATTGCCATGATATTACAGACAACAACGAGAATGGTATACCCCCATATACATCTCCAACGAAAAAAAAAGAAGAAGAAGATGGATTAAAAGAAGTATGTGATTTTGTGTTTCCACAAAGGAACAGGGAACATCCACCAAAATATCTGGACTATGACGATTATTCCGGCCCTGGGATGGGATCCTCTTGGATTTGGCAGCCAGAGCACAATTCATACACGAAACGCCTAACGTATAGTCAAGTCCAGGTCAAAGGTTATCCAGACTCTAGTACGAAAGGAAAAACTAACGCAGGAGACTCTACCAAGAAAGGTCTAGACCCCTCTTGGATTTGGCAGCCAAAACACAATTCATTCACAAAACTCCTAAATTTAAGTCAACTGCTAGTGGGCTTCAAAAGGAAACCTAACAGAGTAAAGAAAAGCCGTAGGCTTAGAAGCATGAACCTTCCTAGAAGATCAGTAATAAGGAAGCTTTTAAGAGGATAAGTTGACCCTACTTGATAAAATTTTGATAAAACGACTGGTGCTCCCGTTTTCACAAAACGCAAGATTGTTCCATTTTCAAAATGGAAGCATTTTCCTCGCCGAAATGAAAAGTAAAGTTAAGTTAACGTACAACAAAACTAATCGTGATTGCAAAAGAAATGAGGGACGGACGGACGGACATGGCTCAATCGACTCGGCTAATAATGCTGATCAAGAATATATATACTTTATGGGGTCGGAAACGCATTTTCCCCACATTTTCAGCACAAATCTAATATACACATGCCCTATACTCTTTTTGAGTATTGGGTATAAAAATAGATGTCTTATTGATGCATTACCGTAAGTTTAATACCATTTGGTTTTTGATACCAGTTCGTTAAATAAACAAGTGTTGCATCTTTGAGGTCCTTTTGTTTCGTTTTGCTTCAAAACAAGCAATTGAAAAAATAAATTCAATTTTGGCACGCTGTTTATACCATACGCAGCAACCAGGTCATGGAGAGAAAGATATCACAGAATCATGGGCCTATCAAAAATTTGTGACTAGAGATCCCCGATGCAGATTTTATAAATTAAAACGAGTCGGCACAGAGGGGCAAGATTTGACTCACACTACGAACTGTTTCACAATTCTCGTTTCCTTACTATCAGGGGGGGCACTGCTGCCATGGTAAAGGGGGCACACAGAGGCACACCTCAAGGTGGAGTCATGTCGCCACTACTATGGAATTTGGTGGTCGACGACATCATTAAGAGATTTGAAAGGAAGGCCCCAAAAATAACAGCTTATGCAGACGACATAAGCATACACGAGGTTGCTTCCTGTCTTAACATATCTTTCAGACTGTCTGTTGGTGCGTGGAAATGTCAGGCACTCAGAATCCCGAAATGTTTTAAGATATATGTCAAGCCACATTGTGCTATAATGATTATTTACTAATACAAATTGTTGGGTCAAGCAGATTAAATATTGTAAATTATTTCTAGAGGTGCGGGCCAAAGGAAATGCATTTTGCTGTTGGTTGACATTTGCAAAGCCCGCTGGCTTTGGCTAGTTGCCTTGGCGATCCCAATACACTGCGGTTGTAATCAATGCTTTCCTGTTGTAACCCACGATTGCCATAATATCACAGGCAACAAAGAGAATGGTATACCCTCAGGTGCACGTGCATGTGCAAAATGTTACTTAGGAGCTACAAGAAGAATATACGTAATCCACTGGGCTATAGATTCCTTCGCGGGCATAAAAGCAACTGGACTCGACGAAATATTATACAACTGCCCGGTTATCTTACTGGCAAGAAGAAAATAGCTGGGCGCCCCGGGCGAGAAAGGAATTACTTGCCTTTGTTAAAACTTTGCTTTAAAATCTCATAAGCACTCCCGCGACAGTTAATACTCTCCCATCCGGATAACTTAGGGCCAGCCGAGTTCGGGCTATCTACGGCACCCTTTTACCAAGCTGGTAAGGATAGAGGGTTTATTCAAAGCAATCTATTAGGGAATGACGGAAATCTCCAACTTGCACCTCAGTTGAGGCCACACGACGAAAAAAGTAATAAGTTCTTCTGTATAGATTCTTTACGGTACTAGAGTACTTTGTACTAAAATCGGACGAACTATGTGCATATGTATATAAAATTACGATCATCAACTAACAAGGGGCCGGAACAATGAAATTACATGACATTACATTTCAAGGCATTAACAAATTTAACAAATTTGCACAACACCAAGGGCCTAGATCAAAGGGCAGCCATCCAGTACAGCAGTACTCCCGAAGAAACCTTTACTGGTGAAGAGAGACAGTTTTTAAAGAGGACTCTCGTAGACCTGAAACAAAGGTAGCTAGAAATCCTAGCTACAGTTTTTGTGCTAAAAGTCGAATGCTTTACAGAAATAGCTGTAAATAACATCCACCTGTAAATTTCCTTGAAAACCTCTAATGATGAAACAGGTGAACTCTAATAAATTTGCGGTAGTTGCTGTCAAACCACCTTGTGCTATGATTGATGCGAAAGGAAAGAGAAGGCGAAAACTGCTTTAATCCCTAGGACTTATATCTCTATTCTGTGCCATTATATATATATATAAATATGGCCTATTTACCAATTAAAATAATAAAATAAAGTATTAAAAGTAGCGTCAGGGATGGATTAAATAGTTTCTCATATGTATGCATGAAGAACTTGCATTGCCACATCGCTGTTCCGCTGTTAACATCCGTGTAATATTACATTTTCCTCACATTATAAGAAATCAGCTTTATATCGATTGTAGGCACAGTTGACTAGAGGAATACGTTTGATCAGTTATGGAGATACTAGAGCTCCGACTTTGGCTGGTTGTCCTGGGGATTATCTATATACCGATCCCAATACACTGCCGTCATCGACGTGCACCCCGATCCGATGCAACAAAGGCTGAAGATTTTCGAAATTTGAAATGGGATGGAACATGTGCTTTTGTGTCACGAAGAGAAAACAACGAAGATCCACCAAAATATCTGGACTATCAGGACCATTCCGTCACTATGAGAGAAAGCAGACCAGGCTTAAAGCCAGGGATAGACCCCTCTTGGATTTGGCAGCCAGAACACAAGTCCTATACGAAACTCCTAACGCCAGAGCAACTCATGGTGAAAGGTTTTCCCGAAAATCGCAAGAAAGGAAAAAAAAACACAAATAAGAAAGGGCTAGACCCCTCTTGGATCTGGCAGCCAGAACACAATTCTTTTACGAAACTCCTAAATAAAACTCAACTCGAAGAACCGATCAAGAAAGATAAACGTAGGAAACCAAGCAAATCAAGCAAACCAAAGAAAAGAACCGGTAGGCATAGACACAGAAAGGCTCTTAGAGAATCAGTGATAAGGAGTTTTTTAAGAGGATAAGTTGATCCCACTTTCGGTTTGATAAAAAGCCCACGGAGAATCGCCAAGAGCCATGGTATTGAATGGTATTGCGGTACAAAAAGCACCCAGCGAACTCTGAAATAAATATAAAAATATATATTGCTTAAAATTCTTGCAGTTATTTTTAGTCTAATTGAATTTTCACAAGAACCGATCGCCAGCTTTTTAGTTTTTGAATGTATATGATGCATGAAAAATCAATCATAATAAAAATAAATGTATATATTTTAACAACTATCTGTTCTTAAATCATTTTTAATAGACTTTCGACATCTCCCCGTATATATAATATATTTTCCTGTGAATTTTGAAACACGCGTTTATTTCAACGTCTCATTTCTGTGAAAATCGCATGGATCATTTTCAGCGAACTCATTGACAAATGGTTTTAGCAGTCTCTTAATTGAGTCAAAAAGTATTTCATGGAATGCCTCGTACACCGAATCCATTGTGAAATAAATGAAAAGCCGAAAGAAATTTCAATAAATATGTACAGAGATTTCCTTTTGTCTGCGTTCGGTATACGGAAGCTGGTTTCAGATGGAAATAGCCAACAGAGAATGATATCGGGCGGGCATATTTGGAATGAAATATTTCACATTACCGAATTAATTTGCCGCAGATCGGGGGAACAGAGTCGGAGACAAAGCACGAGGAAATGGGAAAAATGGGAAGGTCAGCCACCTGAACCGGGTGCTGGAGAGAGACTGACTTCTCTCGCCTATTAATCAACAAGTGTCTGTGACAGGTCCAGACAGGCGTGGCCTGGCCTGGCCTGGCCTGCACACTGCGAATCGACAAACTGTGAGTAATATGTTGTATATTATATATTTCAATCCATGTAAAACTCTCACATCAGATTTCTCAAGTCACGCAAATGTTTTTTTCAAGGCGGAAATTGCACAGAGTTCGATACAAAACGGAAGTCAAGTCCCCGCGTAGCAAAGGATAGCAAGTAAAAGTCTCTTATGGACAGATCGCATGCCAGCCAACTACTTGAGAAAAAATGCCTTGTCCAGGAGTAAGAAATGAGGATTGGATGATCGGATGATGGCGTAGACTTGCGTGTTTAATTTTCACAGCGAAATTAAATTATTAAACGAAAGGAGCTTGAGGAATATAATTTACGCTCACACGCCGAAGAGGGGGTGCTCTTCAGAGATAATAAAATAATATTCCTTGAGTAGTTTAATATATTGATAGACTGATAGATGAAGTTAAAATAATTTCGTATAGTAGGAAATGGTAGGGGGCAGCAGCAGCCAGCACACGGGGGGCAGGGGCCTATGAGTGACGATGCTGCTCGGAAATAGTATCTTGAATTTCTCATCCTCTTTAAATTGATCTAACAAAAAAAAAAACACTCACTATTTTAAATCTCTTTTAAAGAATCTTCTGTCTCATACAAAAAAAAAAACCAACATACTCAAACAAGCTCTTCTCTAAAAAATGTTAACTATCTTTTGTTTTTGATTGTCCGGCAGCCAAATATATTTAATGGCCAAAATTGCCCGAACAGCGTTTATAAAAGTTATTAGAGTGCGTCAACGCCAGCAAACGCAAACGCAAAGGCAAACTCCAAACAAAACAAAACAAAAACAAAAACAAAAACAAACAACCTCAATGATTGCCTGCTGTGGGACTCGATGGATGATCAAATTTGCTGTTGCCGCCGCAGTCGTTGCCCAAAAGTGATCATTGACCGTCACGCCTGACGCCCGAAAGCGCTTTCCAAATCCGTGGGCCCCGCAGGTGAGTGGGCGGGTGGGTGGTCGAAGTGGGGGACGGAGATTATCGCTTTCATCGGATGATATGTACATATGCACGGGTTACCTAGAGAGGCAGAAACGAAAACAAACGTTCGCCCGATGGGAGTGCGCCATGGAAAATTAGATTATAGAAAAAAAAAAAAAAACAAGAACAAGACCGAGCAAAATCTACCGTAGTGTGAATAAACTTTTGTTTTGCTTTGGTGTTGTAGGGGCAGCAGCAGCCAGCACACGGGGGCAGGGGCCTATGAGTGACGATGCTGCTCGGTTGTGTTTAGATTAAAATAAATTGGTAGAGGTCGGCGCTGGGGAACACGCTTCCGAATGGTTGCCATGTGTGTGGATTTTACGGCCACGTTAATAGATTGCCTTCAAAATACATACATATATGTTTCAGCTAAATACGCGCAACGGTGTGTAGTGTATTCGATTTTGATGGATTACAATAGGAATTGACGGCAGTGGGAACTGCCTTCATCGAGATGAAGTTACCTGATTTCTCGCAAAGCTATTGCAGAGTATGCGACTATCGTTAGGTATAGAATAAAGTAATAAACTGATAGAGATAATATCTAATAAAATAAGTAAGAACGAAGGTAAAGTAGTTCTTATAGATTATGGATTGTCAAATAGTTGTTGAATATACTGACCATTTAAGCCAACAATAGAGAGTTCTTGGCTTATCCGTTTTGTTTGTCCTCTGATGATTCACTGATTCAATCAATCGTTCTTCGTTATCCCTTTTTATCACTCATTTTCCAAGCGAATTGCACAGCTTGAAGCCCTTGCTTTAAGCCCTAAAAGAAATCCTCATAGATCCCATTTGAACGCCACAAATGTTGAAGGGAGTGTTGCCAAGCATCAAGCTGAATTACCCACCCCAGGCTCAACGCAAGCAAAACGAAAGGCCTGCACAGACAGAAGTCATCATTCCCTTATGTGTCTATAGACTGGTGTTTTATGTATCACTTTCTCTTGTTTCCAGGCACAGCCCGGACATTTACGGGGAACAGGAAAGGCGGGGAGGCAAGTCCTGTCGGATGGCCTGCGCCACAGAATCCAGGCAGACGGCGAAGGGTGCCCTGGATGCATCATCATCATCTATCCGCCATTCGCTTTCAAACAGGATACAAAAACAGTCCCAGCCAAGCCATCCTGCCAAATGTGCTTTCGCCTTTCGTTTAAGATACAACATTTTAGCCTAATTATGCATTTACTTGGCAACTCTCTCCGTTTTGCCCTGCAACATCTAGCAAAAAAACGAGAAACGGAAACGGATGGGACGTTTTCAATGTTTCCATTTTACCAAAACCCCAAATTTGTTGGCATTTTCCCTTAACATTTCAGCTGTTGATGCTTTTTGGGAGGCTTTGCCTCTGCCTCTCTCTCTGCCTCTCTCTCTCGGTCCTCTGTCTGTCTGTAAGGACTCCCTTTGCTATCCTCTGTGTACTGCAGCCTCTTAATTTTATCGATTTCTATCTGCCGAAATGTTGTTCTTGCTTCTGTCGTTTGGCGGCCGTTGCCAAATGGGTTTGGAGAGAGGTTGAGGTAGGGAGAGGCGGTTAGACCATACAAAGTGCTTTTTATTGGTCAGGCGTGGTAAGAGAGAGAGGCAGAGAGAGAGAGAGAGAGAGAGAGTACGGCATAGCCTTGACAACGTGCAGATGATGGTGGAAGGTCCAGTAGCCATGGACTGCGCCTTTTCAGGTTTTTCTTCGCAATTTTTTGTTATTTTTTAGCTCTATAGATTTTTGAGTTTTAAGAGCTAAAAAAGACCATATTGCATAAAGATGAACAATTTTGGCTATCGAAAATCAATATACAAAAGCGTATAATTCAACAAATTATTCGTCCAAAGGCTGGGCCTGCTGAGGCAGCGTAGTTGGCCACGTGCAGAGACTTGACCTTTAGCGGGTTGGTAACTATTTAAATATTAACGAGTGAAGGAAAACCCATGCCGTCAGCTGACGGAACTGTTGCCCACATAGAAGGGAGGGCAGACGAACCCTGATAAAAGAAGCGTTTCTATTATCCACAGACGAATGGAGTGGGAACATGGTATGGTACGAGTATATTGCACACAGACAGGATGCTAGCATCTATGTATCTGCCGTTCTCTCTGTCCAATGGCGAACAGCATTGGCCACAATGGCCTCCACAAATGTTGAGTTCAAGGAGACGTCACCGATGGAGATGTCGCGGTAGCAGCATCCACATAACAGCTGTTGGCCAAGAGCGAGAGACACCAGCGCCTCTCACAGAGAATGCGCAGTACTGTTTCTCAAACTCTAGTTCGCTCCACGAGTATATCCCTGTTGGAACTGCATCTTCAACACTCAACAATTATGCAATGCTACCCTGGCCCCCATATTTGGGGGCTGCTGTGAGCCGAAGCTCTGTAGCTCTCATCAAAAGTCCCTGCTCTTATATTCACCTCACCTCCTCGACGATGACGTCGCAGAACGAAGACTTTTATACGAGTAGCATAGTTTGGTCTCTGCTGCTGACATACACACAACATAATGACGTCAATGTGGGGCGACGTCACTGTTGGGGCCTTCCGTAGTTGAGGCCACCCTCAGGCCAGCATCAGTTGGCCAGGGCTTGGATACGAAGTTTATGGCAGCTCTCAGTGTGGCATAGGTTTCGATTAGACTGAAAGGGGATTCGCCTTCCAATATAAATAGTGAAAGCTATTTAGCAGACTTGATGGAAATCAGCTCTTAAGTTTTTCTTTTCGGTCTGATTTCCTTGAAATAATGCTGCAGCCACGATGAGTGAAGTAAATGACTGACAAAAGCAATAATATGAAATGAAGCATTTTTAAAACCATAATAAATACTCAATGCATGGAGCGAAATCTTATTATTTAATAATAGCCATTAAGGCGCTCCGATGTTCTTGATAAGCATTCTCCGATGGTTCGATTCAATCGAGCTCTACGTATAGTGATGTGCTGATGTGATGTCCGTTCCGTCTGCTGATGAGTGTGGTACTCAGGTGTTGGTGAAACGAGGGAGAAGCGACTAGATTTAGGCATTTGATAATACAATGTTCCTGGTTGATAAATGTTGTTATAAATCTATTGATATGGAATTAAAATCATAAGTATTGTCCGGCAATTATTTCATAATTTATTTTAAGAGCATATCATCAGCCTAGTAGATATGGGGATACGACTAGGCACCCCATTAATAGTGCCGAAGAATATGCTCCATCGGGGTCATGTTAGGTTATACATAGGTGACTCCTACTTTCATTGCGATCTGCGTGCTCTCGTGTATGTTTTAGTCGGGATCGCGCATGTCGGCACCCATACCAAATAGAGATTTCCGTGCGTTTTGTTTATTTGTTGTGAGTCTTTCCTGCGGCTGGCTGCCGTTCGATTCCAGTCGTTCAAATACAACGTTATATTTTTGGATGTCTTTATCGTTAGATCTGTCTGCTAGATAGGCGCCATTTCGGAGTCGATTTTATTTTTGATCTTGTAAACAAAAAGCGCATTCAACACACGAGAGACTGAAATTCAATTTGAATAGACATAGACTAGTCGAAGGGGTCGCATAGTGACCAAGGTTCATCAATATTTAGATATTCATGAAATCGTGGCACTGGAGTTTTCCGGGGAACATGTGGGCGGCTTTTGATTTGGTTTGAATTGCAAGACAATGCCTTGGATTGGAGTTACGTAAAGCCCATGGATTGGTTTGATTGGCTCAACTGATTACAACCCATTGAGGGCATTGAAATGAAGTTCAATCAGTCGATAAGAGATATGTATATATAAATATTTGTATCAGATTACCTAATAAATGTATGCATTAAAGCCACCAGGTACATACGAAAGGGCCAAGTAGAAAAATCTTTTTCCTAAAAATATATATGGGATTATTACTATTAAGGACTTCTTCTCATACATGAAGACACTATAGTTTGTTCTTGGACTATTTACTTTTTAATACTTGTTTTATTCACTTTATTAATTAAGCTTTTTGTTTGAAACACCCCTCATTTGTCCGTACATGGAGGTCGTGCCCGTGCCCGTCCTTCTGTTCAAACACCACGTCCACGCAAGGTGAGGCACACACACACGGAACTGCTTGAATCCCAAGAAATTTGCCATTGGATGGGTTGCCTCTAGTTCTGTTTATTGCATTACTGGTTAAATAATAATAAATACAAGTCAGGGATCACAGAGCGTGCACAGTGTACACGGAAGAAAACCTTGCAACTGGAATATATATTTCCCGTTGCAATCAACATGCTCTGAATCTGTCCATCCTAGAGACTTGGGGCAGGAGTACGAGTATGTGCATCCATTAGAGCATCTGTGCGCCACATGCCGCTACCTCTACCTTGGCCCCAGTTGGCCAACTGGCGGCATCTGCATCGGACTGTCAGCGCAATGAAGTTAAATGGCTTTAAATTCAAATCTCTCAGATGGTTTTTTGCTTCCCATCTGACAGCCTTCTCTTGAATATCAGCCAATCTGTTTATTGACTATATAAAAATATTTCCAGTATACTTGCGAAATGTTTTTCTCCCATCTCGATAATCAATTGTTATCTAAATGCAACTGCAACCTCCGCCACAGACAGCCGAGAAGCACCCCAAGTGCTTCTGTCAGGTCGGACCATTCTGACTAATGGGCTGCTCTACGCATCGGGGCGAACGATTTATGTGGGGGCGTGGCAGCTGTCAAACGGCAGCGTGTGAAAATTGTTAACAAATTGCGGTGTCGAAAAGTTTTAGGAACCGAAATTTCATTGAATTTATATTTAGAAAATATTTATAAATATATTTGTTTCGTTTTTCTGTTGCTTTTGGATGGCATGCATTGGGTCGGTGCACTCAAAAGTGAAATGTGTGAAAAATTGGTGTTAATTTTTCAAAATTGCTGCTGCTGTTTTACTTGGGCTTATTTTTCAGTTAGGCTTTTCGTGTGGGTGGAAATATAGCTTTAATTGACAATTTACTTGGCTCCGTTTGACTAATGGGCTGTGTTCCTGGCACTGTAAATAAGTGCAGGCCGCTTTTTGCTGGAATTTATCAGAGAAACAGTGGTAGTAAAGAAACTATTCAGTATATAGTAATCTAGAATCTTCGCCCTCAGACTCGACCTTAGGCTCCCTTATTGGCCAACAGACTGCGCTAAAGGAGACTACGTTTCTACAGAAAACGGCTTAAATTTTAATATTTACACTAACATTTAAGTGCACCAAAATTTGCCTTTAATGAGGAAATTGTTGAATTTTGATATTAAAATGAAAACATTTGATTTGAATATGTTTCATATTTAAAATAAAAATATATTTTAAATTTAAGTTAAAGATTTTCATATTCATTATTTTAAAGTTTTTTTGTATTTATGGAAATTGTTGTGAAGGATAATTATGTAACTACTTTTGATGGCCATTCTATCGCAATGAGAAGATGGGTAAATACGAACATTGACGAGTGCCACTTGAGTCATGCCCCATCACCATAAGTATTAACGTGATTATTGACGGATCAGCAAACGAATTCTGCCTGCTCATTGGGCCGCATTTGGGTCACCCTCTGGCGAAAATTGATTGCAATTCACACCTGAATATGGAACACATTTCGAGCAATTAACCCACTTTGGAGGGAGGGCTATCTCTGCGCCTGGAGGAGCGATCCGATCCTCCTGCAAATCATGGCCAATTGCGGTAATTTCTGTAAATTACTGCCCCATCAGTCGAGGCATTTTATTGTCGTCGCTTTTGGTACTACGAGTAAGTACATATATTGTAGTAGTACTTTCGCTTTGCTGTGCTCTCTTTCGGTTTTTTCCCAGCCTTGCTTTGTGTTTAATTTGGACTTTTGCCTCATTCGCATTCTACGCACACGCACTTTCTTTAAAGGCAAGACGAAGCCACATTAAGAGAGCAACACCGATGCCTGAGATACCCTTAAAGATTTGTCTCTCCTGTGGAATTTATTTATTTATAATCTATATAGCTATATCTTGGTATGTTTGGATCGTTTCTGGCAGATCCAGATAAAGTACTGGCTGGGCATCAGTATCCGGCTGTCCCCTACTCTTCCTGCTCCTCTGCTTTGCAAGCATCTGAGCAAAATCAAGGTACCCAACGCCACTGTACAGCAGAAATCTTGACTTGAATTCAAGTGCAGAAACGAGACCCGTTACAAGAAATGAGGCACTTCACTCGCCATCTCCCTCTCCCCCTGGGTGGAACGGGGGGTGTGCTGTAATTTCGCAAGATTTTGTAATTTGTGCGCATGCGTCAGTCAGGGCGAACCGTTAGCCGCCGCGGCGGCCGAATCTGCTGCTAAATTCAAAAATAAACAGCAAATGCGCACACGGTTTGCGTAAAGCATTTCGCGTCCAATGAGTAATGGCAAACTGATGCATGAGGCCACTGTGGGGCCTGTCAATTTTGACAGCTTGGCCCATTGTTTGGCTCTCTGTCTCTGTCGCTCGACCGCTTTGTGGAGCAAGGACGTAAAAACCTCCGATTTGGCCAGACCTTGTATTTCCTGCTTTCACCCGCCTTCGGGGCGGTTCGCCCCCACACCCCCCACACCCACACCCACGTGCGCAAGACGCCCAAATACGGTTAGGCAACTCGCGAGTTGCTCGCGGCTCTGACCAAAAGAAAGCTCCATTAAAATAAATCACCTCTTTTAAATGCCCGTGAGGTGTGCCTGTCTGTCCGTCTGCCATCTGTCTGGCTGGGAGCAGATGGTGGGGTGTCATGTGGGCAGGAATATAGGCTGGTGTTTGGGGCTGCCAAATTCAATTTGCATTGAAATGCAGCGAATGTGAATGCGTTGAAAAGGCATGCTAGGGCAACCGTGCGAATTAATCTGGGGAAATAATCTAAATCTTTAATCGGTTCAGCGAAAAGAGCAGCCATATCCCTATGCTTCAAATACTCGTCAGCGTAAAGACATGCCCTCTCATAGAAGGAATTGTATCAGAGTTCAAGGTCAATGACCAAAACGTATATACATATTTTAAAGGAACCTGCGATTAAGAGAGACTAAATGAATGAATCTTTCCTAGTTTTTAAATTCGGGAAATACCGTTTCCATTTCATTGTGCTGTTCAGAGGATTGATTGGCTTTAAATTGAGCTCTGGTTCATCAAAGTTCGAACGACGAGTACCCTAACATTGGCATTGTATTCTCCTTTCAGCAATTAGACGGAAAACATTCTTGGGTCCAATAGCCTATCGATTTCCTCAGGGCGTAGACAAAGACACACACACTTGGACGAAGCCGAAGCCTCGGACTGCACAATCGAAATAATCCGCTTAAGAGACTCGATTTGCAGCCAGAAGCAGAAGCAGAAGCAGGAACAGAGATACAGCCAGAACCAGAAATTGAGCCCAGACGACGTCTGACGACAATTTAAACGTCGTTCGCCCAGTCATTTGCAGTTGGAAACTAAGCTCCAGCCATGTGGGATTTGAATAGATATTGATTTTCACCTGTGCAAATACACGAAAGCCACTAAGATAAGAAGATGGAAAAAGGGCTACGGATAGGGACAGGGACGGGACGGACACGTGAAAAGGCAGGTGGCAGACATGTGATTGCGCCTGAGAGGGGCTAATAAGACTATTTTTATCCACAGAGAGCTACAGGGGGTATCTAGTGGCCTGGCCTGGGATAAGTGGCCAAAGACACCGGCTAATCAAGCCCAAAGCCAAGTGAAGTGCCCCACCCATCAGGCCACCACCCTACCCTGCAGAGGTGACCCACTTGAACATGCGCCGCTCGTGACATTCGACTGGAAAACGTGCAGAAGCGACGGGAAATCGACACATACGAAACAAAGCTGCAGCAGAGGCAAACAAAACGTCGAAACGTGCAGAACGTCACTTTTGGCCACCTCGCAGCGACAGCACCAGAGCCCGAACAGAGATGCGTCACAGCGGAAAAGCAGCGTCAGCCGACAACAGACTGCCGCCAACCGACAGCCGACAGCCGACAGCCGGCAACCGACAACGGCTAAAAGTGTTAAGAAAGAAATGCACTGCACAGAAATAATACGGGAAATCAGGAAATGTAACCAGCGAGAAATGCGCATCGAGGCAACCGGCAACACGCACCACAGACAACACCAAAGGCCCCACCAACAGCAACTTAACACGAAGATAACGCTGTCTTTGTGGCCGAAGCTTCAGATACCCTAGCAGATATATCGCATGGGATGTGCTATCCGATTCAGATAACATTTAAATGAGTTATACTGTGATAATGTGATCCTCTAGTTCGCTTAGCGATTAGCAGGGATCTGTTTTGAAATAGTAAAAGACGCCGCCGGACTTACAGAAGAAAATATCTGTTTAGATGACATGCTTGTTTCCTTGGTTGGCAAACATCTCGTCGAAAACGTAATGCGCACTGCAAGGGTAAATGTATATTCAAATAACAATGTTCACAGTTGTTGAAACTGACAGCTTGACGTTTCGACTCACGCGCCAAACGTCGAACAGCAGAAACAGCAATAGCAACAGCAATCCAAGCAATTCATTCCCGCAGCCGTAACAATAGACGACTCAATGAGGACTTTTGATAGACACATCTGACGACGGCAACACGGCAAATGAATAATATCTGACAATTATTTATGCTTGATTTCTGCAGCATTAAAAAATCGGAGACGCAATCTATTTGATACTTCAATAGAGAATAATCGCAAAAATCAGAGGTCATCTATGCTAAGCTGTCAACTGGAATCGGATATAATTGTAAAATATTTTAAAGAGCTACTTAACCCGATATTTGTACAACTAGGGAAGCAAAATTATGCGACAATATAATGAGACCCAGAACGAGATGTATAGTATATAGCCGGTTATTAAAAAGAAAAGAGCTATTCTAAAGTTTGATGGAGGAGTATCACGAGAATGGAGTTATAAGCGAATAGCCAGAAAGGTGTCTATAACAATGATTCGATCGCAGAATCTCTGTGGTAAAAAAAAAAACCTTTCTTATTTATGATTCTGCTTTTTCGGTTCGACCAGAATGGGGTATATATTTTTCTTTCTTTAGTAGTCTGCATACAAGTTTCGGTTGCTTTAGATGAAATTCGATTTTTTGGAGTTATACAGTACTGTTTTTTTTCCAATAAACGCACAATTGGAACATACCAGTGGAACGAACATCATTAGCGAATGTAAACGTGGTGTTATGCATGATTTTACACTTTTCTGTGTAATCGTAAAAATGTTAAAAATTTCGATTATAATATTTCTTAATTTGATTAAATATATAACCGTAATATGTAAAGCGAACACATATCTCGACTTTCTTCCACAAAACAATCGAAGTGGAATAAAGTGAGAGCATCCTGGTTGGCGCACCACGTTCGTTCAGTTCGAACCCTTTGGAGTCACTAACTATGTAGCCCAAGTAAATGCAATGCTCTATTTCGCGAAAGTTGTCTCAGACTGTTGATCCTCTGGGCATTGGTGAACCCTTTGTGGGTTCCCGTCTTGCCAAGATCACTCTCTGAGGACCAGGCATTTGATACTTGACAATGGCATTGAATTCCTGGTCTGTCTTGACCCAACGCGTAACCAACTCGGCGTCCAGTTCACGGCATTCCTCGTTCGCCACAGACCAGTTCACTGTCTCCCTACCAAAGAAGTACTATCAATTGATGATCTTGGTCAATGGATACGATTTTAGGACAGCAACGATGTGATTACGAGATGATTAGCACAGAAATTGATTCGCTCACTCCGTTTTCGTAGCTCACTCTTTTACCATTACCATTTACTTAACCATCAGTCAGTTGTCCCCTTCTTCTGTCCCAAGCCTTCTCTTGCACTCCAGAACCGTATAATTCAGCATTTAATTTAAAAAATGCTTCAACCGAGAGCTGCTATAATAATTTCTGTTGAATGTTGTTTCTTTGCTTGTTTTATATTTACAATTGACATACGATTTATTGACACACACATTATCCCGGGAACGCCAGATCTGCTAACTCGGGTTTTATGTTGATTTATGGAATAAGACAGTTCACTTTCAATTCTAGTTCAAAGTGTTTGTTTTATTGCCAAGGTTTTCTTAAAGCTTGCATTTGCACAACAGTAATTAGATATAATATTATCTTTGCAGATGTATATTACAAATTTTGGCTAATGGTATCAATTTAAATGTTTTTATTACCATAGGATAAGCAAGGATAAGCAAGGGGAAAAGTGGCAGATGAAAAACCTTGTAAAAAAATTAGGCCTAAAAATTAATAAATTACTAATTTTCAGGAAAACTAGTAGTACTAGTGAGTGATTGAGCATCCAGGATGTTATTTTTGTTTCCAGCAATGAGATCATTAGTCGGCTTAATATTAGCTTTCTCGTGCAACATTCGGGCTGAAAAATACTATGGAGCTTATTTTCTACAGAAAATTTAGAATAACGGTTTATAAAGAAAGAAGCTTTTTATCCAGATTGATCCCTAATTAATTGACCGTGCTTGACCATGATATTTTATTGTTTTCGATTTCTCAATCTTGATTAGGTAGAGAAAAGAAAATGCCACGCTTTTTTGTGGTAAATATGGCTTTGGCAAGGAATACTAACTAATATTATTATTATTAGAATATTAACTAATGATAAATAATTAAATAATGCCATCTGCAAGGTTTAACTCTCGGACATCGTATACTCTACAAAAGCATGCGCATAAGACGAGAAATGCTAAATGACTTGTAAAATATCACCTGGACCCCATATGTTCAATAATAATAATATGTTGATAAATTTCAGGATAGAATAACAAGAGCTAAAAGTTTGATTCAGGCCTTTGCCCACTTAATGGAATGCCAGTGTAGAGATCACGAGAAAAGTTTAACATCATTTCGAAGCACAAAAATCAAATTTGTTGAATGTGTTTTTTAGTGTTTGGAAATCCCGATAGTTTGTTCTATGCACATCTTGACTGCGAGCATATGGAAGCATTTGCATGAAAGAGAAATGCATTCGGAATGCAGTCTTGCCCCAGTTGACCCAGCTGTGATCATTAATAAGTGAACCAGCACCAGGAATAGGCAAACATGCAAGTATCTTGTCCGAAGAACTTGACATCAGTCGCGTGCGATTCATGTTGCTGATGTGCAGTAGGTTGTTATCTTTATATGGTTGGCAGGCAACTGACACTCTCAGCCCAGAGCCCACAAATTAATAGCAATTGGCGCAATATGCAGCTGTAAATTACTGGTTGACCAGCAAAGAAAAGATCGAAAGAAAGAAAGATGCAACGACCCGATCTCTGTGTGGGTTGGCTGCCAGTCGCAGTCGCAGTTGCAGTAGTGTCCCCATAAATAGAGGAATGACATGGGATAGAAAGGCATGCGCTTCAGCACTTGAATACACACACTCGTACATATAGTTAGAAAGAAAGTCGAGTGGAAATTAGTTGGACAATAAATGTCCCGAGTGTGTGTAAGTGTGACCAGGAAGAAATGTCTAGCACTTTGTCATGCTCGGGGCTTAAATTATTTAATGGGTTCTCTGGCTCGTGTAGGAACGTGTTTCGATGTGCAGAGAAACTTTCCTTATTGATAGTACTCGTATCTAAGGCAATTCAATGTCTAATTATTCGTACCTTTTTGGTTGATGTATTTCGAAGGTGACCTTTTTATGAAAGAACAACATTTTCCTTGCCTCTATTTGTCTTGCCTACGCACATGACACTGAAGTTGGTGCATTTCGTAAAATGTTGGAAACCACGCCCAGACCCCCCGATTAGGTGCATAAATATATTAACATAGATATAAGCACCATTGTTATGCGAATTATTAGGTTTCGCAAGGCAATGACGACAACAGCGACCTAGAACAAAACAAACGTATTCCGTGTAATTGGACAAGCGTGTTATTTATTACATCACACAAACAAATTTGCATGCCAAAGGAAGGAAGTTGGTACAGTATGGTAGAAGGAACAACAAGTATCCCAGACATTCCTCGTACCATCCTATGGGGATATCCGGGGCAGCTCCGATGGAAAATAGCAAAGGAAAATGTTGTGCGTGCGTCAGCAAAACTTAATTTGATTTATTTTGCATGGCGGAAAAGTTAACTTAACCTCGTAGAAGCAAAGAAAAGGTGAAAAATTGGTTTATTTTTATGAAACCTGTTGGTAAGTTTCCTCCCTTTGCTAGCAGATCGAAGTAATTAAGGGCTGGTACTTTTTGGAAGCTTTACAATATGTATTTTCAAGTAACTTAATTCAACGCAGCGCAAAAACGGGACTACTCGTGGAAAGCAGAGCGGAAGTATCAGGTATCTGGAACTCCTAGGGACCTTGAATTAAAAATTCAATAGCCAGACTTTTGCGCCTCAGCTCATACACAGTATTTTCTTCTTTTGGAGTGCAATCGTTTACCAGTAGGTGGCGCTATGATAATCGATTTGAAGTTTTTTCGTGGCATACTTTTGGGGATATATACATTTTGCATTAAAATGTATTTAAATGGAGAAATTTGTTTAAAAATTTCTAAAAAATTTAATTCAAAATAAAATTAATTTTTACTTAAATTATTAATTTTTAAATACATTTTTTTTTCATTTTAAATTAAATCTTGTCATTTACATATTTGAATTATTTCTCGGATATTTATTTCGTAATCTGGGAGTGGCATGCTCTTTTATGGGCCAAAGGATCTCCATGATCCAAATCGCTGAATTTTCAAGAAATATTGTAATATTATATTGCGTATTTTGTTCATAACGCTCTAGTAGTATCATAGTGCAGTAGCTCTAAAACTGCAGCGCTTGACGTAATTACTAAGTACTTGTATCTATTGTCTATTTATGTACTTATCCTTATAATTTCTTACCTCATGAGCAGAACAGAAGCTAAATGTAATTTTCTCACCTAATTTGCATGTAATTTGTTGCATCGGCATCCCAGCCTAGCCCTTTGCCCCCTTATATTTCACTGCATGCATGAGAGACCAAAACGCAGTCAATATTTCGGAGCCCTGTTCAGTGCCAGAAAGATGCTTATCGAGGTGACAACAACAACTGAGCCAAATTGGGTTGCGGCTGGTGTTGGCGGTTGGAACGGGGATCCTGAGACAGCACTTTGCATACGTACGGTACGATGTTCCTGTATCAGCGCCAACAAATATCATGTTCATGCTGTGCTCTGTTTTGGTAACCCGATCAGCATTGTTGTTGTTGATGGTCTCTGGGATCATGTCTTCTTTTGGGCAAGCCCAATGCAAGATCATTGGCCCGGCTGGCAACTGTTTGGCTTGTTTGCCAGAGCTTCTGGGATGAGCATGAGCTCTTCGTGGTTCTTGCCTGTTCCCTGATCTGGTTTTTTGTAATGCGGAAGCTGTTTTGGTTTCTACCTTCGGAGGTGTCATTGTTTGCATTTTGGCCATGATTGATTGGATGCTGTCAGAAGCGGTTTATTTTTGTTTTGTCGCAACTAGTGCGAATGCTTTGTTGTTTGTTAGGGCAATGAGAATAGAAGTTGAGCTATGAAGCAGAAGAAGGACGATTTAGGAATCTGAGATTGTCGTCTACCAATTACCAATTTCTCTCGGAATTCTTCCTTATCGATAGCAACACTCTCCGCTTTCTCCACCTTCTTCACACTAGTCGTGCCGTTCGTTCACACCAGCCCACGTCTGCGATTTTCTCCAGTCTCGCGACTCGGAAACTAAACGCTTTCGGCCAACACTTTAATACCTTTAATTACGCCCCAAAATATTATGGTTCAGACTGCAGCTACTGCCTCTTCATACCCGACCCGACACACGATATGATCTGGTGTTTAATCAGAAAAGTAAAGAAAATAAAGTCTGCCCAACGGGATAGCAGGTGGGAGGGGGAGGTGTGTGCGGTACGAGGATACGGGATCCCCTGCGAAGAAGACTGGAATGTTATCAGAGGCGAGGGATCAGCGGCCAGTGTTCAGCAGCCACTGCAAAAGCAATTACATGCCACATACGAGTACTCGTCCATATGAGTGTGCAGTACACCAGTTTAGCCAGCTTCTGCCCGCATTACACCTGACAATGTTGCACGCTGCACACACACACACACACCCCCTCCGATTCCCCACCTGTTGTGTCTCAGCTTACCTTGAACTTCTGCCACTTCTGTTCCGCGGCAGACTGCCACAGCGACTGCTTCTGTTTCGACCAGCTCAGCGCCGCATGCAAATCGTTTGGTTAATAGACGATAATGTACATATAATATTTTGTGATAATTTACGGCTTACATTTCGCTGCTACAAATGCTGTCCCCGGGTCCCCAATCATAAATAATCCCATTGCTGCAGCTATATTGAATATATTTTACGATTCTGTAATGGTTCACTTTATAGCCAGGTGAGGTGTTATTTTTTCTTGTGATACGTGAGTTGCCTATGAATATGTCACATAGTGCGGACTACAGTACCAATATTTCGGGAGAGCTTTTTTTATTTAAATAAACAGTAATCGTAAACAGTATGCAGCCACCTTGAAGTACATATTTACTTTTCCAAATATATCCTCTGTCCTCTTAAAGTGAAATGAAGTTTGTTTCAAATATCGGTCCTCAGTGACAGATCTCGTTTATAACCCATTTGTGCTGGACTTTGCTGGTATTCATAGAAAGGAATTTCGTGGTTCAATCGCACCCACTCCTATCTCTCCCCCAACTATAAATGATCTCTCAATTACTATTTGCATCTCTCGCTGTCTTCCTATCGAACTGCAGACTCAGATATCCGAGCCGTGCAAAAGCGAGAAATGGGGAAAAGTTGATGTTAACCCATTTATGACCCTGTTTCTTTATTGGTGTGTCTAACAATGGCAATTAATGGAGATGCAATACATCGAGCACCATTTTCTATGGCATACCGAACACACTTGCACACAGCACAGAGCAAACTCAGAACCGAGCAGAGAACAGACAACTTTATTAGCTTAATTAAAACTCTTCAAAGGTTCATCAAAGCCTAGGGGGCATAACCGAACCAAACTGAACGGCGGTCCATTGGTTGCGCTTCTCTTGGAAAGAAAAATGCGTTGAATGCCGGCAATTTAGCAAGTTTACAGCTCTCCCGCTCTCCGGTCAGACCTTGCAGCAAATAATGGAAGCCAATCCCCAAGCACAAAGCGCCCAGCACCCCAGTCCCAGTCCCAGTCCCAGTGCCAGTGCCAGTACCAATCCAGTCCCGACTCCCCAGTTGAATGACGTTTTACTTGATTGCAGTTAATTTTTTTCTCTCTTTCTCAGCTGTCTGCTGTCCCTGGTCCCGGGTCCCTGGTCCGAATGCAAATTCCCCATTTCTAGGCTCCCTTCCAAGTGGCTTTGCGGTCGGTCTTGTGGCGCTGAAATCAAATCCATTGAAGCCACAAACTTTTGATTGTTTGTCCCTGGCTGTGGATTAGAGGCATCTTGGTGGAGATCTGAGAGACTGTGAGGGAAGTCGTAATAAAAAGAATTAAGTTGTAAAAGGTTGGCAAAAACGTGTTGAAAGATCTGGTTAGGTCTAAACGAATTCCTTGACTTGCTACAATTTGCATTTGTCTCTGTGGGTTGTTGAAATTTTATCGACCATTAATGGGGGTTTTGTTTAATTCTTGTTTATGAAGTTTATAAAGTTTGTATCTGAATCTGTGATCTGTTGCTACTACTCTTTATAATCGGAGTAAATTAAGGAAAATATTGAGGGCATTAATTTGATTGATATGAAATTTGTTTAACTATATAGTGTTCTATTTAATGGTATCTCAGTCTTCTACAACAAACGAATAATCCCCTTCTGTAGGGCAATGGGAAATGTAAGTTTCATGACTCTTTGATTGTGGCCTCCTCCACAATTCACCGTTGAACTGTTGACCTCTATAGTCCCACAAAGTTGCCCACGAAGTCGTCATTCGAATGACGTCGATGCTGACGATGCGGTTGATGATGACTTGTGTTTGATTTGGACAGTCCCAATCGCCTTCCTCGGGCATGCCTGTGGATTGAAACATTTCGCCAATTGCCAGGGGCAAAGGTTGCAGGAAAGGTCAGTCAGTCGAATGAAGGGAATATGAAAACTGCTCGCTAATAAGCCAGCCAGCCAGTCTCTTAGTCGCTTAGCCATTTACCAAGCCAATTAGATGGAGTGACAGCTTCCGCGGAGAGGAGCCATCCCGTTTTCTGGGACCATGACAAAACGAAAACTTGTTCTTTCCGACTATCCGAATATCAATTACACAATGTGGGGGCTGGGGGCTGGTTCAAATGAGTATCGCATCGGGGAGCAAGTGGGCCTACTCGCTTATCTAATAGAGTCATAAAATACCCACACACATATGTCGTGAGTGACTTTTTCAGCGCTTTTTCACAGATTTACTAATAATGCCAAAGGGGAAAAATAAAAACTTGGGAGCCATTTATGGACGACAGCATTTTTGTGGCAATTAACAGCGTCAGTTTGGTGCACAATTAAACGAAACTGTCAACAATTTATCTTCAACGACGTGACTTCCCAGGAAGACTTTTGCGCCTCCTTAACGGGGCCTAGACGCGGTGGCAATGAGTCTCTCCGACTGGCATGGAGGTGGACTGCATCTGCGACTGCGACTGGAACTGCCACTGTCACTGCCACTGAAAAGTAAAAGGGTCTCGTCTCTCTTCTCTCTAATTGGCACCAAATAAGGGGCCAGAAGCTGGAGCATGGAACTAAATGTCGGCTCAAGGCTGAAGGAATTTCCCTTGTCCATATGAGTTATGTCAAAATGTGACAAAATGCGTGTAGTTGTAGCCTTTCTCCTTTCCCGATAAATCCGCAGCACATTCCGACGAGTCCGGCGCACTGATCACCATTTAAGGTGTTCATTAGTCGCAGGTCACGCTCTAGAAGGGACCCAGAGGCCAAAAATGGTTATAAAATCTCATCAGCAAAAGATCACAAGGCAAAGATCATCATTATCTTCGCCATCGGGATCATCACGATCATCACGGACCCAATGATGAACGCATTGATAATGTCTGGGTCTGGAGCATTGACCATCCATCCATCGATCGATCGATCGCTCAGGGGCCAATCAACTGCATCTGTATGTATGGTTCTTTGTCTTTTTCTCTTTTTGTTGTCGCTTTCCGTGGGCATAACTGTAACTTTTTGTGTACCCTTAAATGCCAAAAGTGGCCTGGCCCGAAACTTGTCCAGTTTTGAAAACGAAAATGAAGCGATTTTCGCGTACCATTTACATTTCGAGCTGAATTTCGATTATTGTCTCTTGATCGGGTACTCCAGGAGGTGTTATGCCCAAAAAGAAATCCGATAACCGACAAGCCAGACTTTCACTTGTCTGGCAGTTGACATGAGGGCAGGGACGGCCAAAGGAGCAACCAGAGCTGCTGGTATCTGCTACTCTCGTACTCTGGAATTAAGTGATTTGTTTGGAATTAAAGATACATTTCCAAAGATAAATTGATTGCCTAAGGTCCAAACGAAACAGAGAAATTAATGACCTTTCGGTAGCCAAAAGGAGGGAGATATCCATGCGTTGGTGTAGGAGTTGCACACTCGAGTTGCAACTTGCAAGTGGCGTCTGGTTAATCAAAATATTTAAAACAGCTTCCCTTGGGGCACAAGACTGCACTTTGTATAAACAAGTCGGGGGCTATAAATAGCTGGCAATGGCAAAGGCAAGGCACAGGCAAAGGATGAGCCGCGGCGTCCAGCTGGCTTCATCAATTATGAGAGGAGAAGAAACTCGAATGGGGTCTACTGGACCCCTCTCTCTCTCCTGACAATTTCATAATATTGCATTAAACAATATGCAACTTAACGAATGCGCTTAATCATTGCATGTGGGGGGAGAACCCTGGGTAGAGGGAGGGAAAGGCGGATGGTGGGGGAGGGCGTTGGAATGGCTTTGTAATTGCGCATGCGCGACATGCCCCAAGCGGCGACAACAACGGGATGGCGGCCCCTTTATATCTGACTCGAGCGCACATTATTCGTATTGATAATGCCTTTTACGCGAGCTGCATTGATTGGCCTCGAATCACAGCTCCCCCAGACACATCTCCACATGGCCCCCATCTCGGACCCAGCTCTTTGGGTGACCTACTAAACGCAGAAAGGTTGCCCGCTCTCGTCACGCAACGTCGAACAGTTCTGGGCGTGATCTGGCATTTCCCTTTCGTTGGACGGAGTGGAACCGAGGCAAGCAGGAAAGTATATGTTGGCTCCAAAGAAATACGAGCATCCATATATATTTCTGGAACTAATAGCTGTGCTAGACTGCGCTAATCTCTGTGTTTAGCGGGAAGATTAGCTGAACCAATGAAATCATGGGGATCTTATAATTGAATTTTAATGAAATGAAATTAGAAATAAATTTCTGTACGATGTGAAAAAGGATAAGAGGAACTCGAAGTGAATTTTATTATCTGTGTTCTCTTTCATAATAAGCATTTCAGTAATAGAATATTCCATCACTCGTTGGGTCCCCTAGAACCCTTCTCAATATGCATGTTCCGCCATCAAATCACCGACTTCAGCCACTTGTAACCCCGCCACATGACTATGCATACCAAACATCTCTTACGATCTTGTAGTCCCATAAAAACGAATAACGAAACTCCTTCGATCCAGTGTATTATGCGCAGACGCAACCTGCCCCAAAACATCTTCTCAGAAATTCCTTTGAAATGACAAAATTATGCCAACCGAATTCCTAATCAACTGAGGGATCAACTGAAGATGCAGCCCAATAGAAACAACTTTTTAGGCAACCACTCGAGTCGTCAGGCTCTTGAAAAACCGAAAACCTCGACCACCCTGTGAGAGGAAAATGTATTTACTAATTTTTCACTGCCTCCACAACAAGAAGATGTTAACGCCTCTTTTTACCCAGCCGAAAAAGGGTTCAGTTCATCCAAAGTTTATGACCTTTTAAGTGTCATGCAGCGCATTTGGATATTGACACTTGGCTCGGTGCGGTTCTGTTTGGTGCGGCGGGGAGTGGAAGTGGATGGATGTTGGGGTATGTAGCCACCAGCTGTGCCCCTGAGCGGCGCTTTGAATGGAGCTACTAATTAGAGAATTTTATGGGAAATTAATTTGACTGCGCCACTTGAAAAATGTTGTAAAATTAAGTTATAATTGTGGGTTCGTTTTCTGGTTTCCAGGTGTTTTCGGGCAACCATGGACAGAGCGGGCAGAAGGTCTACAATCGGAAAATCAGAGCCAGGGGCGTCACTCAAGGTAATTTAATTAGGCAATCCAATTTCATGTGGAAAAACCTATCTCCAGGTGGGAAATTTCAATATGGATAAGTGAAGCAAACGTATGGGATATCTGAAAGCTCACATTTCTTTCATTTCAAATAACAATTAGATCTTTATTCTTTATGAAACTGCCACAAACGTGTGATTTTGTGACTAATAGATGCATCATTCTCGAAGCAAAAAGCATTCACCCACTCAAAGGATCTGTTCCCACGCTGTAACCATTAATTTTCATGGTAAATGCACCAAAAATACTGCCAGGCATTTCCATTTAACAACACTAGCTTATGGTCTTGATCGTACTTGACTTGCCTTGTTAGCACTTGGACAACACTTCACCCACGAGACCGATACTGGGACCGAAACTCGTCGGCAATTTACATAACAAGACCAGTTCCCAAGGCAGTCCCAGGCAGGCAGGCAGACAGACACACATTTTGGGGAGGAGGAGGAAAGACAATCAGTGGCGCTCTACAAAACTCCCGAAGCCTGTCAACGCATAATCCATCAAAAACATGAACAATCCGAGGGACATGTGAGAGTTAACAAACGGGGAACTGTGTGGTGGCAACTACTAGAAACAAACATTAGGAGGGGGCTGGGGCTGGGGCTGGGGCTGGGCTGGGGCTGGGATGGGAGAAGACCCCCTCTGGGCGATCGAAATCAATTTGGCGCTTTACCACACGAACATGCCCCACACATGACACGCCCACCCGTCCGTCTGCGCGTCTGTACGTCCGTGCGTCCGCCTGTTCGTCTGTCTATCTCCACTCGGAGTCGCACAAATGCCCCACAGGAATAGCTCGAACCAGGCCTAGTCGAGACGGAAAAGCCACAGTTACAGCTACTGCCATAGCCAGAGCCAGCGACAGAGCCCAGTCCGATTGAGAGTCAGAGACAGAGCAAGCACCTAGCTCTAATTGGGCATAATTTAAATTCCGCTCGTGAGCGCCATGAATTGTATTTAACGTTTTGGCGCTTCCCCAACTTGGACTGCGACTCTCTTCGGGCTTTTGGCATTGGCGGTAAATTTCATTTGATTTTATTTGGTTTTCCACAGTGTGGCTACTGGCTACTGGCGCAAGGAGCAGAGATCGCAGACGATGATCCTCATGAATACTTCCTTATTTGTTTCCAGCTCTTTCTGGCCTGGCCGGGCACAGCCTGGCTCAATGTGTGTTTGTTTTCAGCTCTCTGCTTAATTGGTTTTGCGCCTCGAGCTGCCCGAGTCACACAGAAATAGAAAAGGAAACAGAAACAGAAACAGCAACAGCAACAGGGAAGATATAGAGAGAACGACGATTGGGATAAAGTTTCGATGCCTTAGTTTTGATTAGGAGGCGGCTATTAGAAAATTGAATATATGTATGTACAAATGTGTGTGGGCTTGGTTCTGTTTTTGCAGTGTGTGAAAGGTTGGGGAATGCGATTTGTATCCAGTGAATGGTATGCCGGCAACCGGCAGCAACGGGTAATGGTCGTGCAGCTCTCAGTGGGTCGTGTGGCGAATGGATGGGTGGGTCATCCATTGAAAAACAATTACTCGGTAATATCCCTGGTAATTGTAGTTTTCACTGTATTCGACATTTTCCCTAGAAAGAGTTAAACTGCAGCCAAATAAATTAACTAATAATGAGAATTAAAATAAATATATAACAAATGTACGTTAGCAGGCAGAGTAGAACAGATGTCGTGATGTGAAGGGCAAGGATGTTATTAATTCGCTAAGCTCTCATTTCATTTTCAATTATCATTCAAGGTAATGTGATTTTGTGGTGATTTTGCATTCAAGGTAACCCATTCGAGAAGGAGGATCAAGAAAACCAGTCCTCCCTGGGTTAGACAGATTGTTTTTCAATCTCTCTTATGACATTCCAATACTTAAAGACCAATTTCAGTGGAACTGCCGGCAGGAAGTCCTGTTCCACTTTTTCAATGACGCATTCTTAGCCTAAAACATCCCTTTCATTCCTTCCATTGGCATCCCAAGGCCAGAAGTGTCCTCTCACCGTCTCTTTCGGTGGCTTCGTTCCCGCCTCTCTTCCTGTTGCGCACTTGCGCCAAACAATTTGTAAGCCATCATTTCAATTAAGATGCATAAATCACGCCGAAATCAGCGGCAATAGCTTCAGCAACAGCAACATCATCATCCCCGTCATGGACATGGTTATCCTCTGCGTACACATCGTTATCCTCAAGTACGTCGGGCACTTAAACCAGCGCTGGGCATGCGCAGTGCGCACAGCCTCCAGAAACCCGTACACACTGAGAGGAGAGACCTTTTTCTTTCTCTCCAATCGCGTTCGAGCTCGTTTCATGTTGATGCCGCCTTGGGTTTGGTTCTCGTTTTTGGTAAACGAACCAATTTAAACGGCGCAACGACAATGGATAAGTGCGGGATGGAGGAGATGGTGTGGGCGCAGGTTAGTTCAATCCTTGTCATGGGATGGATGCCAAGGGATTGGGCATGCCGATGCCGATCCCAATCCCCGGCAATTGCAGCTCTTTTAGCGGGCTCGTGAAACTGCTGTTTCACGCTTCGACAAATGCCCTTTGTGCCGAAGTGCAGCAGCAGCGGCAGCGGCAACAACAAATTGCATCAGATACAAAAGGGCCTCTGCTCTGCTCTGCTCACTTGCAGATAATCGTACGTTCGACATCGGATGGAACGCAAACTTATTAGGAGCAACGAGGTATTTATGTAAGTGCCACACGATTGGGCTGCAAATAGCCGCGGGCAACATGAAACGTGCGCCACCGTAAAACGGCGAAGGATGAGCTCTCGCATGAGTGCAGCCGGCATTTGTATCTTTCAGATACGAGAGCGTTCGAGCCGGCGTTAAGTGCCACAATTCGATGCGCACCTTCAGGGCCTGGCTCTTCACCTGCTGCTTCGCCGAGGGAAACAACAAAATCACCGCAAGGATAATCATAAATGGCCGTAGGACATTTAGAGTCGAGGGAGCAGAAGCAGCAGCAGCAGGCCGTTTAGACCCTCAACCTCCGCCAAACTGTCAAATCGAATTGCCTGACAAACAATACATTGTACAAGAAGTGACGAAGGCAGGGAAAGAAAACAAGGAGCCGACAACAAAGACAAGGGCTTCAAGGACCACAAATATTTTCTTTAACGCACCGGGAGTTTCCCCACGGTTGAGTGCCGGATTTGTTCCCTAGTTAGCCGATACCCCGGGTAAATTCAAGCGAATTGGTCATCGTTTCTCGAAGAAACAGGTAAACATTGAAAGACCAGAGCTAAAGAGAACTGGCACTGACCAAAGAGAGTGTGCCGACATCGAAAGAGAACGAAACTATCGGTGGATCGTAAGTCAGTTTAGAATGTTTCAAAATTGAAAAAGCAGGCATTGAAAAAACAAAGAATCTTAAAATAAGAGAGAGATTTATTTAAATCATTTTGGTAACGGAATTGAAGGAATTTATTGAGGATTAGTGTGCTGGAGCCATTATAACTCAAACTTTCTTATTATCATTAGGTGTTTCTAGTATAACATAATATACCATAACAATCCATTAAGTATATTCTTATCCTGAGCTGTTGCGTTGTATTGATTGGACTGTCTACATGAACAGAAAGGCATCCGTAGCACTTGTATACTTACTTTGGATTTCCAAGGTATCTGTTTCCTTTTTCAGTTAACAGAATATCACAATATAACACTTCAACGGAAAGATCAATGAAATCCCCAATTATGATCAGAAGTGTAAGATTTCTCAACACCTGTTGGTCTGTGTGATAGTATTTTTCTAAGCAATAACTAAAGTAACCAATCACAGAAATAGAATTAAAGGGCCTCTGCGATCGCTGGCGTTGTAGATCCTCTATCCTCGTGGAATAAAGTGGCAAAGGACTATCAATATAATCAGCAGATACCTACTCCGTGGTATGCCCATACGACGTCGTCTGTTTCGTCGGCTTTTCTCCAGTCTCCAGTCTCCAGTACAGTTCGTTTTGAGTGCAACTTCCCGAATGCGATCGTGTCGACACACACACACTCGCGCAGAAACGAGCGACCGCTCGTTTCGTTCGGCCCGAAGTGCAAGCATTCGAATGAACGAACGGCACCAGTTCGCATTTCGAATTTGACGGTCGTTTGCGTAGGACGGAGAGACACGCGCCGCCTATGGTTCCGTTCCGTTCCGGTTGTGATGGGTGAATTCTAGATGATAGTGCCTTCGAGTAGTGCTGCAGTGCGATATATGAGAGTGCAATAAAGTTAAATGGAAATTAAGCGATAAGCCACTGCAAATAATCATAAAGTAATGAATGCAAAAGCAATTTATGCAATTGCCGAGGGCCTGCAACAAGATCGAAAGTGCTGCTGCTGCTTCTGCTGTTGAGTTTCGTCTCGTTTCGCTTCTATCCGCCGCACATCGAGGGGGAGACCGAAATAGCTGCAGAAGAAATTTGTGCCTGTCGCCGAGCGGGAAAGTGTAAATGTGTCTGAAGCCAAAATAAAATTAAATAGCGCAAAAATGTTCGAGTAGAGAAGTTGCAGCAAAATAAAAGTGAGAAATTCGCAAGAGCAAATGTGCAAGAAATGTGCAAATCGAAATAAAAAATTCAAGCGGAAATCGTAAATGAGCTGCAAGCAAATAATACAGCAACAAAAACTACAATCTGTGTGGTGCATACGAGTATTAATCAGATTATGAATGAAAATATCAAGCAATGTGAAGCTTGAGGCTGAATAGGCTTTCTGTGGCAGAAGGAAAAAATCTAATAATTTAAAATAGTTCCAAGTTCAAAGTCGAAAGTGGGAAATGTGTTGCTAGTTAGTGCCTTCAAAAGATTTAACATGCAAATCAGACAGCCACTCATCCGGGGGTACCTGGGCCTGGTCCTGCTCCTGGTCCTGTTTGCCATCGACTGCCAGGCCAAGCGTAAGGGCAAGCGATTACACGGCCTGTCCCCAGCCCAAATGCTCAAGGAATACGACCTGCCAGCTCTCAACGATAGCTCCCAGGAGCTGTCGCAGAGCATTGTCTCCTGGACAGGAGCGCGCATCCAGCAGAAGAGCCAGAAGAAGCAATCGACGCAGTCGACGCAATCAATGCGGCGGCGGAAAACCAAGAGTGGCCTCCTCATAGAAAGTAACATTTCGGAGGAGGAGTCAACTTCAACGGTGACTTCATCATCCCCATACTCGTCGGAGTCCCTCGCCAAGAAAAAATCATCGCAGCGTCGCCGCAACGGGCGATTGCAGAGGCCAGGGGGAGCCGGCAGGCCGAATGCCAATGGTAAGTGCCTATAACTATGGTCAAGTCTTCTAAATATGGTTCTCTGATCGATTTGCTCGAGTTGCTCGGGTTTGGCTTCCTGGTCTCCGTCTCCGGTCTCCGATCTCCGATCTCTGATCTGGTCGTGTGCAGCGTGTCTCGGCTCCATATTTGGTCGCTCAAGTTGAAAGAACTTTCATGTGAAAGTTGTGACAGGAGGAAGAGATTCTTTAATTTTTTGCTTTTTGTCTTTCTTTATATTTTTTTGTAATTCTATACGTTATTACGTGAGAGGTCCAGTTATGGTCCAGCAATGTCGTAGTTGTCGTCGTCGTCGTCGTCGCCTTGGTCTTGGCTTGTTAGCTGCCCCGGCCCTGTGTTGCCCTTGCCGTTGCCGTTGCCAATGCTGTCTGCAGCAGCTCCATGGAATGGAGGAGCTTTGCTTTGTGTTATGTGAACTTTGCCTATTAGGCGGAATATGAAATGCTCGCTCTGGCCTGGCCTGGCCAACAACTGGAGGGAGACTGATCGATCTCTGGCTTTGGCACTGTGAACTCTGTAACCGTTTGAGGGGAATAGGAAACAGTCGTGGTCTAAGGAAGACGTTTCATAGAGTTTTTTCTCCTGCTCATCTTTGGATTGGAACACCGCAAGCTAACCCAGTGCCTCATCCCATTAAAGCGGTTCAAAATCCAAACAGATTCAGACAGCAGTCAAAACAATTTACAGTCTTACCTCCGTACAACAATTGGTACGGCAATTGAATCGAACAACATGGTAATTCCAGTCATGGAACAAAAGCGATCCGCAAAGATGAATAGAGGAACACTCTAGAAACACACGAGTATATGTACAAAATGTGTACTCTGACGTTTAGATGTTCTATGCAGCCCTTGGAGAATGTCTGAGAGACGGGCCTGTGCGGGTTTGAGCACTTCCAGCCAGCACACATGACCCCGTGCTGCAGGAGGGAGGAGTGAAAGAACAGATTGAGGACAACAATAGCGCCAGGGACCACAGTTGTTGTCGCCGTAATTGTGGTCGGGAGTCTGAGGGGCAACGGCAGCAGCACAATGGACAATTGTTAGGTAGGTCGTTTCTAGAGAGAGTCTCTAGAGAGGATAATTGATGGAGGCATGCGTATCGCATTCGGGAAAACCTCACGCGCTAATAGGAACATATGTTTTCGGGCCCCTCTCTGCCGGAGCGGCGGAGGGAGGGATCATCGACCATAACCCACACACATGGCATAGCCAGAAAAGAAAAAGGGTTTATTAAAATATCTTCTCTTCCCGACGAATGCCATTAAATGGTTATAAAACCTAAGTGGCTTAT
The DNA here is from genome assembly GCF_003369915.1 of Drosophila miranda. Taxonomy (NCBI): domain Eukaryota; kingdom Metazoa; phylum Arthropoda; class Insecta; order Diptera; family Drosophilidae; genus Drosophila; species Drosophila miranda. The sequence continues at coordinate 13,562,006 of NC_046677.1, read as the reverse complement.
CGTGTCTGCGGCGGAAAACTTTTGTCATAAAAATTTGTTTTGGAAACCGAAAATTTGCTCTGGCTTGAATGCTGGTATTCTTACCAATAAAAGTAGGGAGCTTCCAGGTTGCGTGTCGAAATATTTGGAGAAATTTCATTGTTGGGTTATTATGATAATCGCTCCTCAATGCCAGAGTGTGGCTAATACCGATGTGGCCGATGATTAGTCCAGAAAGATAAGAGCTAATATTATGTGAGAAAGAGTTGAAGAACTCAAAACACATCAGAATGGTCTTCTCAGGCATTCCAAAGTCCACGCAGCTACAAAATCAGGTATTACACATTCACATTCCCATAAGCTCACTCAACTCCTGGAAAAGTGTTTATCAAGTGGCTAAAACCGCCACATCGGGGCAACTTTTTAATGAGTGATCAATTCCGATTGATTTCCGATTCGATAATGATTGTAAATCAATTCCAAATCATTAAATGGTAAGTCGATTCAATGGTACACTTTTCAACGTTTAAGCCTTGAAGACATGAATGCGAATCGATAGAGCAAATTATTGACGATTATTTCGAGCTGCGATGAAACGCAGTTATAACGCCCAAACGAGACTACTTATTGGCATTAATTGATTGATTGATTGGCTTGGCCCGCTCCGCTTCGCTCCTTTCCGTACCGTTTCGTTTGGAGTTGGATTAGAGAAAACGAAAGTTTCCCCATGGCGAAATGGGTCGCCACAGATACGGATACTCGAACAACCAATTCAGAGATACAAAGATACGAGCGACGATTGACCCACGCTGCATTTCCGCTCTGCTCCGAACAGTTCGGGTGTTGTGCTGTCCATTAAGCCATGCCCAATCAGGCACACAGATGGATACCGCAGACACACACTTTATCAGCTCATTAAGCATCTTGTGGATACATTCTTTACACTGGCAGCCATAAGTCATGGCCATACATAGGTATGTATGTATGTACATATGGCCAGCGGCTGTTTGCTGTTCGCTGCCGTTTGTAGAGTGTTTGGGAAGAGTGCACTCTTCATTGATTTTCCCTCAGTTCGCTTCGCTTCGCATTGCCTTGTTTCTGTTTGTTTCTTGTTAACTGCATTACACAATGAATGCCCAACGCCAGAGCCAGAGCGACTGCTGCTTCTGGAAACTTAGATTTGTGGGAAAAATGTTCGGAGGTACAGTCCGTCCCCCTGCTGACTGACCCCTGCTTGTCATTCAGCTTTATTTGCTTTTAATGTTTTATTGACATGTGAAGTTCGTAAAAGTTGAGTGAACTCTGGTCTTTATGGTCGCTTTTCTATTGCCATCGAAAATGCCGCTTCGGCCAGTGCGTGAAAAGCAAAAGTTTTGAACTTGAAGAGGCTTCCCATAAGCCGAATCGATGGGAAAAGATAAATCGTGTATTTATGATGGAACTAATGGAAATGATGTGCCAAGACGGGAGAATATTTCATTTCATCGAATTGCGGCTGCATTTGACTATGATCTACCGCTCATATACGCGTATCGTTCCCTTTGTAACTCGGACTTGTTTATCGCTTATAAATCTCTCATCTCTCACCTGAATACCACCTGAGTACTCCCCTGACTGGCCAGCACAGACCCAGACCCTAGCCCTTTGTTGTGATAATTTATTTAAATGCACTTTATAGATCTGTCGAGTGAGCAACACCTGGCGGCCTGGTTCCCCCTGCACGCCCCAGCGGAAGTGCACATGATGGCAGAAGACAGCTGGCAAGCAAAATAAACGCAACACTGAAAGAAACTCGCTCCATATCCCAGTGTCCATCCAGAGTCCTTAGAAAACATATCAAAACTTGCCCAGAACAAAAGGAAGGATTCCCTTGATGGGAAAACAATTGCCGAACTCATTAAAACACAAACAATAGTCCCTGCTGTTGGATTGGTGGATTGTTCTTGTTCCTTGGTAATTCGATATCGAAACTTAATACATCTCTGGACTGAAACGGTTCTGACAAAGCCTTTTGAAGTCCCTCTGTAAATCAAGCACTCCCGCCGCCACATAAAACTAGAGTTGAGGCGCATTAAAATATTTTTATAGACCACACAACCGAACAGAATAGAAACCGAATGGAACAGAACAGAACTAAGGCCAAGAAGCACAAAACTCCACATGTACTCGTAAATATCCAAAACAAAATACCAACGGGGGGAGTGGCTGGAGTTCGTTTATAAACAAACAGTTCTGCGCTGTGGGCTAAACAATAGCAACTTTAACACCAACTTCGGCTGACCAACAGACGCCACAAATGATCTATGGAAATTCCTCAACATCACCATCAACAGCAGCAACAGCAGCGGCAGCAGCAGCAACAGGCGAAACAAAATGAATCGGAGTTTACACAAATGAGAACGTTTCCCTTTCCCCGTTTTATGCTTAATTGCGGGACCGAGATTTTTGATGGTGGCCCATCTAACCGATGGGATACCAGGTCTCCCAGAAGGGATTGGACTTACTTTGAAGTGACCCCAACTCTCCAGCTGTCCAGCTGGTGCCTGGGTCCCTGGCTCCCTGGTCCGTCCGTCCACGTGTGTTTTGTGTTTGCATTGGCTATAAATTAATGTTATAGACCAAGTTTTGATAAGGCATTGACGCCGTCTGCTCGGCGGCGACGACAACCGCCAGAGCAACAACAACCACGATGACGGCCACCGGAACATTTAACGGGTCAGCTGTGGTTGTTGATGTGCAGTCAGAGTCGGAGTCAGTCGTTGGTGGGTTAAGCGCGCGGGTAGTGTTGGGCGGCATGCCACAACGGACGGACGGACGGACGGACGGACGGGACGGGCCGGCCCGGGCCCAGAGAGTGTATAACAAATTCGAAGCTCGTTAGTGCAGACACTTGAGATAAGAGATGGGAGAGCGAATAAATTGTTTCTAGTCTCCGGATTGTTTTTTCCCCAAGAAGTGGGTCACCATTTGTTGAAGAAGCTATTGTGCAGGGAACAGCTGTCTTTGGTGGAGTTGATGCTATAGAAAGGTGCCCCTTTCGATGCAGACACTAATTGAATCAAAGCTGAATGAAAGGTTCATAAAAATGGGCCATGGGAATAGCAGATGATCTACTACACCAATATAGGAAGATTTATTAAACAAGTACTCCTTAATTATTGTAGGATAATGATATATGTGGGATTCGTCGTACCTGCTGGGCTTCCACAAACGAGGTACATATGATCCCTAGCCTATACCGATTATCGATACCGATACTGAGAGTCGGGTTGGAGGAGCTGGAAATCGTTCGAATCGAGTCGATGTTGCATCATCTGTAATACGTATAAAACTACGAACTATTCTAGACACAATGTACCCCATTTGAAACCAATAATAAATGATATAAGGACTAAATTCCTACATATGTACATATATATTATTTTAATATTATTAATAGGAGATGGCAAAAAGGTTTATCCACAGATTTCACAAATTAATTTCAAAGTATATGAATAACTTCGATCACCATTCGATTTGATAGAAGGCCGACAACTTCTTTGCGTTTATCATTCACAAATAAACTTCTCATCGCCTCCGTATCGTGTGGCAGCGTCGCCCAATCCAACAATACCAGTATATCCCCACATGATCAACAGGTTGAATGGAACACTTTCATGTCTCGTAGCCTCTGCCAAGAGCGGTCGGTCGTTGTCGTTATCAGGCTGTTTGTCAATAGTGTTCGGTCTGATAAACGATCGTTGATCGAATGCCTCGACAACTGTCATTGAACTTCATTGATAAATGCCCAAGGGAAGCAGGTACGACCCCAGGTCTGATTCGGGGAGAGACCAAGATAGAACCCACTGCCGAAAAGTATCGACTTGCGATCCGAGTGATATACTAAACACATACGATGTGTCCTCCAGTTCAGTCCCATGGCTTGCCCAGTGTCGGATTACAGTTTCTACCTGTTGTGACCGTTGTGATAGTCAAGGAACACTCTGGTCGGACGTAATGGCCTTAAATCGTGGCAAATACATCAACATCAAGCCCCTGCGTGTCAGCACAGCCAACTCCTACGCCCTGCACTCCTCCCATCTGTGGAAGATAGAACGCTTTAGTTTGCCTTTCTTGAAAGGGAAACTCATGATTTCCTTCGACGAACGGCGGAAAGCACTCGAAAGTCTTGTGTAAATATTATAGGCAGTCAATCGACTAATAATGCTTTATGTTCGCGCCGAAAGAAGTTCTTCCGTTCATCCGTTCTTCCGAGCTGTGGGGTATTGAAAGCGATTCTCCCCAAACTAATCAAACTGATGAAAGATCAATAAAATAATAGCGGCCTGGTTGATCTTCCCGATTTTTTCCTATGAAATGTGGCACAGGATGTGGGAGCGATGGTGGTGATGCTGGAGCGGGAGTTTCGGCGTTCCTGGGAAACATGCCATCCTATTGATACTCGTACTCCTCTGCTGAGATCAAGGCTGGTGATGAAAGTGCTTTGCTGATCAATCTCGTTGCTATATTACCGCACTGACTCATCCCTCGGACAGACGCAGACGACCTCCACAAGATTATGTTGCAGCATCCTCCTTGTCACTGTCTGTGTATCTTTTACCCACTTACAAGGCGAGTACAAGTGCGCCGACAATCAGCGACAACTTTCCGCCAATCTATTTTGAATGTGGTAGACGACGAGCGAGTGAAGGCGCAACGGTGGCTCATCCATCAACATACAATGCCCAGGGGCTGCTGGAATTAATAGTGGAGGACGGAGAATCGGGGGGAAACTACTGGCAGGCAGACAAGCTGACAGATAGCTGCCGAAACGTGCCTCCGAACATGAGTCACGCATAGAGTGTGAAAATCCGGAGACCCCTCCCGACGATGCAGCTTGGCCCACAAGGGAAGGAATGGCATGCCCCCTGGAAATTGCGGTGTGGCAACGCCCACGCGGAGTTAGTGCAAAATGTTTTCAGGGGACATGAGTAATGGAAAAGTGCAGGATGAGTGCAACCTGGAAAATGGGTTTCCACAAATACACACACACACACACACAGACACACATAGAGTTTTGCCCATTAAAATGCCAAAATCAAGTTGGAGCCTGAAAAGTAATGAAACGACAAAACAAATTGTCTGCAGACACGCGCTGCCAACACGCTGAAAGCCGGTAGAACCGACAGCCGAAACCCGAAAGCCGAAAGCCGTCCGGGAAAGCAGTGGAGCGCAGAAGATCAGGTTCAGCCCCTGGCTGGGGCTCTGGCTCTGGGTTCGGGCTCAGGTTCAAGTCTAGCTGTCGCCTGCCGTTGGCGGCCTGTCTCCTGGCTTGCGGCCTGTCTCCTGACAGCTCTGGGCACCATCAGCAGCAGCCCCAGCATCTCCGCTGGCATCGATTGAAACATTTGGCACTCGTATTGCCATTGATTAGTGTTCTAAATAACGCAACTGTCGTGTATCGGCGGGGAATTGACACGGCGCATGCAAAGCGATCAGCAGATCAGGGTGATCAGGGATGGGATGGGGTCCGATTGGGGCTGGGGGCTATTTGGGGACTGGGATCAGAGAGGCGACCGACTCGACTCGACACGACGCCTGACAAATTGCTTAATTAATACGACTCGAAGGCTATTTGTTGCTGGAACCAGTTATTGACATTTCTTTAATGAAAATTCGAGTTGCTCAGAAAATATTTCGATTTCGTTATTGTAAAAATTACTCTTGACTGCTCTCTGTCCGGCTGTCATAATTATTTTGCGGTTTTTTTGGGGTGTCCTAGAAATATATGCTATGTATGTTTTTATGAGATGCTTGAATGTTCATTAGCGACTCAATCAAAATGATGCTAGGATTCCCATAAGTTCCATCAAGTTTTCGTATCGAACGTTCACTGAATCTTGGCCAGATGGGTATATGCCATTTTCCTGAGCAAAACTGCAGACTTTATAGCCAGTGTCTCGTAGGCTTAACAGTTAGGCCGCTCAATTTGGCTTGGAAATTTCTCAAGCATTTTCGCATTCAACTTAGGAGATAATTCCCCCACAGCTTGTTCAATAAAATCGTTAATTGCCACTCAAATGGACAACATTTCTGTGACGCGGACGCGACAGGATAAAGGCTTATCAAATTGCAATAACAAAAACCAACAGCACCGGCAGAGGAGTGGGGCAAAACTGGTTGGACGGTCCGCTGTGCCGGAGACAGGGCGATAAAAATTTGTAGTCAAAAAGAGAGATACGAATCATCAACAGCGTCAGGCGACATGCGACGTAAACAAGCCAAATTAATGCAATTTCTTCTCAATGTATTGAACGTATTGCATACGTATTGTATGCACTGTAGTATGAACAATTAACCAACTCCTTGGTGGTGCTGGTGGCTTGGACAATTGGCCAAGTCAGTGGCCACTCGGCGGCGCCATCAAATGGTTCAAACGGCGCCTACAGCGCCTACAGATCGTGGCTTCGTCGGCGCCTTTTTACAACCAAAACTAACGCGCTTACGGACCATGTGCTAATTAAATAGTTTACAAGTCAACTCTGATTGCAGGAGGGTTGGCAATGGCGGTGGCGGTGGCGTTGGCGCTGGCACAGGCCCAGGCAAACGAAAACACCGCCAGGATTTATGGCAGTCTGTCCGAAAGTCGAAAAGTTTCGGGGCGGGCCAATGGGTTTATAAACTTGTCTCCGACGACTCTCTTGCGGGTAAATGATTTGTTTATAGCCGATCGCATATAGCGTGTGCCATTAATGGCTGCTGTTTCGGACTAACAGCAGTCCCAGAGGCAGTCCAAGAGGCAGTGGCAGTCAGAGATGGCCGAGCGACCCAGTTAATGTTGACTGAATCGCCGGTTAACTCGTTAAAAAGCCACAAAACACCGACACACTCGTAAATGTAATGCTCTTATGGAGCAATTTTAGAATCGGTTAAGGAATACTAAAGATTGTCATGTAAACAGCTTGGGATATGAGTGAGATCTCTTTTATTTCGATTGAAATTCAATTATTATATTCGATTTTCTTTTGGAATGCAGGTAACCCACCAAGAGGCTCATATCTACGCAAGGTATTTGCATACCACACATAAAGCCGGAGATTATTATAATATTCTTGCGTCATCTTGCAGTCAGACTTATGTATGAGTATCATGTCTCGTTTCGTTTCGCTTCCTTTCTTGTGCACCCAAGAAATTCCTTAACTTCGCTTCAATCTCCCTTAGTTTCCCTTTCTTTTTCTGGCTTTTCCTGTGACTGCCACTGCCACTGCGACTGTGACCCATCCGCAGACATAATCTCAGTCTGTCTAGACAGGCCACAAAGGCGACACAACTTGTCAGCCCCTGTCCGGACCTCGGTCCGGGGGAGATGACTCAGATTTTATAAATTTAATTATGACATTACTTATTATGCGACTCTCGCCTTGACTCGGGACTGGGGCCTGGACCGGGACCGGGACCGGGACCGGGACTCGAGTGAAGAAAAGGGGAATTCTCGAATGATGTAGAGAAGAAGTGAGTAAAAACAATCCAGTAGAAGTCGAGTTATTAATTAAATCTGACAGCTTTTGACAAATTAACAGTGCACCGAAATCTCTGAGAGGGATACCCCCCGCAAAAGAAGTGTGGGCGACTCGTGGCTCTCTCTTCCAGAGGCTTAAGCGCGTTCTCCTGCGGATATCGAGTATCCCAAAGCTCACCCAAACCGAACCCACTCAGGCGAAACTAATGACTGCGATACGAGTATGAGATGGGATCTCAAAGACCCCAAAATGAGATCTCGTTTGCGCCTGCGCAGCATTCAGACCGGCGCAGCGCAATGCAGTGTTGGTAAACACAAGACAAATGCATTTCGAGTGATTGGCAAACACTGCCAGGCCGGCGGGCCATTGAGCCATTCATTTGTCCCCCTTTCCATGCCCCATGCAATGGCCGTATGGATATGGATAATGGCTGAATGGACATTTCGACGCCTTTTCGTGCACTTTAAGACTGCGAGATTGCAAGTGCCCGATAAGAGCTTTTGGCTCGTAAATCGTGATAATTATCGCAGTACAAGTGCCCCGAAGGTTGCACTGCCCCCCACTACCCCAACCCCATCACCAAATATCTTTAAGTTTTCGTGGCGCTTATTAAATTATTAAATGAACCGCTACACGAACAGATTTTGCTGGTGGCTTACACAATTCCGATGCGCGATTAGATAAAAGTCTCGTCAGCTTTGAAGCTCAGGCGAAACGAGTCGCCTAATTAGGCGCCCATAGCTTCTTAGATGGCGATGGGAAAAGTAACCAATTTGAAGGGGACGTCGTGTTCATTCGGGCATTAAGAACATTTTGACAAAATATTTTATTAGCTAGAGAGCAGGATGGGTCGCTAGGGCAAGAAATTGGCAAGAGAAGATCAACAGCACACGGAGAGAACGTATGGATTTATCCCTAAACTAGAGATTAAGTGCTGTCGAAAAGATATCTCTGTGGACTCTGCGGACGGGTCTACTCTTTCTTGAATGTCACACAATTAAAAATCAGATCAGAAACTAAAGCGATGAATTCAACACTTCAAACACGCAAAATTTTCAGCAAACATTTCCTTTCCTTTCGCGACCAAAGTCTAAACCAAACATCCGCATGGAGGAAAGACTTTGAGAACTTTTCTTCGTCTGTGACTGCAGTGACAACTGCAGCAAAAGTTTTACGATTCCCGATGGATGGGCGGGTTCTGGAACGCAGCTGGGAGAGATGGGGGAGATGGCTGAGATGGGAGGGCGGGACTGGTCTGGGTACAGGTACTTGAAAAATTAATGTACCCGGTCGGTGTTGGCAGCCAAACGCTTGACTTGTCCTCGAGGCTCGGGAAAAATGCATAGACAAATGTCAAATATTTATTGAAAATAAACAAAACTGGCTAACAAATAAACAAACTGACAAACAAGACGACGATGACGACGACGACGACGACACGACAAAGATGGGCTTGCAGATGGGGAAGTCAACAGATTTCCAAGAAAAGAAATAAAATGAAGGAAAGAACAACATGGGCATCAAACTGACCAGAACTGAAGATGTTTGGTCATGCATCGGTGCGTCGCCGCTTTAAAAGCCGGGAAACAGTGGGAACCCGAACGGGTTGGGATCGGAGTTGCAGTTGCATCCAAGTGGATGGTCGGATGGATGGATGGATGCTAGACGGATGCTGCATAGTTTGGTTCTTGTTGGGTCTCGTCAGTGGGTGCTTCAAAAGCCGCTGACCGATGGTGAGAAGAACACATGCTCTGTCCACCACATCCACCACCACCAACAATCTCCTGCCAGCAAGCCAACTCCGAGTTGTCTCCTCTCCACTGGGCTACCGGCATTTTCTGACGCGTTCAAGTGGCATCCAGTCCAGGTTCTGGGCTCCAGCTCCAGCTCCAGCTCCAGCTCCATGTTCGCTTGTCTGGGGCTCTGTTCTGTTCGAGTTGTGCTTTGGAAAAATATTTATCCATGCCCGGTCTGGGTCTGGTACTGGGACTGGGTCTGGGGCCCGTTGATCGCGATGAGGTCGATGATAATGATGATGATGATGATGATGATGTTCATCACGATGCCAAGCAATGACTACGGACTGGTCGATGTCGCTGTCGATGACTCTGTCTGTCGGGTTATGCAAGTAATGCTTGATTTGGTATTGAAGACTGGTAGCTGCCACTCGATTGTACTCACTGTTGATGCGAATGTTGTTCCGATGACTCACAAGAAGCATATCAAGTGGTGGGTGATGCACTGAACTCCACTTGGCCTGGACTCCAAGGGGAGCGTGTTGTAGCAAGTAGCATAATTTCAATCAATTTTGATCTGCGTTCACCTTCGGCTAAATGTAGCTGATTGATCCGAGACGAGTTGCATGGTTTACATGGTTATCGAATATGTCTAAAAATGTCTAAAATAAAGCACCCATACCACATCCAAGCTGTTTCAGGTCATTCCTGATTAATTACGAACCATTAAAGGCGCACGGGATTGAAGTAGAAGGAGTCTTTCGATCCGATTCAAATCCAGCTGCCGCCGCCAGCTGAAGAAGTTGAAAGCATTTCACTGTTTTCCAGCATTTCAGTCATATCAACACGGCGCAAAAGATACAGAAATATTTCACTATTTTTGGACAGACTGCTATGGATTTGGCTATCATCCTCCGACTGGTGCAACGTCCATAGTCCATAGTCCATAGTCCCCAGTTCACAGTCCAGCCGGCGGCTGTGCTTATTTTCCTTGTGGCCAATTATGCCACATTGTAGGGGAATTACAGGGGTGCTGCGATTCTCTCTCCTTTCTCTCATTTCCATCTTCATGGCGGTGCTGCTTATTAAGTCGTTCGAATTGCGTTCCAACTTCAAAGATTGCACTGCAATCCAACGCCAATTGTGGGGCAGGGATAGACAGATGGACATACAGAGCAGACAAGCTGCTGTTAAGCTAGTAATCTTGAGTTGTTAGCACTGGGAATCGCATGGAATCGCATGGAATCGCATGGAAAGGAATGCTTCCTGTCAGAGCACAGTTCTCGTGTCCAATCAATTTTCCCCACTCTTTTGCATAACTAAATTGCGTTCAGTTCCAGTAGCCGAAAAGCAGCATACACACTGGTATATCGTAAACTTAATAAAGAGGAGTCCAAAAAAGGCAAATCAAAATCAAAGTTCCCCCGCTCTGGGGCGACCTGACGAAAGAAAGCTGATGCAATTTGACAGCCGGTCCCGGCTACCGAAAAGGAGAATGAAGGACGGTTGGATGGATGGAAGATGGATGGAAGATGGATGGAGAAGTAATCAAAATTGTGGCCATAAATAGGCTTCACTGGAGACTGGGGACTGCCGAATGAGCTTGTGGCTGTTCCTGTGTCTGGGTGGTGCGAAGGTTTCGGCAAACGGCTCAATTACTTGCAAAAATGGGGACAAATGGGAGGGTAAAATTAATGGAATGTCTACAGTGTAAACAGTAATCGAAAGCAATCAAAATTTGAGGACTTCTCCTCAGATCAAATAACAGAGACTAAGTGCTGGGACAGTAGAGATTGAAGAGCAGCACTTCGGTTAATGAGAGCAACCCTTCGGCATTCCAGCTTCAAAGTCATCAATAATTGACACAAATCACGCAAAAAAAAAACCCATAAGCCGAAAGCCGAAACAAAGTTGTATAACTTTCACTTCGAATGCGATCTCCGAAAACTAGGCTTGAAAGCCCCCAAAAACTGTTTATAAGCGATCCAAACAAATGATTTTTGGCCGAAACAGACGGGAAAAGCCTGCCCTGGGCAAAGTTCAAGCATAAAGTGTTAAAAGCGTGAAAGAAAAACTTATCGACAGCTGTCAAAATCACCGCCCAACTCGAGAGGCAACCGCCAAATGGCATTTAAATGTTTTGACAAATGACAAATTTGCGGTAGCCAAAAAATCAAAAAAAAAAAAACTGCTGAGTGGACGCTATGCATGGAGTCGAGTGGAGAGGAGTGGAGTGGTGGCTGCGGGCTGCGGGCTTGAGGTGGCCTTTTCAACGTGTCTGCACCTCCATATTCATTTCCATTTCCATTTCCATGCCCCTCGACTCAATACTCCCCGTGAATATACCACTTGAGTGTACGAATGCATTCACGTTTTCCAGGCGCTGCAGTGCCAACAGCTTAAGTGAGAGAAGTTTAGCTGATTAAATGTTTTGACAAATTGAATGCGCCACAAAAAATGAAAATATTTATAAACTTGCCGTGAACCTTGACAAGGCTGAGCAGAAAAAGAAAGAAAATGTGAACGTTTCGATATAAATATAGTAGTATTATTTCCTGGCTTGGGCTTTGTTTTGAATCCATTATAATGGTATTCTTCAAGTGATTTAATGGAACTTCTCCCATCTATCCAATCCTCCGCCATAGCCCACGAGAGCATGCAATTTTAAAGCAATTACGTCAACAACTTTGTGCTGTTCGCAAGACTTTTCAACTTTTCGTTGACAATTGCCAAAACAGCAGCGGACTGCAATTTGGAGCTGCCAAACATGCAAATGGCATACCAGTACCAGGTCAACTGCCAGGCAACTGCAGCCAGCTGCTGGTCAGCGATACAGTTTATCTCGAAAGTTGTGGCCTTTGTTGTTGCCTGCCACGGCTATCTGTGCACACCGTGAGATACTCGAACTCGTATTCGTACTCGTACAACAACGCTTCTGGTGCAAAGTTCAGAACAGCGCGGACTGGAGGCTGCCCCCTGCCTTGTCACTGATTTATTGGCAGTGTTTTCTTGAGGGCTTGTTCCGACATGTTGGCTGGATCAATTCAATTGATTGGCATGGGAAAAACTGTCAAAGTTTCAACAATCTGCAGAAGTGGATAGATTTCGGGTACCCTCTAAGACTGTAAGACTCTAAGACTCCCTTTGAAGTTCGATTATCTTAACATCAATTGTACTACTTTACTTTCAGTCCTCCGTTTGCTCAACAGCCAGCAGGCCGATGACGTATCCGCTGGCGTCGGATCATTGTCCAGTTCGGGAGGCCTCTATCCGCCGCTCTTCAATGTGGCACCACGGGCCTCGATCACAGTGAATGCCACGTGTGGGCAGAACGGGGCCGAGGAGTACTGCAAGCTGGTCGACGCCTATCCCCACCGGAACTGGGCCAAGCAGTGCGGCACCTGCAATGGCCACTCCTCGGATCGCGCCAAGCAGCGACCCATCGAGTCGCTAATCTCGCCGGGCTCCGGCTTCGAGGAGATCTGGTGGCAGTCCCCGACGCTTCAGGGTGGCCGACACTTCGAGTATGTGACCATCACATTGGATCTCAAGCAGGTGAGTCTGATCAGAGATCATAGATCAGTTGAAAGGAACCCCAGATCGGACTCTTACGCGCGCTGTCATCCAATAACCCGACGATAGAGGCCGCGGAGTCGAGGCTAAGCTCTTGTGACAGACTACAGGCAACAGACGAGCGCTGTGATCCAGTTTGTAATTAAGCCGCTGACTTGTCACTCATTTACATTCGATTTAACGCCAGCTCCATGATCCATCCATGTGCATGTCATGGGCTTGTCCCATTGGAACTTTGAAATATGATCATCGCGACCAAGAGTCCAGCTGGAACTGGAACTGCAACTGTACCTGAAACCAGTCCCAGCCCAGTCTTCATTCAATTCTAAAGCTCAAAATGGCCAACATAAATTGCTTTTGATGGAGTTTTGATTAAGCCATATTAGTTTACATATTATCGGCAAGACTTTCCCCAGTTATGGAAGCGTGATTTCCGGGGTGATTGAGTTGTATTTGATGAAATGTATCTGATACAAGCACCTACCGGAAATGCAATAATCTATGTAGGCGCTGAGGTATTTTATTAGCATAAGGCCCTTACCACAGTACTCTTTCTCTCCGATCTTCTGGATAGTCTCTACAACTACTTCTAGGTCCCCAGTCAAGATCAGTCCACCCAGAAAGTTTCTCACACTTCGAATGGATATTTAAAACTCGATCGAGTGCTAATCGTTCTTCGATAGTGTTAATTGGAATTTCAAATTGGAGCCCACTGCCACCCACAACGACTCGTTCTGCCACCCAATCATCCTCGTCGGCATCTGATCCACACTTTCACAACCTTCCTCCAATAAAACGATAATGTGCTGAGCAAAAGGGAAGAGTGAAATCGGGGAAAAACGTACATCTGTTTAACATCAGCGGACACAAAGTTGACATTTCGAGTGCAGCTTGCACTTGAGACTTCCGAGAGATACATACTCGTATTTCAATGTTTTGATATTATTCTTTCACTGCCACAAGCCCCGGATAGGATCGGATCTGCATCGGCCATAGCGAGGCAGACAAAGACTTTGGCCGGAGAGGCCAAGGCAGAGGCAGGGGCAGAGGCATCGAGTGTACACTTAATTAAAACGAGAAGCAGCCAAGAAGGAGGAACATCCCATCCACATCCACATCCACAGACTGGAAGTAATTCAAAATTAAAAACATTGTTTTTGCATATGCCCCAAAGTATGAAAGATTTATGACAGCCATGCGTATGCGTTCCTCTCCAAGGTTATTAATAAATTCCTGCACGCAATTCCCCCTCGCAAAAGGGAGGGAGAACTCTGCCAGCAGCCTCAGAAGCATTTCAATTAAGTCCTTCACCCCTTCACTTAATTAATTCTTACAGTGCCTAGCAATACTTCTAGATGGAGAAACAGAGACCCAGCTAAAATGTAGCTGTACTAAGCTTTTATGGTTCCACATAGTCAGCACAATATGTATGTAGATGTCAAGCGTTTGGCCATTTGTAAGCTCGATTGTCGCATGTTGAACTACATATTTGGTCAGACATCGACCGACAGGGCAACGGAAAGATCTATGGGTTCCCATGATTATCTCGGTTGCACAGAGGGGAAGCTCGAGAAACGGAAAACGGAGTCAAATGAGGGGCATGTGTCAAAATTTACACGCTCTCATTACGTCGATTTGCCTGAGCGACGAAACAGAATATTTCCCAGCCTGTCAGAGGGCTTGTTCGACTGAACTTCTTTGTTGTTTATTTATTTAAAAATGCATAATTTGTTTGCTCTATCGATTAGATAGAAAAGGTCGAAGTCGATGTAGCAACCGGGATAATATAAAGTGATCTGTCTACCAGATTTCCATAAAATGTGAGCCAGTGTTAAGTAGGTCGCAAAATAGTTTTCCATACAATACTTCCACAACCCACAATTTTGTAATCGGTATTCTAGTGTTTTTGTATGAACAATATCCAAGTATCCCATACAAAATATAAACGTAATGAAGTATTCTTTGGTCAGTGAAAAAATAACGCAAGAAATATGCGAAATAGTGGAGCCGAAGGAACAGACGAACCAACGGCAAATGATTTACCGGGTCAGATAGTACTCGTATATACTATGTATGTATGTTAGAGCGCTTGATTCTTGGCTTATCTCTGTTCTCTTTGTGTTTTGTATTCATTCTGATAAACTTGATCTGTGAATGCAAGTATTTAGCATTTCAGAAAGTAATTTTTCTGTTACGATATTAAATATTTGATTTAATTACTAAGGGCTTTATTCGTACGCAGATCGTGGAAATAATATATGTAACGCTACTTATAGAAATGCAGATAAACTGGGCCGTTACGGAAAGAAGATAAATACGGAACATTGAATGTACTAGCTAGTCGGGCAGATCGAATAAATATTTATATTCTCTTTGATCCAATCTTGAACGTTTTTGGCAACTATGCTGGCGGCAGTCACATCGCCAGAGCAGTTTGTTAGACGATCCACTGCCATCTCTGATCTGCTAACCACACCGACTAAGCACAGAGCTGAGGTTTCACACGGCACGATCACCCCGGCTCCACTGTCCCCATGACAGAGTTTCTTATCGTCTAGTAGGTTTATTCCCACATCGCCACTGTGCTCTTTTCGCACAGTGATGGCACCGGAGACGCTCGTCAAAAAGCCAGTGGCCGACCAAGAAAACACTTCTAAAGATAAACCGTTCAAGTTTATAGGACTTTTCAGGTCGTATGGCAGACAAACAACTTGCAGATCTTCACGGAGCTTTATATGCCTTTTCAGTATGATAATTCCTAGATCGTGGTTGTGGTTATTTTTTTCATACGCTCTAAAATGGAAGATTTTTGGTAAAAAAATATGTTACTCGTATGGCAAAATCCCACTACATACATGTACTTTTCAACCTGTTCAACCGCATAGTACTCTTCAGTAATTGTTATAACCTCGGATCGGTTGCCGGTCGTTCCAACGCGTATTTCGTCTGGCTTCAGATACATTATGCAATGGGCTGCAGTCAATACGACATGCAGTCCGATCAGATTGCCAACACACGCGAATTTATATTGCGTATCGTTCTTATTCGTATAAATGGGTACGACCCAGGATGCGTGATGGGAGTTTGTTGGATCGCCCGATTTGCTAAATGTGACAGCCTTATGGCGCCGAGAGTGGCATCCGTACTCGCACAGTTTAATCTGATTCAAGCACAGGTCCTGCAAGCCCTCCCATACGCCATTTTCGTTGCAAATTACAATGTTCTTATCACTGGTCAGGTCCGTGAAGCCCTCGGCGCATACGAACTCCACCCGGGTATCAGGAGTCAGGGAGTATTTGTCCAACTGACAATTGACGCGTCTTCCATTCTCGCCGTGCTTGCATATGGGACTCATAGAATAAAGTTTGGTTAGCTCGCTCGGATTGCAAAGCTCTGAAAGTGAGACGGAAAGAACTTGTACTAGGAAAAGATACTTTGCAAAACGAGATTCTTACTGGTGCAGCGCGGATTGAAGTCCTCGATTATCCAATGTTTGTTTTGGCATATAATGGTATCGTTAGCGGAGAGGTATGGCAGAAAGTAGTAGTTATTGCGGCACTCGAACTTCACTTGCATATTATGGATGGGTGGTTCGATGATGGTGGAATAGCCGCCTTCGTGAATTTCGTAAATAATCATGGTCTCATTGTTGTACCAGTTCATTGGACAGCCATTTGTGCCATTCGTGTCCGGGTTTCTGTTCTCGAAGACAGGCTTGGTCGGGCGGTGCCAGGACCCGTCGTTCATGCACACATTCCATACTGTGTGATTTTTGCTCTGGCATTGCAGCTCGGCTGGTTGATTGGCATAGACAAATCGTGTTCCGTTCTTCGAATGGAACTTTGTGTTATTGGTGAATACGTAACAACCGCCTGGCGGCTCGATGCAGATCATATCTGGGCCTTTTACCCAGTTTTTTTCCCCGTCGCAGACATTGAACAACTCATCGGATCCGTCCAGGCAGTCGATTTTGTTGTCGCAGATATGCTTTTCATCGACTTTCAGTCCGTTGGCACATTGAAAACAGCCTTTGCAGGGATCCAAACAGACTTCAAGGGACTCATCACGGCCATTGCTACAGTCGATACGGCCATCGCATGTTCTATACTGATGCACGCACTCCCCAGGTAGACATTCGAGTTCTTCACTACTGTTACACATGCCCTGGACTTTCAAGTCCTTGAATCTTAGTACGTCAACCACACACAATTGTGGCAGTTCATCTGTTCCATCAGGGCACTCCGTAATATTGTTGCACATTACTGCGTCGATCATTGCTACACCCGTGGCACAGTAGAATTTCCCCCGCTCCATGTACCCCGGGTGAGCCTTGCACTCTGCGAAGGACTCGTCGCTACCGTACTCACAATCTGGTGTCCCATTACACCGATCATCGAACGAGATACACTTTCCGTCTTCTTCACACTGCCATTCCTTGTCGTTGCAGACTTCCGCTGCATCGCACCCAAGTACGAGTATTGGCAGCCACACGAAAGGCTTCCAATTGAACATTATTGTGCTGTGTTTTGCTTTGAATGTTGTTTCTAAATATTAAAGATTAAAAAACATCCGCCTTTATGTTATGTTGTTGATGAACTGAGCAGCGACTCGCGACTAAATCTTCATTTTGTGAGTACAAAATAAGTTCGCGGATAAAAGATAAATGCCGAATTGCCAGCTTCGCAGTACAGAATCCTAAATACCCTTACAGTTCGACCAGAAGTAGTTAATTTTCTCAGATCGGATAGTGCTGAAAAGTCGGAAGTCAAAGAATTCAAGTTTGGGTTTAATTGTTTAACTAGCGATCTCCTCCTCTGCACTCATCTCCACTCGGCATATATTGAGTATATTGAATCCCTTTCAGTATCGGAGATGGAGCCTTCC
Organism: Drosophila miranda; assembly: GCF_003369915.1. Classification (NCBI taxonomy): domain Eukaryota; kingdom Metazoa; phylum Arthropoda; class Insecta; order Diptera; family Drosophilidae; genus Drosophila; species Drosophila miranda. The sequence continues at coordinate 13,544,335 of NC_046677.1, read as the reverse complement.
AGCGAGAAATTCTCCAGCTAATCTGCGACTCCGCAGTCTCTTCCACAACCGCGGAAGGGAAGCCAAGCCAAGCCATTCTGTGTTGCTCTCTTATCGACATTGGCGTTGACCATATGTATACTATATAAGCATTTTTGTATTTTATTTATTTCTACAACAACTTTTAGAAAAGGGATATTTATTCTATTCTTATTCTAGGTTATACATTGTGTAGGTACGTAAGTGTGTATTTGTATCTGGTGGGCAACTACAAAGCAGCCGCACTAGTAGCGATACCACCACCAGTCGATACTCGTCTATCGATAACCACTCTGAGCGCGGCTGTTGGCGGGAGTCTTTTTTGTCAAGTCGCTGTTGTACTACTACTTATCCAACAATTCAAGAACCATTGTATTTTTTGTTACCACGTCTGAGCCCAATCATACTACATATAAATAAACATTGGAAGATTTTAATTCCTATGAACAATATATACTAGAGGTCAAGCCCCGGTGACACCTTATGCAATAGACAGGTGTATTTATATAATGCCTACGATGTTAGTATATCCTTCTTCTGTGTAGGCCGGATGGGTGTTCCCAGTAATATTTTTGGTCTTAGTTTGCGGCGAGTTCTTTGTGCTAGAGCATTTGGGTGTGAGCGAAGTCTATGTCTATTTGGCTTAGTATTTTAGCTGGAAATATGCTGTAGTCCATAACGCCATATCGGATCAGGTATGGTCATTTGTAGCAGGACTTTGTTTTGAGAATGGTTTGTTGTTTGGGTTGAAATTCCTAGGTATTTGAAGGCATACTGCCTCGGTCTGATAATGTTCCAAGTGAGAAGAGTCCTGGTCATGTGTCTAACGTAGGGACTAATTAGCTGTGCCACATTTATCAGAGACTATGGAGATTTTGGCGATAAGTGTGTCGCTTGGATCATTGGTCGGAATATCATTAGTTTTAAGCATACACGTGTAATGCGTGAACAGGCTGTAAGGTGGAGGGAGAATATATACGAGCATGTATGGATGGATAAATAAATGGTCAGGGAAGATAATCGGAAAATAAACCATTTGGTTTTAGTACATTTTGTAATCACTTTTCGTGAGATCCGAATAATGCCGATCTGCGTTGCAGCTTTACCAGCAGCCAAGATTATATTTGGTTTTGTCAAATGAAGTGTTTTGTCTGTCTGCGTGCTTGGGTTGTGGAAATATCTGAAACATTTGTCACAACTATTTAGAAACACATTAGCGAAGAGATCCCCCAAAACTCCAACCCGAACAAGACCAGAAAAGAAACACAATTTATGACCTCTGACGAACAGTCGACATTGACGTTGGTGTCTCTGTTTGTCTATTCTCGGGCGAAAAATCCGTTGGGACTTGCTGTTGAAGCCGTTCAACGGCCTCTCCCGCCCATGAGTAGATTTTAACAATTAGACTAATCGAGTGATTTACAACAACAACAACAACAACAGGCAGCAGCCAGAAGAAACGACAGGCATGTGTCAGCGATTTGACAGCTTAAAATATTTTCCCCTGCTGGAAACAGGCGACAGTCTCTGACAGTCCTCAAAAGACCGGCCGGTAAGAATTACATATGGCCCGAGAATACCGTCTCTTTGTCTGCCAGTCAGTCAGGAATTCAGGCAGTCGGGCAGTGTGGCAGTTAAACATTCTGTCAGGCTGTCTGTTCCGACAACAATGTCTAGATTTATGCTTGAATTGCTTGGGTAGCGCGTGACTAATTGAAAGTCTAGCGAGAACTCAGGGAATCGCGATTATAGGAACTCCGAGTGCAGAGACTCTCAAACTGTTGGTGAAATAGTTCCATCACATTGAAAGATAGGAGAAGTGCTACGACCGTACATTTACTTAGATATACAGGTACTATAAGCAAGGTCCTCCTATTTCCCAAGTTCGGTTTTAGCTGTATCTGTAGCACATACTTATATCCCATTCTTTTGATGGGGCAAGATCATTTATTAAAACCAGTCGGAGCGCTTGGAGTTGTGGCACAAGTATCGTGACACTCCAATACGCAATTCTCAGTTTCTACTGGTGCTCTTTGCCAAGGCCTTCCCTTTCGGCTTTATGGGATCTTTTTGAATGGAGAAAGATAAATACGAGAAATTCGGTTGATTTTTTTAATATTTTTCCTTCGCTAGACAGCTTTGCGGTCAATCGATGTCCTGGTCCTGATGGCCAGAATTCTTTAGGACTCATTGGAAGGAGCTTTACCAAATACAAGTTCTGACATTTGTTTTCTCCTAGCCGTTTCGAATCTTTTGCCTGAGCTGTGGAAAAATCTGAGATTTTCATTGGATATTGTGGATTTTTATATTTTGTCGGCAGACATCTGACCGGGCTCAGAAATACGAGTACTTGCCATTTTCAATGTTTGATGTTAGTTGTTTGTTGTCGAGTGTGTATCGTTTGCTATAGACATTTAATTGCTTCATTAAATTTAGCCAAATTTGGGAGGAAAAAAACTCAAAAATACGAGTAGTTGGGTATGCGGGCGCTCGAGAGGCCGGTCATTTGGCATCGGTATTGCTTTCGTAACTGTAATTCAAATGTTTGACAAGTTGTTACAACATTCGCTGCACCAGCAACAGCAACAGCAGCAGCAGCAAAAGCAACAAAAGCAATGGCAGCAAGTCCAACTGCCGCCACAACTACGAAAGCAACAAGCAAACCGTGATACAAGCCACGTACGCGACGCATTTTAGGCGCAGCAATTATTTTAATGGTCAATTTATTTATTTGTTTTGGTTGTGATTTCAGTTTTCTTTCTTTTTTAGGATTTTTCCTGTGAATTTTTACTGTGAGGCCTTGTACAGAACGCTTCCGTCTGGCGTCGTGCGTTGCTTCTGCCTCTGCTGCCGCTGCTGCACCAACAGTCTGTTGCATTTGCATACATTTCGTGATTGAAGCTTCGCTTGAAATGTTTTCATGCTATTTACCAGGAAGCCTACCCAGTAATGCCGTCCGTTTGCCGTCGGCTTGTGGCAAGGTCCTCATTTAAAGTCTTTCCTTTGTCAATTTATTAATGTTCAGCTACCTTAGTCATTATATTTGTATCACTGCAAACAGAAAAAACAGAACAAGTAATCAATTCATACTTGAGGTGCAGCCACAGAGTGATTCAAAGATATTCAAAACCACATTCCTTACCAAATGGTAAGCAGCAGCCCGCCCGCTTAGCATTCGAAATGTGCCCCACCGAAAGTGCTTCTACGTACTTGTTCAATTTGGATGATAAAAGTATGCTTTTTAGTGGACGCGGAGCGCAGAGCCAGTTATACAAAACTTTGCTCATTCTTGAGCCGCATTAATGCGCCAATTTTCAGAGATAAAAACTGGCAGCAGACAGAAAACTTTTCGATTACTTCTGAGCGAACGCCAAACAGTGAACAGATAGAAAGACAGAGAAGAAAATGCACGAAAATGCACGAAAATACACGAAAATACACGGGAAAGTAAACATGTCTGCCATGTGGGTTCGGGTTCATTCACCATCGTGGGGGGTGTTATCTGAAAACGTGCCGGCCAAAACAGCCAAAAAACAGACCACAAAACAGCGGATTCTAGTACTTCTTCAAATGGGCCAGAAAACTTTATAATTTGCCAAAAAATATGCCGAGATAGGCCGAGAGTGGCGTGTGGTGTCTAGCAGGCGAAAATAAAACTAAGACCAGAGCCCCAAATTTGTTGTCTTTTATTTGTGGTGTTTCAGTCTGTCTACTTCAATTTCTCGCCTGTTTATTTTTAAAATTTTACGATGTCGTGAGTTTTCCGTTTGCCTCCCTTTTTTTGGCAATTAACTGAACAGCAGACGAGCTTTGGGGCAGAGGAAGTTTTGCTGGCTATGCCTGATGGCTTTTCCTCATTGAGCGATAAATATTTGATTGCCATAAATGTTAATTTAGGTAATTTATGACATGCAATGCTATCTCCCCGCTCCCCATTACTGACCGGCTCCTCTCTGTCTGACCCTGTCCCTGTCCCGGGCGCTGTTGCTGTCCCATTCATATTCGCCTTCCCAACTAAGTTGTCTCGACTGAATAATTTAACAATTCTGTTAGATTCTCTTTGATTTGGCCCTATCAGTTGACAAGTAATCTTGCAACAAGTTGCAGCACTCCTCTCCCTGACCAAATATTTATACTGGGAGTGATCTTCATCGGTCCGTTGGTCTAAACTGATAAAAACGTCAGAGCGCTACCCTTGAGGCCGTCACAGTCTCCTGCCACCTGCCACCTGCCGCCGATTGCAATCTACAACGATTTTCACATCTCCACATGGCAGGAGCAGAAGGAGTCCATGTTCCCCGTCTCTCTTATCTGGAACTTGTTTCTCTTCGACAGGGACAGGCAGCAGGAAGTTGGTTGCTTCGCAGTCCCAGAAGCCCAGGCTGTCTGCTCTCAAGCTCCCAAGCTCTCAAGCTGATTGCGATCAAGGTCTTGGGCAGCAATTTGAGATGGACAACATAATTCAGTGCCGATAGCTTATCGATTTGGTTTCATTGTGCCAAGTTCAGGGGCAGCAGAGCGAATGCAATCCCAATAGAATCGGGAGGAATTGGAATTACCTAGGAGTGCATCATGAAATGAGGTGTAATTGCGGTCTAGAATAATATAGCTAGAGTGAAGCTAAAAATGTCCCTCATCTTTATCCAATCAATCTATTTCAAGATTCGTTAATGAATACAATGCATTTTTCACACACTCCAAACTCTAGTCAAAATCAACTCCAGTTTCTCACTGTTGTAGTGGTTTCACGATACTGGAAATATGCCGCTACACTTTGTGCCCGTCTCTTTAGGCTGCTTGCTTGCTTACGTTATAATCTTATCAGTCGGACAGCTGCTGTTGTTGCAGTAATCGAATACAGGCGGCAAGGCAATCCAATGGAGAACGCACGCATGCGCACACTGGCTTCCCACTCGACTCAGCGACTCGCTTCCTTGGGGTTTTGCTGCACCTATCGCACCGCCTATCTATCGCCTGGTTACATCTGGGGAAAAGTGTGACGAGAAAAACGCTCCTGGCGATGCCATTAGCTACTTAGTGAGTTGGGGTAGGCAACCCGAAGAGGCTTTGAAATTTGATAGAGTTGTTGGGAGCTGGTGAGGATTGCTGGCTGCTCCGCTGCTCTCAGATATCGCAGATATGCATTTGGAATGCTGTTGCCGTTGCCGTTGCCGGAGCCGGTGCCTGGCTTATGATGACTAGCGAAAAGCCGATAGAAAAAAGATAGATCGAAATATCTCGTTAAATGGCGCCATGTGGCCAAAGTCACTGCGTCGTAATCAATTATACACCTTGCCACACCTTCGCCACAAGTCGCCCGTCGAAAAATTCAATTGCATGCCTTTTATTGATTTTTTCCCCTCGTTTCGGCCTGGGCATGGGCCTGTGTGTCTCTTTTTTTGGTCACTGATCCTCGATAGGCGCAACATTTTCAGCGTCAGCGTCTCGCACACGCGACGCTTTTGGCATTTCGCTTTTTGTTTAACAATTTTCCAAATATCGTTTGTCAGCCGGTGCTGCCGGCCACGTTAAAAGAGCCAGGGGGGTCGGGGAAAGGGGTTTCGGGGGGTCGGCGGGTCGCTCTGGGGCTGCGGCTGGTGGGTTGACAGTTTGGAAAATTTATGACGCGACGATGCCAATGGTGGGCTAAAAGATTTCGCTAGCACTAGCATTGGCAGCACTGGCAAAGATATGGACAGTATAGCCAGCTTGTTGGTAGTCGCAGATGCAAAGATATATGTACTTGTACACAACACAGCTGAATAGAAACATCAGCCAGTGACAGAAACAGTGACGTTTGGGTGCGTAGATAATTTATAGTCCATTTGCTCAGTGGCTGTAAGACTAGCAGGCGTGCTACCACCAGTGAGGCCTTAGTGCTGGGAAAATTAGTTAATTTAAATACAAAAACATATCTGAATGAAATAGCGAATGTGGAAGTAGAGGCTGGGTTTACTGTGTACTTTCTTGTTGGACAAAAACCGCGTTACTCTTTAGGGACTGGAGGGATAGGAGACACTGTGATCCTGGATCGAGTTCTTCCTTTTTCTGTAACAGAACTATACTATACTGTAACTATTTCACATATCTGTTCCATAGTATATAGTTAAGAGTAGGGAAGAGTTGATGGAGTGAAAACCGTCTATCGAGTACTTTAATTAAATAAGTTTAATATTTAATGAAAAAGATTCATACACTCTTATACAAAAGTAGTATATTCATTTCCTATCTACCATTTCTATTTTCAGACCTATCAAGTTTTCTTTGTGATGCTCAAGTCGGCCAATTCGCCCCGACCAGCCTCGTGGATACTCGAAAAGTCCCTGGATGGCGTCGACTACGAGCCCTGGCAGTACTTTGGCCTGAGTGATGCGGACTGCAGGCGTCGCTGGAGTCTATCCGGACAGAACGGCAAATACGTTTTCCAGAACGACACCGAGGTCATATGTTCCACGCAGTTCTCGAAGCCTCTGCCCCTGGAGAACGGAGAGCTGCATGTGTCCCTCCTGAAGAATCGTCCGGGGGCCATGGACCAGAGCCCAGAGCTCATGCAGTTCATTACCGCTCGCTACATGAGGATTCGTCTGCAGGGAATGCACTCCACCGCAAATCTGGACAACAGCGTGGACTGGCTGCTCGACTCGCCGTCGCTGGAAAAGCGCAGCTTCTACTCCCTCAAGCAGCTACGGGTGAGTGCCCGACTGGACTGCCACGGACACTCGGATCGAACGCAGGAGGCGCCGGGTAGCCCGGTGGTGCAGTGCGTCTGCCAACACAATGCCTGTGGAGTCCAGTGCGAGGAATGCTGCCCCCTTTTCCAGGATCGACCCTACCGACTGAGCGAAGAGTGCGAGATCTGCCAGTGCCACGGCCACGCGGAAAGCTGCTCATACGACCCCTTCCTGGACAAGGGCATCTGCCAGGGCTGTGCGAACCACACGGCCGGCAATGAGTGTGAGTTCTGCGAGAGCGGATACTACAGGGAACTGGGCTCTGGCCTCACGGAACCATGTGTGGCGTGCAGCTGCGATCCCATCCGTTCCACCGGCAGCTGTCATCCCGAGGGCGGCCGCTGCAATTGCCTGGTGGGCTTCCAGGGCAACCAGTGCCAGGAGTGCGCTCCCGGCTACTACGGAGAGGAGTGCAAGCCGTGCGAGTGTGATGAGAGGGGAACCCTCTCCTCCGACGGCTCCTGCTCCGGCAAATGTCAGTGCAAGCTCAATGTGGAGGGGGAGACCTGCTCCGAGTGCGCTCCCGGGTACTTTGATTTGAGCGATCGGAACCCACTCGGCTGCTCGAGCTGCTGGTGCTCCGGTGTCTCCGATACCTGTCACAGTGCCAAGCTGCAGACATTGGCCTTCGAGACCCTCAACGATTGGAAGCTCACGGACATACAGAGGAAGCAGTGGTTTCCAATATCGGTCGATGCGGAGAAGGGCCTGACCTTTGGCAATGAACCGGACGAACTGGAGGCCATCTACTGGCAGGCACCCTTGGGATACTTGGGCAATCGATTGACCAGCTACGGGGCCAGACTCCAGCTACTGCTCTCGTGGGTTGTGATGCGGGGCGACACCTCGGGAAAGTCCTCGACGGGTCCCAATGTGATCTTGTGCGGCACAAACGGACTGAAGATTGGCTATGCCGATGACTCCTTCGTGGGCCTGGAGGCCAGCCTGAATGTGACCCTAACGGAGGAGGGCTGGTACCATGTGCCGCCCGCCATCAAAGACATCAAGACCAGATTAAGGCGAACCGAGGGAGGGGAATATCATGGGGAGGCGGTGACCCGGTCCCAGTTCCTCTCGGTTCTCGTTTCCCTTGACGCCATGCTCATCCGCGCCGCCTTCCACACCGACCAGGTGGAGACCTCGCTTGTGCGGGCTGTCATCTACTCCGGCGGCGTGGAGCTCGGTGCCCAGGCTTCTACGCAGGTAGAGCAGTGCCTGTGTCCTGCCGGCTACACGGGACTCTCCTGCGAGGGCTGTGCCTTCGGCTATAAACGTATCTACGAGAACTCCACGGAGCACCAGCTGATGAGCAAGTGCATCCCCTGTCCCTGCAACGGTCACTCGAACTCCTGCGACCTGCAGAGCGGAAACTGCGGCGATTGTATGCACAACACATTTGGCGAACGGTAAGTTTTCAAATCGATTTTCCACCTTTAGCCAAGGCACGAACCATGCAAGGTTCTTGAACTTGATAACTCACCGCGAAAAATGCAGTATAAGCTTAGAGCTTTAAAGCTCTTGCATACAATTTTCAATGATGTGGCAACACTGCCAACTAAACAACGATTTTCTAACAACTTTCAATGATGTGGCAACGCAAATGCATTAAAATCATTTTGAACGGTTATTAATTTCTAAAATATTACTTGTCTGCATATCCTTTTTATGATTTTATTTTATTATTAAGCATATTTTTCTTTTCCAGCTGTGAGCGTTGCCAGCTTGGATTTTACGGAAACCCCCTCCAGGGAACGCCTCACGACTGCAAACGTTGTGCTTGTCCGTTGCCCGAGGACTCGAACAACTTCTCGCCCAGCTGCCAGCTGAAGAGCTACAACTACATGGATCTGAATCCGCAGTTCGAGCTGATCGAGCACGCCGAATACATTTGCACGCAGTGCCCAGAGGGGTTCACCGGCGACCACTGCCAGGTGTGCGACGACGGGTACTTTGGGGATCCCCTTCAGATAGGCAGCAGCTGCCAGCGCTGCGACTGCGCCGGCGGACCGTGCAACGTGACCACCGGCGCCTGCATCACCTGCAAGGGCAACACTGAGGGCTGGCACTGCGAGCGCTGCAAGTTGGGCTACTGGGGAGATCCTGCCGTCGGATGCGAGCCCTGCCTCTGCCATGCCGAAGGATCGGAGAGTGGTCTGTGCGATAGCACAGATGGCCAGTGCCTGTGCAAGCCTCGATTCGCCGGACAGAAGTGCGACGATTGCGATACGGGCTTTGCCCATGTGGACCTCCGCTGTCCGCCCTGCAGCTGCGACCCCCTGGGCACTGCTGTCCCTGACACGTGCGACCCACGGACGGGTCAATGCCAGTGCAAGGTGGGCGTCATTGGTGTCAAGTGCCACGAGTGCCAGGATGGATTCTTTGGCCTGAACGTAGATGCCCAGCAGCTGGAGGATCTGGCTGCCCTGCGACTGGCGCAAGACGATGCCGACTGGGAGCTGGTCGCAGAGACCGACGATCCAACAGACGACTCCACGGTGGCCTGCGAGGGTAAGTACCTAAGATTACCTACCATTCATTTAACCGCGCCAAGCGCCTACGAACAAAGAAATGCCTCAGAATGAGCACGCTCTCCTTCTGATAAATCGGGTGCACCAATGAAGAACAGATGTGCGGGTCGGGTCCATCAATAACTTGGAAAACATAATTGAATTTGTGCTCTACATTCGAAGGCAGATGGAAACGAGATGGTGCTCTTTATTGGCCCCAATTTAAAAAGCCTAATGCACAAATCAGTCAAGTTCTCGGTGGGATCATCGATGCATCTGCTTCTACGGCCCAAAGTGGAACACACAGATTTCGAGGATCGGTTGCGTTGTTCTTGAACTTTTTTCGGCAGAATTAAGTGGAGCATGGGATCGTGAATGTAATTTATGCTTTAATTACTATTGAAAAACATTTCTCAACTGCCTAAAATCACGGTATCATCTCGAAATATCTCAGTTTTACATAATCCAAGCATTAGGCAACAGAATTACCATTTTACCTCAAGTCTTCATTGCTTCAAATTCCACTCATCTATCATTCAAAATGCATTACAGGCCCATTACAGGCCCATTGTAATGGGATACTCTATGGTAGCTGGTTCTCCTTGAAGTCGGCTTTTTCATCATTTTTAACACCATTTTACAGAACGGACAATGGGCAGAAAGCCGTCTCCGCCGCCGCCGCCATGGAAGACGGCTCTTCTCGAATAACCATTTGGTGCTTTGGTGCTTTGGTGCTTTGCTGCTTTGGTGTTTTGTGAACCAAAAGCGGCAGCCAGCCTGAAGTAACGCCATGAAGATGGCTTCGTGTTTTCATTGAGTTGTACTTGAACAAGAACTCGGATTGCATAACATTTTCTTTTTATTCAATTTTATGCTTGCAGGCGAGTGCTTCTGTGGGTTTTACACCTGGCTTTTCTGTTTTCTAATTGTTGGTCTGTCATATCTTTATGCTTCAGGTTTCCTCCCTCCATCTTCCGCTCCTCTCCCTACCCTTTGGCTATGCGAATATCTTGTAGCCTCGGCCTTTTGCTGTACTACCATTTCCATTTGTCGGCAGCCACTCTGCGTATTTTATGGGCTACCATCTAAGACTTTGGTTGAGTTCGGGCTACTTGACTTTTGTGTGTGTGGTGGGGGAAGGTGTTTTGAACATAATTGACTTTCAAAGGAAGTTGGAAACTCCAGGAAGAGATACACATCTCTCGGTGTGAGGTTAGTAAGTAACAAGAATCACTGATAAACTGCCATAAAGTCTACTTTTAGGATTTTGAAAATTAGTTATGCTTAAAGCCTCCATAACCATAACTCCAGTAAAAACACACAATCTATAGAATGTGCTTTCGAGCGACAACAACAAATTGATTTATAGCCAATGGCCAAGAAATCTAAGTTATGACAGAGCATAAATGTCAAAAAGTTATGCAAATGGCCTGGACACAGCCCCACAGCAGCCATCTCCAAGCACACTCCACCCAGCACCACCCCACCTTCCACGCCCCACCCCACGCCTCACGCCCCACCCGATCGAACCAAATGAATAACGAGACTTCCCTGGAACAGGTCAAAAAGTGTCGAAAGACACGCCAAAAACCTGGGAGGAGACCGACCACCAAAGATTGTTGTTGCCGTATTTTGCAACATGTTGCAGGCTGTCTGTCGTTGCTGTTTGTCTACCGATGGGCGATGGACGAACGTTTTGGGTCAAAACATCAAGACTCTTACGTGGAAAAACCTCTCGTAATACTTAGTGGAAACATATATTTCAGAGATGTGGATTTTCATGGCACAGTTTGACAGCCACTGGCAGCTCCACTCAAATGGTTCCGGCACTGACGGGGGTCATAAATCTTGGACTTCTGTGCGAATAGATACTAAGTCAGTGAGAAACCACCAGGAAAATGGCAAATGGTAGCCAAAGCCAGTTTCGAGCCTTTCCCTCTGTCGAAGCGATGTCGATGTCTCTTATCGATGCATCAGAAAATCTGCCAAAAGAAAAGACAAGAACTTGGAGACCCTGGCAGTGAAGGCCAGGAAGAACAGTCAATGGCCAAAAACACCCACGCTGGCAAGCCCAGCTGCAGGTGGGAAAGCTCTTTTCTTATAATTAGAAAGTACACTTTTGGGGGAAGAAAAATAAAAATAATTCTCCTGTCGTTGCCTTACAAGCACTCCTCTCCGCTCCTCCAACTGGGACACTATAGCGTACCTATAGACAGACAGACCGACAGACAGGCACTTGGTCATTAGCGAGAAACAAAAGCTCTAGGGGAACAGCAACTATTACCATTACCAACAGTAGCACGTGCGTCTGGGGCCTAAGCCTGGTGCAAATTTATAGCCCACGCATAAAATTGTGCAGCTATCTGAGAAATTAAGCAGCAGGCTACGAGATACATTTAGCCGCTGGTCATATTTTGTAATCAGTTCCATTTGCCGCTCACCGAGCCACATCGAAAACAGACACACTTCTGTGTTTCTCGAGTCGGCCACAGACTCCACACCACAACACACAAACTCAGAGTCCGACTGAGAGTCTGGCTCAGACTGCATGGAGCCACGATGGCCGATAGTGCGGTGTCCAGTTTTAAGACCAAGCCCAGCCGGGCCTAGCCACTTTGGCAATTCGAGCCAAGCGGCATATTTTCATGTGGCCGTTGTTGTTGGCTGCGTTGACATTTTTATGGACATCGGAATGCTCTCGGGCCCCAGACTCCTAAACAGACCCACCAAAAACCAAAAACAAAAAACACATACAGAGGAAAAAATGGCAAACAAAAATCCACTTCGGTTTCCACTTTGACTTTGCCCCCTTTCCGTAGCGGCAAGCTGATTAGCGAAACAATTTCAAATATTTGTGTTAAATAACTTGACAATTAATTGCATTTTGTGGATGTGAATGTGGATCCCCATCCCCCATGTGGATGCGGTTGCGTTTGTTGTGGTTTCGCTGCTCCCCTGAAGGTGGCTCCAGCGGGGTCTTGGCTGAAACAATCGCAGCCAAATGAAGTTATACTCGTTCAATTTGAGAGTGAATTTTGCGGTGGCATTGTCGGTGCCATAAAGAGATCTGAAGGCTATTTTGGGGAGATTAACAGATTAAGGGAAGAGTTTTCAGTCGAAACATTTCCAGGAAATTTGCAAACCAAAATAAAACTCTTCCAACATCTGCAAACAATTTGAAATGCCTGGCTTCTCAACTAGGCCAGACAATTACAACAAAATTATACTCGTAGCGAAGTCGCAAAAAAAAAAAATGCCAACTGGCGCAGTATCTTTTTCATGATGAGGCTGAAAAACTGGCAGAGAAAAAGCTGCTTTATAGACAAGACAGGCCAAGACGGACTCCGGACTCCAAGGTAATCAAGAAGCGTCTAAATGGACAAAATGGAGCACCAACTACTGCTTGTGGCTTGTGGCGCTCCACTCTCGTTGCAGTTGGATCTGTCAACGCATCACTCGAAATGGGGCAAGAGGATCCTCGGGGCAATAAATCTCATATAATTTCCAAACAAATGTGACATAAATCGTCTGGCTAACGGTAGCGGAAGCATGCAAACCGAAACATTGACACTAATGAATGTGGCCAACAAAGTGTAATTGTCAAATGACAATTTGTTAACAATTCGAAGCCCATTCGAAGCCAGGCCAGGCAACAACCAAATTCATTGCCAGCCAAAAGAAGGAGAATATCTTGAGGCAAGCAGCCTTTCAGATGTTCTTGGCAAACTGCAGCAAAACGAAGGGTATGCAAAGTTTTTCAGGCTGATTCATGTGTTTCTGCTAATTAGGAATATATGAGGAATCGGGGATACTAGTACCCTCTACAGATCCAGTCATGCAATACATTGGCTCTGAAACTGTAGCCGGGTCATTATTGAAAAAACTTTTCCGGCAATGCGGGGGACAGGAACAAGGACAAGGCAACCTGGCATTTTGATTTTCTAATTTATGGCCCAGACTTTCGCCTCCTGTGTATCTATATCTTCTACTGGCCTGTTGCCATGTTTTCTCTATCGCCAACGTCCATGTTGTCGTGGTCGTCGTCGTCTGCTTCTCCATTTTGGTCGTGGTGTGATTTTAATTGCTCCTACAAATGTTCTTCGTCGCGCATGCTCCGCAGACTTTTCGACTTTTCGAGTGCAAGTCTATGTAGCGCGGCTCCGGATGGAATTGGGAATTGGGTAAGACAAAGGCAGAGATTTATAGCCGGCCACATGTTTGGGAAGAAAATTTTCGCTATTTTCGTTGTTGTTGAGGGGAGCGTGCGGAGCATGCAATGTTTTCGTTTCAGCTTGATTGCGTGGGTGGAAGGCCGAAGCAGAGACTCCACTAATGGCTTCAGAAATATTAAAAGGCTACTACATAGAACATATATTCAAAAAAATTCCAGTACGGACCGCTCCCACCCATCGGGCACCATTAATAGACGCCTTCTGGCTTGTCACTTGACACTTCGCATCATTTGCATTATTTTCAAAAAATAAAATATATTGATTTCCTGATTATCAGCTTTTACTCCGCTTTATAGTACGATTACAAAACGATCTCTCGAGTCGAACAATCTATTTGAAAATGCCACCCAGCTAAGCCATAAAAAGCTAATCTTTGAAGCTCGAGGAAAATATTAATTAGACAATAATATTTCCAACAAAAAATATATGTGAAGGAAACTCAGATCAGGCGCAGGCATAGGCAAATGCCATTAAAAGGCACAAAATAATTAATAAATTATTTCCAGTCAATAAACTTTTCAAGAGTTTGTATTGCAACATATATTGTGGCTGCGGCTGCGGCTGGGGCGTCCCGCGGATGGGCAAGCGCCGCACCGATCGACTGGAGTCGATGTGGCAGTCGCCCCATGGCGGTTCATTAGGGTCAGGCCCGGAGACTCTGCGCGGAGGCTGTGGACTGTGGGCCGAGTCTCTGCCTTGGCGGTTCATAAAAATTAGTTGGCCATAAAATTAGCCTGGTGGTAGCGGAGAGGGGCTCGGCGCAAGAGGCAAGGGGAGAGGATTCAATTCTCGTAAAATCCACACAAATTGAATTGCACACCATTCATGGAAATCAAATTCCGTTCGCTGTCCATTTTAATTGTCCAATATTTAGATACTTTACGGCATACAGATTTTCTCAATGGGAGTCACAAGAGCCCGAATTTCAGTTCACTTTTCCCAACACACACACACCTGAGGTGCCTGCGAGCACGAGTGCATTGAAGCAAGTAAGGAAGCAAGGAAGTGAGAGGCAGGTGCGAGACTTGTCTAAATACTCGTAGAACTCCACCAGAAGGTGAGAGGCGGGCTGGTGTGACTTTTAGCTGCTCGTAAACAGTCCGCTCTCCAGAAGGTGGAAATGGTCTGGCTGTTGGTGAGGAAAATTGAGTGTCAGTGACATGACAAAGCGATTCATTGGGTGTGTGAGGGCTCTTTATGGGCCCTTTCCCCCTTTCTGACCCTTGGGAAATTTTTCTAAGTGCCACGTATAACCCTATAAGACCAAATTGAATTTACAGTGTGTGCAGTAGAAATTAGACATTAGATACCCATCTATTGAACAGGCCTGACTTGTTCTAGCTTATGTTTATTAATCAGACATATCTCTGCCATTCCATATAGTACGGGATAGACGGGATATACATACGTATGTCCCATAATACGTTATACCTCCATGCTTTCCAACGAAAACTTTCCTCGGCGGATCAAGCAAAATGTTCCGCACTTTCTCCAACTTTAGCCTGGCCTTTTCCCTGTCCCATTCTGATCGTTCCTCAGTCCTGTCATATGTGGGTCCGTGTTCAACCTTCTCTAATCTGAATGACAGCCCGTTGGACTTTTCGGTTTTGCCCAAAAACATTGCCGAAAATATTTTCGTCTTGCTCTTGGGTTTTGTGGCTTCTACGAGTAACAGCACATTGATTGATTACAAAACGTGCGCCGAGCATTTTCACGGCAGCAGCTCAAGCAGCAACAAGGCCTGGCAATTGTTTTTCGCGCAGAGACTTTTCCACAATGGCATTTTCTTCATTTGCGGCTAACAATGGCAGCACTTTGTCACGATTTTTGCCGCACAACTAACAAGACACCGGTAACATGTTGCTAGCGGTGGATTCACTATTCACTGTTCCCTGTTCCCTGTTCACTGCTCACTGCTTACTGTTGCTGCTACCATTTAATGTTGCCCCTGATGCTGTTGCCACGGTGTGCCGTGTTGAATTATCACCGCGCATGTGTGACTAACCTCCCCAGGCGGTGCACAACAAAAAGCGACCCGTCGCACCGCGTTCGGAGCCATAAAAAGCGCCACATTGCCTCGACCGCTCGCCTTTTCGGCTTTCCTCGGCTTCCTCCAGTGCCGCAACCTGTTGCTAATGCTTTCCTCGACCCTGCCTGCTCGATCTTCAGTTCAGTCATAATTTCTGCTGCCAACCGCTGATTCCCAGTCCCAAAAGCAGTCGACGAGAGATTCCTTTTTATTTATGGAGCCCCCAGATTCTCCTTCTCCTTCTACTTCTCCTTCGCCTTCTGCTCTGGCTTCTTCTGATGCAGCTGTGGCTGCCGCTTTGGCTACTGTAGCGTCTTTGAATTTTGACCGTCAGCGGCATGTGGCACGTTAATGATCTTGTTACCCTGGAGACTCAGTCGGGCCCTTTTGCATAGGCCACTGAATGAGGTGTGCAGCTAACGAGCGTTGGCCCCCTTTCTTCGCGTCCAATTGTCTGACTCTGAGTATATGTGTATCTGTATCTCTGTTGCTCTGTGCATGTGTATATGTGATGATATATCTGTGAATCATTAATAGCTGGCAGAGAACTGCGCAGAGCAGGGATCGGTGGAGCTATGAACAGCACGTCGTTCAACTTTATGAATAATATTCTAGGATAGTGGGAATCCCTTCACTTCCGGTACAAGGTTCTCCAACATTCTCTAGCACTTCTCCCTCACAGACCCATATAATAATCTCCAAATAGGAACTGCAAAATCCGAGCGATGGAAATCATACAACGTACACAAATATAACTGCATTTCGCAACATTTCCCCTTCCTTCCAGTCCACTCCTGTTCTGAATGAGCTGCCTCCCTTTGGGTATTTTGATGGCCATTCGATGCATTTTGTTCGTGTTCCGTGCTCTGGACGATTAGCACTTCCCATGCACTCGCCGTCGCACATCGAGCTGAATTTGTTTAGACTGCTGCACTTCCGTTTCGTGGCTCGGACTGGGCCTTTTATGCCAGCTGCTGCTCCAGTAATCAGTCTTGGCAACATCAGCAACACCATCTGCATCTACAGATCCATAGATCCACAGCCATAGACACAGAAAGAGACAGAGACAGAGGCAGAGCCACGGCGACAACGCCAACCTCCTGGAGACAAACAGACACGACACGTCATCAACTTGACATTTAAATTGTGCTCTTGATAAAGTTGCCAACATTTCGTATGAGAGAGAAGGAGGAGGACGAGATGGAGGCCAGGCCTCGACCGGAGACTGGGACTGGGACTGGAGTCCAAGAGTTGGCTACATTGTTGCGAAAACACACAATGCATATCTCGTGGTCAGCTGTCATATTCCCAAAGAGTTGCTCAGATCTCGGTGTGGTCCCCAGAAAATATGTATATCACGCCAGGCAATTACTGTCAAGTCAGGGGACAGCTTTCTTTATCAGCTTGAGGTTCTCATAGATGTGTGTGTGTTGGTGTGTTGGTGTAGTACTTTCGACTGCAACAGTAAATATTATTCTAAAAATCTAGGAAGTAATCTACGTTAGCTTAGTTTTGATAAGAATCTGGATTGTATTTTCATGGGACTCGAGCATGGCGACTTTTTACATGAATTTCTTGATGCACAGCATTGAAGAATTTAATCCTTTTGCTTTATTTTTTCTAAATAGAGTTCCCAAAAGGAAAAACAACCTTTTTAGCAGTGCAATTGTTTTTCTCGTGCTCTCTACCAGAAAATCACGTGGAGAGTGAGCGAGGAAGAAAAACCGAATTTTTCAGTCATTCAATACGTTTTGGGAGTGTCATAACTGATCGAACCAATCGGATACAAGTACCGAACTCCACCGAATAGATTCGGTTGGCTCTTTTTGCAGAGCTCTGATATGGATAATATTTTGTGATCTATCTTTAAAGATAAATGCAAAATTTGCTAAAACTTAGTAGTGATGCATTTGGTTAAGCGTAAAGTTGGGCTTTTGTGAAACCTTCACCGAAACCATCTCCGCATTACCGTTAGAATTCCTTGATTAAAATTTGAACACCTCGTAAAAGAGAGCTTGAGTCATCCAGAGAACCGAGGCGCATCCAACTCGTTTCCAGCTCACATTTTACGGTTATTACAACGTACCCCGGACCATTTCCACTCCACGCATGCCACACACATTAAAATATCGTAAAATTGGACCGAAAATACTGGGGTAATTACTTTTGGTACACACTCGAGAGAGTTGAATGTTTTGCTGAGCCATTAGTTTTATACTACTCGTTATATCGGGACTGAATCGGGACTCTGGCTCGCTGGTTCTCCGGTGACCGCTGAACATGTCAAGTCCATTTAGATAGTAAATGCATTTTGGGGAGAGAGTATCGTGGTTTTATTTTTGTGGGCGTTCCCACCCCACGGACTTTCCCCAAATGCGTTCAATCAATCACCATTTCTCATGACTAGGAGACGGCTGATCGGTTCGGTCAGGCTGCACGCAAGCCCGCGCCAATCCGAGGCGTTTAATCAATGTGGGTATGTAAGTGGTACTCGTACTCCTCTCCGGAGCCACGAACCACTCCTCTTTGCGTGCAATTGACACCCGACAACGTAAATCACAGTTGCAATTAACAACGCAAACGGCGAGGATCATCAGGTAATTCATTTAACAGTTGGCACCGCATCGCACCGCCAGCGGAAATTGTTGTTTGCTCAATAAACGTAAATTGCAATTAAACAAAATTGCTAATTTCAATGATGACAGACCCCATAGATTCGTCGGGTGGGGAGAAGGGCGGCAATACTGGCAAGCAATGGATATTGATGGTCCGTTTTGGTGGATTGAATGCAACGAGGTATGGTTACGGAATACTCCTACCAAAATGCTTACTTGAGATGGGTCTAGATCAGCGATCGACAAGGCCCTATTTTATGTGTATAGGTACGCGTGTCTTCTATCTACGCACACAAGCGCACTTTTGGATCTAACCAATATTTCCGTCGTAACATCTAATAGACATTTAAAACTTAAGTATTTCTTTATGGTGTGTCCGATCGATCAGCATGGGTGGCCACCCAGATACTGCCACTAACTCCGAATAACTTTCCCCATAACCTTACGCTCTCTTCACTCTATCGCTAAAAACAAAGATTTTGCCGCCAACTGCAACAAGCTAAAAAAATCAATTAAAATCAAGACGACAGCTGCCCCAGCTGGGGCAACACCAGCTAAACGGCAAGAGGCAGCAGGGAGAGAGGTAACAGCCAACAACAACATTTGGTCAACGTCAAAATTTAATGCATTTGCACTTGACACGCAAAGGAAGTTGCAACAGTTGCTGCGGCAGTGCAACAGTTGCAACCAGCAAAAAGTTTAGCCTGCCTATGGCCAAAAAAACACCAAAAGGTGGGGGAAAGAGGAAAATACTTGGTGCAGAAACAAGATCAAAAGGTCGAAGATTGCGCTAACCTGGGGACGCCCACTTTTTCGCACGCTCCACGCCGGATACAGGGATACGGGGATACGGGGATGCGCTGATACGCGGATACGTGTATCCAGATAAGCATGGGAGTACGAGTGCTGCACACGAGTGCAATCTATAATAGTGCCTGGTGGGGCCTTGGGGCGCACCTTGAACAACGAGATCTCCGTCGGGGCAGCTGGCCGTAAAGTTAGAAATTGAAAAGAGAAAAAAGTGGCAACGACAGCCGCTGGTGAAATTCTTTCATCAGTTAGCGCTTTCGGTGAAGATTGAATGGAAATAGGCCTTTGGAGGGATTTTGAATGGTGATGGAGATGAGAACACCTACAAGGCAGCGATACAGAGTACATATTTCTCTCTTCTCGTATTCAAACCACCTGACAACCCTGCTGAGAGCCATGCGTACGAGGAGCCTGGCAGCCTGGCAGCCAGGCAGACAGGCAGCGAGGCAGTCCATGTCCATTCAGCTGGCGTAGCCAAAACAACCAATAAATAGTATCAATCACAAGTGATCGCAAACGAGGAGGCTTTGGCTGCACCCAGAGGGTCCCAAGTGGCCAAACTTGCAGCTGTCTGGTCGACCGAAATCCTCCCGGCTCCAGCTTGGGCTTAGCTCAGCAAATAATGATTCATGCGAGAAAAGTAGCGGCAAGAACAGGTTCTAAGTGGCCAAACACCAAACAACGAAACGTGACTGCCAGAGAGTGAGTGAGTGAGCGAGGAGGGCAGCGGATGGAGAAAGGGTTGCTTGGAGCGGCGGACGGTCGCCGATCCTTGTGCGGCACATGTGCAACTGCAACCGCAACTGCAAAGACGACGAGTCGTTCCCCATGCGCTCCGACATTATGGTTCAATAGGTCAACGATGCGTTGAATGGCGACCGAGAGCCGGAGAGACGCCATAAAAGAAAAGATCATTGCATGAAAAATTACAGCGAGACACGTCAATCGTCAAACTGATCTCCCAAACGAGCCATGTAATTGTAATGGACCCGAAACTCTCCGAGCAGGACCGCAGGTAACTGAAACGTACTGCGCGAGGTGGTTCCATCCCAGTTCCATCCCATCCCAGAACCATCCCATCCCATCCAGTCGAACTCCATGGCCGATTGCGATCGCAACAAATCAGAGAAAAGTTGTCTTAAACGCGACTCCTCGACTCGTCCGCTCTTCTCCAATAAGCAATGGGAAATGTGTGTCGGACCACCAGGGGGATCTTGGGCGATCGACGGGATAGCGGCGGCCCGGACGGGGCTCAGTTTGCAGTTTGTCAAAAAGATGTTGGCGTTTTGATAATTTGCTCCACAGCTCCGAAATCGGTGTGTAGGATTTCCTGTTTCTAACTAAAGTTTTTTCTTTTTTTCCATTTTTCTCTTCGTTTTCCATCTTTTTCTTTGGCTTTTCCTTAACCATTTCTGCGAGGCCACAACAAATCTGTGGCTGATTTAAGTCTTTGCATTTACTTATTGTTTCTTTGATGTTATAGGCTTATGGGATTTACTGTACGTACATGTATGTACCTATGTATGTATGGGAGTGTCAGAGTGTCAGAGTGGAATTTTGTGGGCTTGTGGGTTTGAGTTTGACGACAACACTCAGAGAGGCGGGTGCCAAGAAGCTAAGGCGACAGAAAGTCTCTTAAGTGGTTTCTTCTTCCAAATTAAAACACAAACTTGTTACTCTTTTCTGAACGATCATCATAGGGCGATCAGATCCTTCCAGTACACTTCAATAAACAATCATCATGGATTTTGGAATGCCATGTACGTGTACATTCCACTTTGCTCATAAAGTGCGCTATTTTAAGATACATGAACCAATTTATTGAAACCTATTTAAATGCTTGGCTTCCGACGCCCTCAATAGCCAACATGTGACCTTGTTTCTTTGAAATATCACCCCCAACCCAACCCAAAGCAACCCATTCTATGGCAATGATTTCAGATCGCAGTCCCCTGTCCCTCTTAATGGCCCTTTCTTATGGATTTTAATTGTTTCCATTGTAATTTCGGTTTGGTGGCGAGATAAGATCTACAAAGAGCTTTATTTTCGTCTGCACTTCAGCACGTGTTTCCATCTACCAAAGGCAATGGCCTTTCCTCATCGAAACCACTTCTGGAACCATCGTACAAGGCACAGGCACACCCTACCAATGCAGTCGCAGTGCCAGTGCCAGTGCCAGTGCCAGTGCCAGTGCCAGTGCCAGTCTGTGGGGTCTGTCTTCTAGGCCCTAGGTGCATTGTGTATTGTGCATACGTAATTTTGTTCATGGCTAATTAAGTTTTCTGCGTTGTCTGCAACAATTCGATGGAATAGAAATCGGAAAATTTTAATCCCAAGCTTTTCATTATGCGACACTCGTCGATTATGGGCCATAATTTAGAGCGGGTTTCGGCGATTCGGTTTTGTTGGTATTTCGGTATGCATTCTGCTTTTGACACTTTTATAGCTCACTTAGACCGGCCTAACTAATTTGTGACAAAAAGGTTACGAAACCCGACGAGCGAGCCACATGTGCACCACTTTGCCGAACAGCCGAGGAGCAGCTCGGATCGGATCGGATCGATTTGCTTTTAAAATGCCTGGCACGTTTCCAAGACGATTTGCTTTATTGGAAAAAGTAGCCAGCCAGCCAGCCAGCCAGCAGATGATCGAAGCACAAGTTGGTGACTGAGAAGGCGCAGGCTGAGGAGAAGGAGAAGGAGAAGAAAGGAAAGAGAAATAATTTTCCTGCTGCTCTCTGTGCACAGAATGCGGACACACGCAGCGGACTCTGAGTCGACTCGCAGTCGACTCGCAGTCGGACTCGTACTCGTACTCAGACTCGTACTCTCGAACCGGCTGCATATTTTTTGCCCAGAGTCTTGGCAATTAAAATATTGACAGTTGTGTCCGTAGAGAAGAATAATAAGTTTTGTGTTAGATTTCACATGCATAAAGCTTATAGCTCTCCATAGACCGGCCCCTGCTGCGCGTTTTCGGTTTTGGCCAACGAAAGGTTAACGCGACATGTTCATGTGACAATGTCAGCAAAACTGCCGGCAGTCCGGCAGTCCGGCAGTCTGCCAGTCCCGCTGTCCCGCTGTCCCGCTGTCTGTCTTTCCACTCTGTACCGTCTGAAGCGCATAAATAACTGCGTCTGTGACATGGAATGTTTCTTTCGTCCAAGTGTAAAAGGCCCAGCCAGTCGTAGGCCAGATCTCACTGCCCGCCAGTCTGGCCATGTCTGGCGCGGATTGCTATGAGTCTTGGTCTTGGTCTCATAGTCCGAGTCGGAGTCAGAGTCGGCCTCGGAGTAGGAGCCGCTAAGCTGCCGCTGCTGGTAGCAAGGTGCGGTGCCCATATGCAGACAACCCAAAAGCTATTTGTAGCTCACCTCACTGGCTGATTATGGAAAAATTGCAAGATGTTTTCCTTGTGTCGGTTTCTTGTTAGAGTTTGCTTTGCTTTGCAGCCTCAGCCTCAGCCTTAGATTCTTCTGCTTCTGATTTTCCTTTTCTCTTTCCATTGCATCACATCTCAGAGGGGGAAAGAGACGATCTGCCTCATCCGATAAGAAATTAGGTGGGCTGCAGGTGCAGACATCATATTTTGAGGGCGATGTACGGCATAGAGTTGAGATGATATAAGGAAGATTAAGCCTTTCCATGAATCGGATGGGCAAACAAGAAAGTTCCTATCGAAAATAGGTGGAAGGACATTGAAGTACCTTTTCATTTATATGCCACTTTATCATCCAATAGTTCCAGTGGAACATCTTCCTCAGAAAAAGAAGGATATTATATTTTAAGAAATACCAAATATTAAGTATTACTAAGCATTGACTTAATTACTAAATATTTAATGATTATTAAATTTATTTTTGTATTTTTTTTCCTTTTTTTAAGATTTGGTAAATCCGGTTTTACATTCAGTTTGCAAGATTTTAGGAGTTTCAGGGCCAATTTGATCATAATCCTCGATTAATGTCTGGCCGCCATTCTCATATATGTACATATCTTCTTTGCTGGATTCCCCTAAGGAATTAAATTGGGTTTTAGTCCGCTTGACCCCGACAGATTTATACTTTTACGTGGGGTGTGGATTGGCGCATTGTCCTCCTGGAAAATGACCCCAACCCCTGTAAAATTCTCTAGAAAATTCAATAAGAGCAATTTCCAACAATTCTACATTCATGTCTTTCCAGCATACCCAAAACCAGGCCAATCAATATTGATCCTCCGCCGTGAGTTCGCTTATGGCAGGATTCTCGTGGTTGACTTCTGCCGTGCCAATAATTTTGGCAGGAGTCAGGAAAATCAAAGTTAAACTTTTTTTGGGTTCGAATATATTACTTTGTCGAAATCCTCTAACCCATAAAAAATATTTTTTAGAGAATGCTGTGAGCGGTTCTGGGAAAGCTCTGTTACCTTTAGAGAAAAAAAGCAAATTAAAAATGCACACAAACTTCTTTCCCTTCCCTTTACCCAAAAAGAATAAAAAGCTTCTAAAAAAAATAGTGTCTATTCTGAATTATTAATTTCTTAAGCAACTTGCTTCATACCAATAGATGGCATATAATCGTTCACATGAATATGCGATGTGTTATGAAAATCGTTTGGTAGACCATGAAGCATGCCCCAAGAAAATATGCCAGTTGCAAGTGGTTCTGGTTCCACTACAGGATAAAGACAAATGAAGCACCTGCTCTGCTGGCAAATCTTTTGCGAGGGTCCAGCAAGCCGTGACTCGACATCAAACAACAGACCCATCCAAAGGTAGTGCGTAAGAAAGAACCGCAACCAACAAATGTTACATTCAACCAACAAATGTTGCTCCATCCACAAACAAATGCTGCCAACCTGGCGGTTGGACAGGGTTGCGGCCCAGAAGTGATCCCGCTTCGAACATGTTGCAAGTGGTCGTGGGGCCGGCCCCGAGTTGGTTGGGCCTGGCAGCCAGTTCAGTTGCAACGAGACGAGGCGGCTGGATTCATGGAAATCGCTCGCGATCGCGATCGTATAACGGGCTTGTGTGGGAAACTGTCGAAGTCGGGTTCGAGTACAGAAACAAACGAAATAAACGAAAGGCGAAGGCCGGAGAGGAGGAAAAGCATATTTCTTCTTACTGTGTTCTGTTTTATTGTGTGGTATGCACTTCTGAGGAAATGGCAATGCAATGCAAAATCGCATCACATCAGCAATAAAATGTCGACATTGATTTGGGAGAATTTCGATTGATTTCCCCGGTTCGCGCCGCACGTACGGGAAGCAGAACCGCAGAGCCGACAAAAACCTTTTCATTTGCCACGGGTACTCGCGGGCCATTGGATGGATTGATTGCTTGATTGATCTATTTTTGCACTTGATTTGCGACGCACGCGCCGCGGACGCTACGTGACTGGCGCTTCACTCCACTTGGAGTCGTAGTCAGAGGCGAGTCGAGTCGGGGGCAATTATGTTGATTTGTGCAACGCGATCGTGGCGCGTAGTCCTCGTCGTCGTCGATCTACCAATGTTGATAACGAAAAATTTGCAATGCAAAGAAAGAAAATTGATTTGATGATCGCTGATCGCTCATCGCTGATCTCAGCGAGAGATCTCTTCGATCTTGACACGCCCACTATTTGATTACTATTAATGTGTATATCGAAGTAAAGTTTGTTCGTGTGACAGTGAAAAAATCAGTAAGTGAAATTATTCGGAAAGAGTGTGAAAGAGTGGTTTAAAAAACGCTTCAAAAGTGTGTGAGAATATCCCAAAATTATAATTTTAGTACAAAGTATCCTTGACAGTTGCAATATTTTGTGGGCAAAGAGACAAAATATAATTAGTAGATTTCCAAACTTGTTAAATCTTTTAATGGATTCCCTCGAGTCTGGATTTTTTGAAGTAAACAACGCACGAATTCAAATTACTTTTCCAACTAAGCCTTTAACTTTAAAGTGCCCTTTAAGTGTCTCTTTTTGTGTGTTTTTGTTTGGCTTGAAGGTCCAAAGTCTATGATTTGTGGCTGCCCAGGGCCCCATCCCATCCATCGCCGTGTATAAGACGCCTCTGCCTATATGGATTTACATATGTAATTACCAGCAGATGGCTTTCCATAAGTCCAGCCTCCTGCCCTCTGAATAGACGCCTCCAATAAAAGCTGCCTAATTAAAAGTACAAAATCAGTGAGTGGACTGCTAATAGCCGAAATGATTGCGCAAAGCCGTAGAGCCGTAGAGCCGTAGAGCCCCATAACTCATTAGCAGACGCCCAAGAGGTCCATTTAGTGGTAGCCGCTGGACTAGCAAGTGATGATTGGACCTGGACATCATGATGATTAATGGTCTGCAGTGCTAGGCAGCCAACAGATTTATGGGATGAGCCGATGAGCTCCGACTTGCTGGTTTCTGGTTCTGGGAATGCTAATAGAGTTGCAACCTGGAGCCATTGCAGCTGCAGCTAGCCCCCATTCGGGTCTGCTCTTCTTTCTTCTTTCCCCAGAAATCTGTACAGTAGTTGCCTTTTGTCTCTCTGCCACTCTGTTTGCCCAACTCCCAGATAACATTTACAAGACACCAGGGACTTACAAGATGAGTTTTTCCATTAGAAGAATTACATTTCACACTGCCAGCGACAGAGGAAGATAGGCAGTGGGAGACCTCACAGTGTTTGCTCTCCGATAAGCTAGGAATTCGAGTGTATGCCTTCTACAAACAGAGGTTGGCCCCGAGACCAATAGCGCATTCAAATGAGTCTAGGTCCGCAATTGCAAAACTCACGCCCAGTTTTATTTACGATCCCTCGATGATGACTCAACTCTGAACGCGAACAGGCGCGTGTTGCCAAAAAATGAACTGAACAGGAGGAAAGAGAGGCAGAGGGACAGAGAAACATAATCAAAAGGCGGTAATCCAATTAAATGGCTCTGTATCCAAAGACCGGCTGACCCAATTAGGCTCGCTCCCCGATCGATCTGGGGGATAGTCGTCATCGTCTTCGTCTTCGTTGTCGCCGTCATCGTTTCGCATCGCATTGAACTTGAAAGCGGCGCCTTCCCATTGTTTTCCTACGTAGTCCCAGTCCCGATCCCATCTCTCAGCCAGTTTGTTGTGCCGCTCACAAAAAACAAGTTCTAACTCCCTAAATAACAGATCGCATCGGTTTCGATCTAACGGCCGCCCTGCAAAACTCTGGCTCGGCATTTCAAATTGTAGATCAAAGATCAAGCAAAAACTCCAGAGAGAAACCACAAACGAACCACAGAAAAGAACAGCCCAAATTGGCATACCAAACGTAGAGAGAAGCCTGCGGGAGTTCGAAGTTTGACTACCCTATGATTTCGTTCTGCGAGGAGAGTGATCATAAATGTGATCGTATCGCGAATGTGATCATGAGTTGAGTGATGATCAATGATCATTAACGGATACCCAAATAAATAAAACAAACTTGGGAATAGGGCAACGAATATTATGAGAGAGGATCATCAAAATATTATATGGTCTTCGACCCCACATAACTACATAATCATCCAAACCAACGGTGATGCTTGCAACGATCCTTCCGTGCGAATCCCAGAACTGAATTGATGTACTCCGCTTGTCGATATTCTTTGTATTCCAATGCAAGCCATCGCTTAAAATTCCGCGATCATATCACACTTGAATCGATCAGAGGACCGCCCACAAAAGCTGGGCCAAGCACATAAATCTCAATTGTTGATCATTCGGGTCATCTTGAATTTGTCATTCCCAAAGATCATTTGGGACTTACAATTGGCGGATTCTCGCTCTGAATTGGTTAAGATTCAAGTGCTTGAATCGGGCAGATTCTCGTTTGAAAGTTTGCAGCTGGGGATCAGTCGGCCGAGACAAGAGTGCCAGTCAAGCAGTACAAGTGCGGTTGGTCAGACCGATATGCATATGCATTTGCATATGAGTGCCGCTTTCTACGCTCCACACTCTCTGGAGCGGGTAACCCTTTTCCTTTTCCCATGGCCCACGACACACACGATTAATCAAATGACACACAAACACACTCTCAGTGAGAGCGAGAGGCGAGTGGCGAGAGGCAGCCACGATCACTGATTGTTATCCAAAGAGGCATAAACTGACACAAAGTCAAAGTCAAAGTTAAACAATGCAACTTGCTTGAACTCCCGACTAGACGGAGTCTAAGAGCTGGCTCCCCGAGCATGCTGTGTGCGATCTTGACAATTAAGATCAATATCTTGCAGTTACAATGTACAAATATTGCCTTCTCTTCTGTCTGGTCTACCGGAGATGGTGATGGAGACGGAGACGAAGATGGAGACTCTTAAACGGTGCCAGCCTTGGGGTAGAAAACGGAAAAAACAAGCCAGAGAAAATCTGTCTTTCTGACGGTGAAAATCAAATACTCTGGACACGGATAAATAAATTTAATCTATTAGAGAAGAAGGTCAAAAATATTCAATCAAAATGTATCCAAGAGGATCAGATCTATAAATATTCAGATCACGAGGGCTATTCACTATGTGTCTTATTCCGATTCTTAGAGTATAGAACCCAACCGTATCTTTTCCCAGAGTATTTCCCAGACTATATGCAAACAATCCATGGCCTAATGGCGGGGGGATGGCGATTGTTGAGCAAATTAGATGGAGCCTAGGCCGGCCGACGTGAATGTGGATGAAGCAGTCATTGGGCGGCCGGAAAATGCTATAATTATGCAATTCCTCAAAGGCGCTGACGGTGGTCCCCCACATCCTTCCATCGACAGTCTTCACCGCTCCCTCTCTCTCTCTCTCCCTCACTCTTCAAGCCGAGTCAGTCAGACATATAATCTGCAAACGATTCGCGATTTGGAGGCCTCGGAAATTATTGGCTAGCAGTCATGGGTTGAGGCCTTCAAGTAAATTGCCGTAAATCTTTATTTGTGCAGCTACTTAAAGTCCCCGTACCCGTACGCGTACCCATACCCGTACCCGTACCGCAAGACCCTGCCCACTTGCATCGCTAGAGTCGCGCCTGAGGCCGGGGTTAACAAGCCGCCAGCGATTAAGTCATTTCTTATGCCGGTTCATTATTTTCCTCACTATTTTCCTTATGTTTTTCATGCGCCCAGGCATGCGTGGCTACTGGGCTTGTCTGGTCCCTGTCCCTGTCCCCACAGCTACAGCCACTGCCAGCTGTAGTGCAATTTTCCTCATTTTTCTTAGACTAAGCCCGAAATTAATGGAATGTGTGCTGAAAACCCGTTTTTGCACGTCGTTTGCCTCTACCCTGCCTGCCAGTTTGTTGGTAAAATACGAGAGCTTTCGCATTTTCGTATTTCGCATTTATCTCGACAATGCGTGTCTGGAGAGGAGAGTGTCGCCTGCCTCGCGACGCTTGAATTTGTTTTAATTAGATGTGACAATTCTAGGTAATTAGCTGGCGGCTAGTCCGCACACTTGACTGACTCCCGCTCACGAGAGGAAGGTCGCAGGAGGGATGGCAGGATCCGGAATGAGATATCAAATTTCCCCCACTCTATTGATTTGGATTTTTAGCTGATTTTGGCAATGAAATGCGACAGTTTTGCTTCTGTTTTTGTTCGGGTTTAAGTTCAGAAGCTTCAGAAAGAGGACTTCTGCTGAAAAATGGGCTCCTTTCTAAAACTCAACTGTATTTCATTTTGAAAGCATCTACATGGCATTTATTTTCTACCTAAACGTTCAACTTATCCTCAATCAATGCATGGAAAAAGCATGATCCGTATTATTATTTTGGGTAAGATTCAACTATAAAATCTCCTGTCCTCCTCCCCTTTACTCCTCCCATTGGACAGACAAAAAACTAATATTCCGCATCCTCCTCAAGACAGCTAAGATTCTCCACCTGTTGGCAACTTAATTTTCGACTCTTCCTTCTTTCCCCTACCTGCCACACACACACACACTGCACACAACTTCATTAAATGTAACCCACTTAGAGAAACTGTTGTACATTTCGCACATCTCCCAGTGTGCACAATTCACACCAGAAACCGAAACAGGCGAAAAACTGGGGGAAACTCATCATTTAACGCCTTCATAATTCGAATGTAGAAAGAAAAGTTCGGTACGGAGAGAGGGAGAGGAAAACCGCCATAAAGTATTTGAGTATCTTCCAGTGCTCCACCACCAGAGCAACCACCCGCTGACCCGTTTGATCAGTCTCTCGACTGGACATGGCCACATGTGGATTCGCATATATAGTCGTAGAAATGGTTTCGTTTCGTTTTGTTTCTTTCGGTTCGGTTCGGTTCGGTTTTTCCAATCTTTATTGCATAATTGCAATTGAATTGTTTGTAGAGTTTGGATTTTGATTTCGATTTCGTTTTATATTCAGTAGATTGGAAATTGTGTTAATTATTTGATATAGAGCGCCGTAGGCTGCCCGATCGGCACACACATTGGGTGCCAGTGCCAGTACTCCGTCGTAGATTTCCTTTATGAAAAAGTTTATTTTTGGCAACAGGAAGCCCGTTTTGTTTGTTGTTGATGAGCTGCATTTAATGGGAGGTAGTGGCAGTGTGTTGTCTCTCTAGCTGATTCGGTAGTGAAATGATCTAGGACATACGAATACGTCCACTCAGCAGGGGACTTGGAGAAAGGTTCGTACGGGTCCGAATTGAGGCCACAGAAATGGGGCTAATGCTGTTGGTAGTAGCTAATGAAGTTCCCTGATCAACTGATTTATTTCCTTTGATCTATCTCGAGGTAGATCAACAAATGCCTCTCTAGCGATAATCAGAATTGATGGAGCTTGGAAATTGCCTTAATCACTTGATCTTTGGGGTAAACAAAAGTTCTTGATTGCTTTGGAAGGATAGATGAATGTGAGCAATCGAAACATCTTCAAGAAAGTTCTTTTGATCACTGATCGACGATCACTGATCATTCATGAAATCTCCTGAAGAAAGTGATCAGTGCGTTTTCCTTCCCAACATCCCAAGGAGCCACCCGTGTCAAAAGCATTCCAGAGTTTCTTGGAGACATTCACCTCAACCCTGCGAGACCCGTTGGGATGTCTCCCGGCCCCCACATCACATTCAATTAAATCCAATTTGGGATATACATAATTATATACGCACACTGTTCTGGCAGTTTCTCGAAAAATGTTACATTAATTTGGCACTAAACTGTCAGATGGGGAATGCCGTGGCAGGCCCTCACAGTTTCACTGAGAGGTAAACGGCCAGATGAAGCGGTGGTCCACATGGCGAATCTCCTGAATCTCTTGAATGCCTCGGACAAGTTTTCTTCAAATTTAATTGTAATGTGAGAAATTTAAATTAGGTAGCCGAGAGAAGCAGCCTCTTGAGCGTCTCAAAAAAATGGACAGCGACGACCACAAAAGAGCCAAAAGCAAATAAAAATGCCCAGACACAGGCACTGGCAATGACTGAGGAACAGACAGACAGACAGACAGAACAGACAGAAAGCGGAAGATGTCCAAAGAAAACCAAAAATTATGAAAAAATGTTTCTCTTTTTTTCGGTGTTTCAGGGTTTGTTGGGCAAAAGAAGAGGAAAAGATCAAATAACCGAAAGCCGCCGAATTTCAAAGGAAAACAAAAGCTCGCTCACTTATTTGAAATTTTGTTGCTCTTTCAACTAATTTTCCACTTGTGAATACACTCATGAAGTGAATAGAATAGGCCCTGAGCTCACTCTACGCACTGTCCATTTTGCCTATTTGTCAGTCGATACGATATTGGAATATTTACGATCCCCTTTTCATCAGTGGATCCCATCCCCCCCATCTCCGTTTGCGTCATAGGCAGGCATACGGGACTACGAACGAATTGCCTTTTTATAGATGAACAATACTCGTTCCAAACAAATCTCCAGTTGTTTGTTGTTCACAGCTTTAGTTTTTTATGCTTCGCTTTGAAATTTATTACATCACGAATTCGAATTGCGGATTGCGGATTGCGGATTGGTTCGATTCAAGTAATCTTGAATGTACATACATACGAGTATCTGCGATCCTTGAGTTGATCGTTCGTTTTGTTTGTACTTTTACGGTTCGTTCCGTTCCGTTCCGTCGGTGTCCGTCGGTGTCCGTCCC
Organism: Drosophila miranda; assembly: GCF_003369915.1. Lineage (NCBI taxonomy): Eukaryota > Metazoa > Arthropoda > Insecta > Diptera > Drosophilidae > Drosophila > Drosophila miranda. The sequence goes on along the minus strand of NC_046677.1, from coordinate 13,513,357 downwards.
ACGTTCTGTGTGCGAATTTGCTTGCAGCTGTGCTTCCTGGAAGATACTCGTATTTATTTTATCTAGCGGATGCTTCAATTCCCAAGCGAGCGGATCCCTTTATAATGAAGTTTTTAAAAACAAGTTTATGGGATTTGCCCAACAAATTTATGCCATCTGTCCCGCCATACATTGTTTGGGTTAATGTTAATACTTCCCTGTTTATCTAGTATTTTGGATCATTTTTAAGGGACCGACCCGACCCAACCCGACCCACTTCGGCACGGATCCCCCACTGGGGAACGAGATATTCCCGCGAGTCTGGGGCAGAGGCAGAATAAACAGGCCCGAAATTCTACAAATTGTAACACATTTGCTTAAGACTCTGCTATTTTTGTATGCCTCCACTAATTAGCTCGCAGACGCAGAGGCAGACCGACCCCACATTACTCGAAATACATCTGATCTGATCTGTGAATGAACCAGAAGCGTAAATTATTCTTTGTTTATTTACGAATTGTCAAATGTTGTTTCTCGTCTGGCTTTTTGTTGGCAAACTTGTTGATTCGTTAATGCAATGGGGCCAGCATATTGTTCGATAAACTAATTAACCAAATTGTTGAAGAGAAGAGTTGAAGGAACTTGTAACCGTTTCTTGCCACAAAATGCAACAACTATCAAGAGGAAAGAGGATCATCCCATAGTAAATTTAAACAAAACACAATAATTTTTCATTAGAAAAAGTGAATGTGAAGAACATGTCTTTCGAGTCAGTGAAAACCGCAAACAAAATGCGGCACAAGAATTGAATGGTAATTCGGGAAAATCGCTCGAAGCCCATAAAAAAAACAACGGAAAATGTCAGCGTCTGACAAACGAACCGTCGAGATGACAGACGCGTTAATAGGGCCACGAAAATTGGAGAAACAAATGGTGGCAGCCACAAAGCCGCATCGAAATACATCATCAAAGTGGCTGCTGCACGTATGCGTCTTTCTAGTCTGCATGACAAAAACGTTGCAGCAGCAGCAGCAACATGCCTCGCCCCAGGGCAACATGCTGCAGCAACATGCGCAAACCAGTGTAAATAGCAGTGTAAATATCAATATAAGCAGCAAATTCAATGAAATTATACAAACGGCAACAGCCAGTGCAACAGCCAGTGCAACGGCTAGTGCAACGGCTACGGGAACGGGATTGGGGGTAGGGGCAGCCACATTTGCATCGGTCACAGCAGCAACAACCATCACTCCAGGACGTCGAAAGTTACGTCGGAAATTTCCACCTCAACAAAATCGAAATTCGACCGTAACGAGGAGGAGAAAGTTCCGGCCACATCTGTATCCCCGGAATGCCACACATGCCACTAGGACAACCACAATGGCAACTGTTTCTGCCACGGCCACAACATTGATACCAAAGATACCCCAACAGCCGTTGCAGCCCTTCAACTATCACTCGCGGGTGCACTCAAGCTTTCAGCAACAGCAGCAGCAGCAACATCATGTGACAGGACAGAGAGAGCAACCAAATGTTGCAGGAGTGCAGCTGAACCAACAACATCAGCAGCACGAGCATATTGTTGCAGTTACACCGCGTTCCCACCTACAGCAACAGCAGCAGCAACATGGCTTTGCCATAGTGCCAGGCTACTACCAACAGCAGCAGCAACAGCAGCAGCAGCAACACAATCTCCTGGGTAACCTTACCCAAAAGCAGCAGCAACATCTCGTAATACACCCCGGTAGCAGCAACTTTCTGCTCTACAGCAATCTGGGCCCAATCCCGCCCTGCCCGCCAGGCCTGTTGGCAGGCCCAGGAGCACGTCTCTATCCGCAACAGCAGCACTTCATTCCCCTGCGATCGACCACCTCCCAGCGCCCAAGGCATCGCGGTAAGCAAATCTTTCCAGCAGATAGCTATAGCAATCACGATTCCTTATTTATTCAATTTTCATTGCTCCTGAGAGAGAAAGAGAAGAGAAAAAGAGCATCTGTCCGGCTGAAAAAGGTGTTAATTACGCTAATAAAAATTGCATTCACAGCAGTTTATGGCATTTAATGTGTTTGAATTGATGCCTAGATGGACCGTGGACCGTGGACCGGGCACCGGCGCCTTCATCGCCTTGTCCATGCGCAATAATTACCCCCAGCGGCGTCTTGCGTAGAAAGCCTGCCTAATTGGTCGGGCCAGTGGACTTCTTTTTCGGTGACCAGGGGAATTCGAAAGGCGCCAGAGAGAATTGCAGCTGTACGAGTAAAGATCAGCTCAAGTTATCCCATATACGTGTTTCAGAGACAGTTCAGAGACAGGAGACAGAAAACAGGGGATGGAATTCCTGTAATTCCTTTCTTAATCCCTTCCCAACATCCGAATAAATCTTACCCAATCTCCATGCAATATATGTGTACTGTATTTTAACTAGCTCCCATCGCAAAATACCAATAAATCCCATTAGGAAAATATAATCAACGAGTTGTCAAACATTTTCCTTATCAACTCAAAGTGTCAATATTTCAAATGTGTACACAAATATTTTGATTGGAGGTTATTCGTGGCTATGGCTGGAGCTGTGGCTGGGACTGGGACTGGGGCGGATTTAATGGTCAAGTATTAGGCAAGTTCGTGTCTCGAGCTGGTTGACAGGCCTCGAAATGGAAGAAGAAAATGGCTCAGAGACTTGCTCTGCTTCGAATAAAAATAAAAATAGACTGCGAGTGCGGCTGGCTGCTGAAAATGTGATTAAAAATCAATTGGGGAAAATGTATAAATTGCCTGCTCGCCTTATTTTTGGCGGCTGCTGTTGCAATTTATTGATTTTCTCTTCCCACTGATTTCTTTTCAGTCCGCTTATGTAATCGAATCAGTCAACAAATTTGCAAGCAAATCAAATTACACACACATTAAAGTGCAGAAAAACTACGAGTACGAGTACGAGTACGAGTATAGGAAGACATTACGCAGAGGCTCTTGGCCAGGCTACCGCACATTGATAGATTGTCCCTGGCGCTGTCGCTGTCGCTGGACCTGGAACTGGGTTCCCCCATTTGGCGCCTGGCAGCTCGGCCCGACGCTCAATTAGCATTTCTGGGAGCACAGCCTCTCAGCTTCAAACCTCAGACATGGCCCCAAACCAGCACGAACCCGGCATTATGTGTAGCGAAAAAAGGGGGGGGGAGACCCAGTTGTGGTCGCCTTTGGGCCATTTTTGGTTATTGGTGTGTAAAGTGGCGCCCAACAGGGGGCCGTTGATGACATTCTCTGCCATCTGTGAGAGTGGGTACGCTGCAGCGCCGGGATTGTTCCATTCGGCCTGGGAATGCCACAACAGGGCACCGCACCGGATTGGAGTCTCTGATTGGAGTCACAGTGGATGGAGGCCCGAATAAACTATGCAAATTGTACCAATTTGATGGTTCATCAATCTTTGGTTCGTTGATGAATGATCCATTCGTGCAACCAAAATTTAATTTGTGAATGCCTGGGCTTTGATTCAAGCTAATCAATCAAATGATTTAGTACTACTCAAAGTATTTGACATTATCTGACATTTTATTCACTTGGCAGAGGCAAAAGAGTTCAATAACGAGGAGATTTTCGTTATATCTTAGTAACTCAATATAAATGTAGCTTTATTTATGTAGATTATAGACAAATTACTCTAAAAATAAACCCTTCATCGAGTTGGTCAATTAGTGACTTCGAAACTGTTCAGCGCGGTGGGAATTTATTCCGTCCTGAACCAAGACAACGACAAGATATCTCCCAATTAAGAGACAAATACACATGTATCCGTACAACTCTCCTCCTCTCCCTCTGACAACGAAGATCATCGGCCCACACTCCCGCAGTGCATTTTCTTTAGGTCAGTGGTTTTTGTAGCCAGACACCCAGACTCCCCCCCAGTGGTGGCCAGCCGCAAGAAAATCCCATAGAGCTGGCTGTCACTAGCATTAAGGCACGCCATGAACAACGAACAACCATAAACCGAGACCGAGACCGAATTCATCGACTATGGCTCTGGCTCTGGCGGGTTAAGCTGCGGCAAATATTGACATTTCCAGTGTCTCCGAGCTCCGAGCTCCGTGCTCCGAGCTCCGTGCTCCGAGATCTCTGCGAGCGGGACGCCAGACAGAAATCGAAGCAGAGGGATAGAGACGGCAAGACAGGGGGACCTACGCCTACATGCATGGCGTATGGCGTTCCATATGGGTGTTCGAGTACGAGTGCCATGGACAGTCCAAGTCAAATCTCGGGGCTCACAACATGTTTCGGGCAAAACGGCGATTTTTTAATTACAATGAAACGTGCCACCAAAACAAACAAACAATGCGCTCGCTAATTGCACATAAAAACGAAAATCACCCAAATCAAAAAGACACAAACCGAAAACGAAAACCAAAAAACAGGAAAAACAAAGCCTCTGGCGGGAGGCCGGGAAGAGGTTAAGCCAGAGCTAGAGAAATACTCGTACTGTAGCAAACTTGATGTAAGCGGAGCAAATGGACGCGCAAACAAAGCCACATAACAAACAAATGAATAAACAAACAAACAAACGAGCCGAGTGACAAATGCAACTGTCAGACTCGGCCCCAGTTTGACAGTAAGCTGCAGTGGCCCACAAACTGTAAGGGCTAGCAGCTCGACACTCGATTGTTGAAGAGTCATTTCTCTATCTGTGTGTGGCATTTGGTCGCGGGATACTGAGAAAATCGGGTCACATGAGCATTTCCAGATCTAAAGATTTCTGCCCTTATTTGTAGTTTGATATTCAGTCAATCTTCTCTACCCCAAACTAACAAAAACCTAAAAAATTAACTTAAATTAATGACAATTATTGGAATATCTATTCCTTAAACATTCAGTGTCTCAAAATATTATCTGAGAGAGAGCATAATTATTAGAGAGCATGGACATGGAGAAAAAATCAGAATCCAGAGACACCCCCACTAGAACCTCCTTCAGCAACCCAATGGTTTTCTTGTTTTATTCACACAATGGTCATGAGAATTCAATCAAATCTAAGAAAATATATTACTTCGCCCAGTGCCAGTCTTACTTGAATTAAATACCACCAATCGAAGATACCATTTATCTGCTAGGATCCATCTACTCGTATATCTTGAAGGAAAATATTAATTCCTCTAGAGTCTGGCGGGTTTTCTTAGTTTGGGTTTTGGTAGCCAGCTTCTGGGTGTTAGAAACCATTAAGCCAAAATATTGCGGCAATTTTCAGCAATCTTTTTCTTCTCGCCTGCTCGCCTGATAATATTTATTATTCAATTTTCATTAAATCTGATTATGCGGAACCCGTTTCGGGCCTCCCTGGCATGAGAGGCTTGGAGTACATGGGAGTGCGGAGAGCCAAAAAATGCAGGCAAATTATTTTTCTGACGCTTAAATTAAGCATTCATTTTGCAACGGCAGAGACTATCATAAATATCTTTGCAGCCGTTTTCGAAGGTGTTGCTGTTGCTGCCTATTGCAACAACAGAAAATTAAATATGAAAAATTCAACACTTTGATGAGTGATTTATTGCGTAAAATGTGAAATAAATGTCGAGTTTGTGGACAAAAGAAATGGAAAACACAATAAATCCATTTCCAATTAAAAGCCAATACAAAATGTGAGGCCAAAGACCGGAAACACGAAACCCTAGCAGCAATCATTTGTGGTCTGGAATGGGGATTGAGGTTAATCAGAGAGAAAATTGAAAATAGATAATATGACACATGGAAATTTCACTTTTCAGTCTATCCGGGGAAAGGGGGATGCGAGTGTCTGCAATACTCGTAAATGGTTCCCGTTCGCCAGAGGTATTTTAGTTTAGTTTCAGGGGTTCAACTGGTTCAGGAATGTGCCCGTAAAGTATTCCTTCCGACTTGGACTGCGACTGCGGCTCCGACTAGGAGTCACGTTTTCATATTTATTTGGTAATTTTGCTTTGAGAAAACAGAGCCCCCACAACGTGTGCCAGGTTGTCTGAGGTCAGAGACGACGGACCAGTAACGGGGACCCGGCGCGGCCCGGCCCGGCCTGCCCCCGAGGCCAAAAGCGAAGCCAGCAACAAACAGAGAAATCCAATAATAACAACACCCTTGCCCTGGCGCCTCCTCGGTCACTTTGATCTATGCACTTCAAATGATTTTTCTGGCGTTGCCGTGTCTGCCTCCGTCGCTGCATGTGTATCTGGATATGTGCCTGTATCTTTGTGCGCGTCGGTGATGTTGTTGTTTGTGCCGATGCGTAAACAACGAAGCGGCAGTTTAAATGAAACGGCAACTTTTTCCCGTCGCGACGTTGAAGCAGCAAAGAAGTTGGCATATACCCGTAACATGTGCCAAACTCTGCGGGTTGGGACGAGTGGGTCTGACTGACTAGTGGTCGTCGGAGGGCAGTCTGGAGTCTGAATGGGTGGCTGGAGGGCGTCGGGACTGGCGGTTACCAAAGTTGTTGAGGCATGGAACCCATCGAAATGGAGCGAAAGGTGCCTTGAAGGTTTTTCGGTTCATGTGGCTTTTTTAATAAAGTAGAGATTCTCAAAAGCTTACGGGGCATACCGACCTCTTTTAGATTCAAGAAATAATTTAATTCAAGAATTCCAGACCAGTTTGGTCCATAGAGAGGTCATTCAGGGCCAATAGGAACCACAAATTTGTAGTGTAACAATTTCAAGCTCCAATTAGTACTGACTGGCTGCGACATGTGACTGACTCGACTCCGCTTTGGTTCCATCCGTCTCTGGTCCCCAGTCACCTTTATGTCCCCACAAAATATCCGGCCATTAATGCCTGGAAACAATTTTTCCCGCTTAATTAAGCAATTCCAATTAAAATCAAAGATATTTCACTTGGATTACGCCCACCGAGGGGCAACACCCACCGAAAAGAGAACCCAGCACTCATGTGTGTACTCGTGTTTCGAATAGACTTGGACCCGTATACTCGTACTTTCGCCTATCAAAAGCTAAACGCAGTCAAAAGTTTAGCGCACTCAAATTGCATTTCCTGTCACTTGGTTGAGATCGCTTGACTGTTCCTCCGCCTCCGTCCCGCCTCGCCCTCGCCTTCGCCTTCGCCTCCTTCTGCTCATGCTCCTGCTCCTGCCAAGCCATTGGCAATGGGTGTGTTCACGTCTGTGGGTCTCCAGATTGGATCGGACGGAGACACCGCTCTGGGTTGCCATTGCCGATGCCGTTGCCGGGCTGTCTGGGGCGGCCGGCTCGCACACACACCCGAGACATGCAAAGTTACCTGTATGTCAGCCCCAGCCTCTGCGATGGCGAACTCTCGATGTGGGAGTGTCCCATGGGTGTATGTAATGTGTGTTTCTCTCCATACGACATCCAATAGCAACAGCAACAGCAACATCAGCATCAACACCAACACCGAAACCGACCATAAACTGAGGCCAGTTACTGTTACATGACATATGATGTCAAAATATGAACAGTAAGCCAAATGATACAATATGGGTTTCTATGAGCCGATTAAACACCCTTGAAATGGATCATTTGTATACTCATTGAAGAAGGACAAGCAAAAACTGGCACCCATCCGCTTTCCGAAAACTTATGACGCACCAGATACCAATTGCAGCATGTGTCGATCAATCAGTTAGAGTATTATTTGCCCATATCTAATGGCCTATTTTTATATATCCTAATCATAGAACCCACTGTACGGGCAATGTTTATCTCTTTGAAAACCAACAATACATTTCCAAAATGTCCGAATAGTATATTGAAAACAATTTTTGAAAAAATCTTGCGCAGATAATCTTTAAATAGAACTACAAATAAAAGTTCTTTCATAGGAAATAAATCGATTCCAAGATCGAACAGCTAAGAGCTTATATGTAGAATAGACAGCCACTAAAAAGTTTATTTGAATATATGAATCGAGTGTCTAAAACATCGATCCCTGAACTTTAGATTGCCACTTTTAATTTCTGACTCCAACGTTCATATTTTACTTCCCGACAATCATTAAAACTCTCAGTTTTTTCACTAAAACAGCTCTCGCCTCAGCTTGCAGTCAAATAAATTGAAATTCGTAAATTTGTAAATGCTCTGACGAAAAGAGCTGGCAATTTTTAATTACACAGCTCTAACAAAGAGGTTTCCTCCTCCTTCAGAAGCCGGTAAGCCGAAGAAGTGCATGCAACCACACCAAAGTGTTTTTGCCTAATTGCAGCTGAGTTTTAATTACAGCGGGCCGCACTTTCGGTCATTTTTAATTAACTTTTAAGGCCCGCACTCGAACCACCCTCGCCTGGGCGGCGGACCACTGCAACAACTGCAAGGCAATCCCTATCTTTATTAGCGACATGTATTTCCAATTTCAAAAGCAGCGGCTATCAAACATTTAAGCCGCACTGAACTCCCTCCCCAGACTCCCCACCCCCACGACAGTCGGTGGGAATAGTTTTCAGTCGCCCAATTTGAAATTGCTGTCGGCAAAAAAAGCAATCTGGAAAACGAAACAATTTTCGATAGCGTGCAAAATTCATTGAGTGCACGGACGGGTATCTGGTTTTATTTCTACCAGTGTGGTGTGGGGGTCGAATAGTTTTGTTAATTGAAATAAAATTCAATTTGACGTTTTTATGGCATGTGGAGATAGTTTGGCTAAATACGTGAGAAGCTGCAGCCGCAGACGCAGCCGCAGATCTGGAGTGTGAAAGTTGTTAGAAAGATGCAGCCAGTGGAAAGAAGCCGGTCCACAGCTCCGGCTTCCCTGCTTCATTTACGATGTGCGAGGGCAAAACGGGCCCCGGGAAATCGGGAAATCGGGAAGCCATAATCATTGATGTTTAATGGTTTTTTTTTTATCCATCTTCACGGCTTAATCCTTATGGGCCCATAATTCTGCTGGCCAAATCCCAAATGATATAGTTTATGCGGCCATATCCAGCGACAGGCAAGCCATCGAGCATATGAATGGTGTTTTTTCTTTCAGTTTTCCTCGCACAATTTCATGGCATTTTATTTTTAGACCCGCCGTCTGGCAGTTGAAATCACTTGAATATGCAGTTTCTCGGGGCTTTGACCATGGGGAGGTCTTAAGACAAGTGGCAAGTGTGGCCGCAAAATGCCTCCTGTACATACTTAATCCGCATATGCAAATTCGATTCTGCCGATGCGGGCACAATTTTCCATCCCATAAACTTTGGTATTACCCCCATGAGGTTTTCCTCCACGCGACTTGGGATTTGGTTTGGCAATCGAACAGCAGTTGAGGCGCGGTGACCTTTTCCAATTCCTATCAAACTGTATGGCCCGCATGATGGATTGGAGCCGGCGTTAATGAATGGCACATTAATTTGCATTTAAATGTGCCAAAAATACTTCGCGCTCTTTTCTGCCTGTCATTGACTAATGAGCGGGCCACGAAAATATTGTACGCAAATTGCAAGCCGAAAAATGGAAACATTTTCGCAGAGCAGAGGCAGGAAACATAAATTACAAGACCCCCGACCAAATAGATTGGATTGGCTGCTAGGCCGCTAAGGAATATGAAAAATATGAAAAACATTTTGTAAATGTCACATTCGCATGGCTAGGAAAACGATCTCCGTGCCAAATTTCAGGCGCACCCCATTTCGAACACTAAGGTATTTCTTTTTTGCTTTTTAAGTTTTCATTTTGTGTGAAGTGTTGGCGGCATTTTGTCGTACCCTGACAGAGGGTACTGGCATTTTTTCTCGAAAATATTTCAACAATTATGAATTTAAAATACATATATCAAATATTGTTCACTGATTTTTCGTTTTCTCTATAGTCTCTCAAGACTCTAAAGGATAGTAAAAAGTACAGTGAAGGATATTTACTCTCATTGTCTTAAGTGTATACAGCTTCGGTGTTATATTTTCTTTTTTGCTATTTTTCCCCCATATTTCGTGGAGTTCCCTGTTGACAGTTTTGTGCGTGCAAATGTATGCACATTAGTTTTTGAGTCTGAGACACGAATCGGCTTTCGGCACATCATTTGAAGAGTCTTCTGTTCATAATGCCAGCAAATTATTTGCGCAAACAGCTTGCAAGTGTTTGGCTTGAGTGGTTTTATTTCTGGCTCTCTAATGTGTTTTATTTTGTCGGTAGTTTCTGATGATTTTGTATGGCCTTAAATGTAGCCTACGTGAGTCGTTTAGATGGGAATCTACAATATAGCAGTAGGAGGTAGCTTGGATAAAACTTGTACGTTTTCCACAGGCCTATACCCGAAAACTATTCGCTGTACTTCGTCGTACTCTGATGTGGGACGATGTCATTGATTTTGATCAGACAAACAATCCTTTAATCATTTTTGTCGAGTTCTATCCAGCAGTGTGTATCCAATTGGGCTCTGTGTGTTGGTGATACATTCAGTCAGTGCGACAAACATATTTCTTTATGAAGATTGTAGTCCAGATTCCATTTCGATTCTCTCGTCTTGCTTTGACATTCGAATCAGACTCTCCCCAAGCTCTGGCTGGCAGCTATAATCTGCCACACGATTTCCTCATCAGGCCTCAGTCAGCTCAATCCGCACTGAAATGTATAAATTGCATACAAGATCGGACTTAATGTGGCCACTTTCAGAGACGCCGCCACTTATCGGGGCGCTGTTGATCCAACACCAACAACAATACCGACACCGAAACACTGGGGAACCATTTATTATGGCAAACAAAATGCTATAATTAATTTTTCTATTATTTTCTCAAATACTCTCAGCCATTAGGAGGAGTAAGTGGAGGAGCCAGAACGGAGCCGGCGAGGAGTCAGACACAATTTCCTGGCCAGCTTAATAGTCCATTAATTTACGAGGGGCACGAAAACAATTGAGATGCAGTGCTACGGACGACGACTACGACTACGAGTGATATGACGTGCCGGGGCAGGTTCGATCAAAGAAGGCATAAATAACGTCCCGACAGGCAGGCGGAGGAGCAGCCGCAGCGAACTGGAACTGGTTCAAGACTTAGCTGTTTCTTCCGCTGGTGGCCGGCCTCGCCGAAATTTATGCAAACGGGTTAATTAACCAAGGCAGAAAAAAGGAGGAGGAAAAACGAAATTCGGAACGCTGGCTACGGGAGTACGTGAGGCTGTTTGGAGAGAGACTCCAGCCGGGTGGTCCTCTCCCACTCCCACTCTCGCTCCCTCTCCCACTCTCTCCTGCTCTCGCTCAATGGCTTTAAATGTGGGTCAACAGTGGGCGGCTAACGAGCCAACAGCCAACCGCCAATAACCGCTCTTACCAAATGCTAAACCAACGGCATTTGTGCTCGTATTCATCATTTCAGACATTTCGGATGCCAACTTATGTACATGTATGCACATATGTATGTATGTATGTATGTATGTATGTACAATATGTATGTATAAATTCGTGCAGTGCCGTGCCGGTCAGTAAGTCAATCACTCAACTCAGCCCCACTCATTTATTCATTTACTCACTTACTCATTTACTCATTCACTCATTCACCCATTGATTCATTCATTTATGCCGTCTGTCAGCCAGCGTGTTGCCACAAGATTGTTATCGCAGTTGCCTACAGACTCTTAATTGCCGCTTGATTACTCGTGGAAATATCGAAAAGCAATCGCTACTATAATGTATACATATATTTATATGCTCTCTATACACTATCTATAAGTCTACGATCTACAATATTACTGGAATTTATAATGATTTAATATAATTTGATGAATGCAATTTTGCTACTTTTCTGTTGTCTGTAAATACGCCCTCAGGCAGGGTATCTGACATTTCCCATAGTTAAATTCATTTTTACGTTTTCCATACAAGTATTTCTTCTGTTGAGTCGAGATTTACGATAATTGATTATCATGCGTTGGTGCTTTTTCGTGGCAAACTGCAGTGCGCATACGCAGCGTTGGCCGAGTACGCAGTGAGCGAATACATAAATCATTTAATCAATATTTTGTCATGTCGATGGTAACAAAAGTTGTGTTGCCCACAAAACACGTGCTCCAAATTAAAGTGAGCTGAGAATGCAAGCATATTTCTTCCATTCGCTGCTGTTTTTTGTTCCTATACTCTAGTGCCGGCCGAAACGCAGGCAACTGTGCAATTAAACTGTCAATTCATAGGTTTTTCTTTTCAGAACTATTAGTATTTTGTTGTTAATTTATTGCATTGCATTTGATTTGTGGTCGTTTGAAAATGTCAGCCAGGTTGACTCTTGGCAGTCGCATTGTGTATACGCCATGTTGTGCAGTGGAAATGACATGGTCCAAGGCCAATATCAAAGCAAGACAGCAGACAGGTTAAATTTGAGGGATTTCGATTGATTATTCCACCAGTGCCTCTCCACCATTGCAATTTCGACTGAGCTACATTGCCTTCCTTTCCATCCAGAAACTTTACATCTAAGTGCACATTCAGCCTACGAGGCACAAGGCAATCCAGCCACTACAACTTCCGCCCATGCAAATGCAGGGAAACCTTCAGGCTTTACGCACATTCAAATCGAGAACCGTTGAACGAACGGAAGTACTCTTAGGACTGCCCACACATGGGATTTCTGACCGCGGACTACTACCACGAACCAGACGGAGAAAAATAGCCGAAGAGCCAAAATAAAGAACGGAAAACGGAAAACAAACATAACGGGCTCATTAATAAAAAATCAAACAAAACGGAGTTGTCAATAAACCAAAAATCAAGAGACTAGCAGACTAGCAGCCAAATGCAAAAGAGTCAGACCCACGCTACAGACTGTTGACCGTGGGTGTACGAGTGACTCCCAAACTGTTGCATGACAGACGCTTTTCCAAGCAGAGCACCAGCCACAGCCAAGACTAGTTATATATATTTATATAAATATATATATATATATATATATATATATATATGTACATGTGGATGTGTAGAAGGCGAAGAGTCGTGATTCTCATTGTACGCTTTAATGACATCATTTGCTCAGACGAAGCATCTGAGTGGCGTCGGTGATTGAACTTTTTATTGGTGGCGCGTTGTCTGAAGAAGTTGTAGCCTTTCTCTCTCGACTCTTTCATTCATGAAAATGCAAATCCCCGAACGCCGGCGAGCACTTGACAGCTGGGCTGCGACTGCAGCCGGAGCAAGTCTTGTCAGGTCCCTGCAACATGCCAAGTGCCTCGAGGCGCAGCTTCCTTCCCCCCATCATCATCATGCTCCCCATCCCTCCAGCGCCATCGACCGCGACATCAACGACGGAGTGGAACCACTATCACCTCTCCCATCGTGTCGCGTGCTATGCTTGTTCATAATTTCATATGTACATCCATTTGGCATACTCTATGGATGCTCGAGAGTTCTTTGCCTTGAATTAAGTCCCACTGAACACAACATATTAATCCTGCCTGCAAAATCTTAATCGATATATTCTCCATTGTCCATTATTACTTCTCCATTTTATGACAAAACTTAATAACAAATAGTTATTGTATTTAAATGTTGATCCTTAAGAACTCAAAAAAATTGATACCTATCGTAAAAAAACACTTCACACTTCCATGTACGATATTGGATAGTAAGATATCCCATTAGAGCATTCAAACTTCATTATTTTAAAAACCAACACGGGTCTCCGAAATTTGTATGCATTTTTCGCCTATTTTTCAGTTTTTTTTTAGATCGTGCAATCAATTTTGAACATTTTCTATAAAGTTTTTTTTGTTTTGCGTTGGTTTTACCGGATTTATGAATGAATTTATTTTCGTATGTGCCTCCTCCTTGTCCACATGCGAGAGTGGAGACTTGTCTGGCTTGGTCCGTTGTCGTTGTCTCCCACAGTTTTTTTGTGTCCATCGTCCATAGTCCATCGTCCGCTTGGGCCGTCGTCGCATTTGTCGTTTGTCGCCCGAATAGGAAACTCTATGCATACGTACATGTGGGCGGGCTTCGAGGTGCTGCCTACGCGCAACCCACAAACCAACTGGCTGGATGACTGCCTGGTGGATACGGGCTGCGGGCTGCGGGCTGCGCGCTGCGGGATGGTGGGTCGTCTGGTTGGTCTGGGGCAGCAGTTGGTTGCTGTTTAGGTGCAGTTAGTTGGCTGCCACTGACAATGGTGCAATGGTGCTTGTGGCCCAGTAACGCAAGCAGTGGAAAGCTGGAGAAATTGGATTTATTAGAGCTGACTCGTACTTTGAGTAACCGCACCAATTGGGAGTAGAGCCTTGCGTCCTAGATGTGTTCTATATTTTGGATCCCCCAAAGGCTCGTACTGATCTTCTTTGCCCTCTCTTTTCTTTCAGAATGCCACTGCAGCAGCGTGGGATCCTTGTCAACGGCCTGTGATAAGCGATCGGGACAGTGCGCCTGTATGGCCAACGTGACGGGCAGACGCTGCGACAAGTGCCGGGCGGGCCACTGGAACCTCACGCAAGGCGTGGGCTGTCACGACTGCCTCTGCGACCCTCACGGATCCCGGGGTGACGAGTGCAATCCGTGGACGGGTCAGTGCGACTGCAAGATCGGAGTGGGTGGCCAGCACTGCAATGAATGCACCGAGGGCTTCTTCGGATTCAGCACCGAGGGCTGCCAGCGCTGCTCGGCTTGCACGGCGGAGGGTCAGATATGCGACTCTCACAACGGACGCTGCATTTGCCCCAAGTTCACCCGCGGATTGGGTTGTGGGCAGTGCGTGCCCGGCACCTGGGGCTGGCAGGCGCGTCTGGGCTGTCGGGAGTGCGAGTGCGATCACATTGGCTCCATTGGCCAGCAGTGCGCTCCGGGAGACGGACAATGCCAGTGCCGAGAGGGCTATGCGGGCAGGAGCTGCGAATCCTGTGCCGCGGGCTACTTTGGCTATCCGGAGTGCAGGCGCTGCGGCTGCAATGCGGACGGCTCTTTCACCCGCGCGGATGGCTTGATTGCCTGCGACTCGAATGGCCAGTGTCCGTGCAAGAGTCTCGTGGTGGGTCTCAAGTGCGACACCTGCATGCAGAGCACTTTCGGGTTGTCCGCCCTCAATCCGGAGGGGTGCACCCGGTGCTTCTGCTTCGGTCGTTCCGGTGAGTGCCAGCAGAGCGACCTATCCTGGGGCCACATACGCATGCCCGAGTCCCGGAACCTCAGTGTCCAGCAGATACGTCCCCAGCACGTGCCGAGCGGAGAGTACGAGTACATTGTGGTGGTCCAGATGGAGGGTACCGTTTTCCATCGCGAAGATGCGGAGATACAGCGCATGAACGACCTTAGCCTGGTGCCGCGATCGACAGGCAATGTCTCCATTGGTGCCTATGGGCAGTTCTACCATCCGCTGTACTTCCAGTTGCCGCCTCAGTTCTATGGGGATCGCACTAGCAGCTACGGTGGCTATCTGTACTTCTCCCTCATCACCGAGGGAGCCCACACTCCGCTGGAGAGACAGATCCTAGCTCAGTACCCGCTGGTGCAGCTGCACGCCCATTCCAAGCTCCTGTTGGACTTCTACGAGTACGAGGAGTTCGAGTACTCCCTGAATGTGACGCATCGCGTGCCGCTCCACGAATCCCTTTGGAAGTATCACCACAATAATCAGGCCGTGGATCGGGGAACTCTCATGGCTGCACTTCAAAACATTCGCCACATTTTCATCCGAGCGTTTGCCTTTGCAGATTTTCAGGAAGTTGTGTAAGTCCTGGGATCCAGCATCTCATTGGATACATATTTGATTCTTCTCTCTTTTTCTTAGCCTTCAGAATGTCCACATGGATGCGGCCATCTTTATAGAGGGCTCTACCAACTTGATTGCCAAGGGTGTGGAGCGCTGTAAGTGTCCCAAGCGCTTTGATGGTCTCTCCTGCCAGGACCCTGGACGATCATTCTATCGCTGGCGCAATACCAGCGATGTGGATAGTGTCTTCATTGAGGACCTGATTGGACGGGCAGCTCCCTGCCATTGCAATGGACGCAGCAGCGATTGTGACAAGGAGTCGGGTGTCTGTCAGGTAAAAAATGGATAAATAAAATTATTCTTGTTCCAATATCTGATTTGCAACCCCATCGACATCCAGAACTGTCGCGCGAACAGTGGAGGAGATCATTGCCAGCAATGCGCCGAGGGCTTCTACGGCGACCCGAACTCTCCGCACGGCTGCCAGGCCTGTCCGTGCCCCGAAACCAATCGCAACTTTGCTCGCGGCTGCAATGTCTGGGACGGCGAAGTGAGTTGTGTGTGCAAGCCCGGTTACACGGGGAGGCTGTGCGAGCGCTGCCATTCCGGCTACTTCGGCAATCCCACGCTGTATCCCAACAGCAGCTGCCAGGCCTGCAACTGCAATCCGGACGGAATCCGAGCCGAGGGCTGCGACTCGGAGACGGGTCAGTGCTATTGTCGGGAGGGTGTCACAGGCCTCAAGTGCAGCAAGTGTCTGGCGGAACGACATCATGTGGTGGACAATGGATGCAGAGGTGAGTCGTCCCTCAAACTAGATGAGTGCTCCAGCAGAGGGATCTCCGAATAATTGATTCATGATCCAAAATGAAATCATTTTGAAAGCTTCTTTACCTTAGGTGTGATACGTTGTGATTCATACGAGTAATACGAGTAAACTAGTACTCTATATACATGTGACAAAACACTAAATGGTGCTAAAACCCGCCTTTAGTCAATTTTTCCGGCCTTCAGTCGAAGAACAGAAGCACTATTTGTGACTACTTGTGTTTCCCAGCAACAAAATTGAACCTGAAATGTAACAGTCGACCATCTCTGTAATCGTATTTCTCTCGCTCTCACAGCATGCTATTCTGCAATGATTGCAGTTACCCAGTTAGCCAAATGTAATGTCATACGGCCATAAGTTAGTTAGCAAGTTTAATGTCATACGCTCATAAATCGTTCCTTTACTTCGTTTGTTTTTGGTTGTCCCTAAACAGCTGTTTTTTGGTCATTGGACTTTTTGCGTAATATTGTTTGCTATGTTTTCATTAGATTCTGTCTTACGTAAATAGTTCTCTAGTTCTCATCATTTGTGTGATCACTGTTTACGGAGAATGATATATGTAATCCCATGAACTGATGAAACCATGGGTCTGATTCTTCTGCCCACCGAAGCTAGCCTTCCTTCGTTAATATCTTTTAATTGAGCACTTTTCTACAGTTTGCGACAATTGTACTCTATTACTCCTGGACTATGTGGAGTTGGTGGGCCATAAGCTGCGTCGCGGGCTCCACAACATGGACCTGACCGGAATACCTGCGCCGTACCTCAAGTTGTCCGATTACGAACGAGCCTACGACACCTGGCGAGGGCGGCAGCAGGACTTCAGCCAGGCCAGGAAACTGCTGCAGGACTATGATACCGCTGGCGTCGTCAAGCTGGATGCCCATGCTGAAAATATGAAGTTCCAGTCGCGCAAGGCGCTGTCCACGATCGGAAAGAGGGAGTTCGCTCTCAAGGCCATGCAGGATGACGCTTCGGTGCAGCAACAGGATGTGGGCCTGGTACGGGCAGAGATACTTCAGACACTGCTCGATTTGAGGAGCTACGGGAAGAGTGCCCAGCACCTCAGTCTGCCGACGGCCCTAAAGCAGGCCCGCTTCTATCTGCAGGCTATCCAGGAGCACCATCAGGGAATTCAGGGCATTCGCAGCACGAACGATTGTGCCTGGCGTCATTTCTACGTCTCGGGCAACGCCTCGGATGCCGCTTTCGACGAGCGGGGTCGGCTGGAGATGCTCTGGCGAGATCTGAACCAGACCAACCATCGTGTGGTGGACTTGCGACTGCAGCTAGATCGCACCCTGGAGGTGGAGAGCGAGGCGGAGGACATAGTGGAGCATGTGCGCAACCTGAATGGCCATACGGCCGAGGCGCATCACGAGCTGAATGACCTGGGCCAGCTGATTGGAAAGTATCTCAACCAGAGCTATCTCGACCAGGGAGAAGAGCTGGCGAGACTCACCCTCGAGCGGCAGTCTCTGCTGAGCGAACATCTGAACCAGCTGGACGGTGCGACTGTTCTCCTGAATGCCACCCTCGGCGTCAAGTCCGAGCAGCAGCGGGAGGTGCGCAAGCACTGGCTGCCAAAGGCGGAGAAACATGCAGATCGTTTGCTGGAGAGGTCGAATGAGTATGCTCGGCAGTTCCAGCCCACGAGGAATGGTGCACGCATTGCCATCCTGGCCAGCTCGGCGCACAGCAACATAACCAAGGCGATCAATGATGCTCGTCAAGGCTCTATCCTTGCCAAGGAACGGGTCTACGATGCCCAGAGAACGCTGTATCCCAGCGATGGCAGCTCCATGATCGAGCGAGCCAAGCACTCGTTGCACCGCTCCAGGCAGCTGCAGCAGGAGGCACTTAAGCAGATGCACAAGTCCAACGTGCTCAAAGAGAAGCTGCATCAGCAGCAGGAGCAGGTGGAGGGCATCAAGGCCACCATCTTCGAGTCAGGGCTGCGCACCAACAACATTTCTAGCCAGTTGCAGACCCTCACCGACAGTTCGGCCCGTCGTCATGCCAAGGAGAGCCTGGATCTGGCCAGGAGAACCGGCGAGCAGATGCGGGCCGAACTTCGAAAGGCTAAGGAGACGGAGGAATCGCTTCAGAATATGCGCAAATCCTTCACCAAGCTCGAGCCCGACTGGGACATCAAGCTCGGCATGGCTCAGGAGAACATATCGCTGACCAAGACCAATCTCCGACTGGCCAACGTGTCGCTCAGCTATCTAGAGCAGCAGGCGGCAAAGGAGCAGCAAGTGTTCGAGTCCTGGAACAATAGCATGGCCAAGCAGTTGCAACAGCTCAGGGACCAGATAGCCAAGGCCAGGCATGCAGCCCAAGCGGTGAGTGGGGGAATCGGACGGGTATTCAGAGTATTATACATTGTTCCTTCCATTTACAGATCGATGTCTCCCTGGAGTCACTGGGTCCCAAGTGCATCCGCTCTTATCTGCCCTCATCGTATGGCCTGAGTACCTCCAACAATTTGCGCCTCAGCTTCGCGTTGGCGAACCACATCGAGAGCTCGCCCCTGATCCAAGTGGAGGGCAGTGAGGGACGCCACATCACCCTGGAGTTGTACAAGCGACGGGTGCGCCTCGTTTGGAATCTGGGGGGGACCACGGCGACTGTCACCCATCCCATGGTGGTGCAGACGCGGGATCCCAAGTACGACGATGCCTGGTACCATGTGGAGGCCAATCGGACGCTCAATCTGGGCAGCTTGTTGGTGCGACGGATGAACAACTATGGGGTGCTGACACCCAGCAGTCCGGTCACCATCACTGGCTCCACAGACACGGAGCACACGCGCTTCTATCAGTCGCGAAACGATCGCATATCCCTTGGTGGCTTCGCCTCGAAGGATCTGCAGCTGACGCCTGGCCTCAATGTGGTCGTGCACCATGTAGAGGTGGACAACAAGCCGCTGGGACTGTGGAACTTTGTGGACAGCGAGGGGCGGTGCGGTGGTTCCATGATCGGTGCCCGCGAATCCTCCGCCTCATCGACGGCACGTCACTTTAACGGTCTGGGCTATGCGCAGCTAATGAAGACCCGTCCCCGGCCATATCGCAAGAATCTGTTCTCTGTGCAGATGACCTTCCGTACTCTGGACGAGAATGCGTTGCTCTTCCTGGCGGTTGATGACAAAAATGTAAGTCACCAAATGACACCACTAGTTGCCAACTCACTTGACGCTTTTTGTTTCCCCAGAATCGCTCGGTGTCGGTAACATTGAGCCGTGGACGCATCATGTTCCGCATTGACTACGGCGACGAGTCCAAGCTGGAGATCAACACCACCAAGAAGTACAATGTGGGTCAGTGGATCAAAATCGAGGCCGCCCGCGAGTTCTCGGCCAAACGAAGCACAGAGAACGGCATGCTCCGCGTGAACAACGATCGTCCCATCTCCGGAGCACCCACACTGCCCGTGAACGCACATTTGCTACCAGATTTGTCGAAGGCTGTCTATTATTTGGGTGGAGTGCCGCCAGGTAAGGATTATAAGCTGATCCTTTGGGCCTTTGAAGGTTTCTTCCTAACGTTCTCTAACGTTATCTTTTTGTTTACTCATAGGCTTCACATCAGGCACGACGAAAGCTCCAGGCGCTGATAATCCCTTCCTTGGCTGCATGACGGATGTTCAGGTGAACGGAGAGACGTACGATCCCCTAGAGAGCTCCAGCTACTTCGGCGTAGAGCCTTCCTGCAAGGACATGATCACAAAGTGAGTAACAAACTTAAACTCCTATATATGTTTTGCTAAAACACTTCTTTTCGGATCTACCTTTCAGGGCTGGGTTCTCGGGGAACGGGTATCTAGAGCTACCTTCGCAGTCGCTGAGGAAGCGCTCGAATACTGCCCTGGTCTTCCGCACCCTACAACCGGACTGTCTCTTGCTCCTGGCCGCCTATCCGCCCGAGGTTCTGGCCGACTACGATGACAAGGACATCAAGGGCAACTACTCAATGAGCCTGGTGGATGGGCAGTTGCACGTGTGGGTCAACTCTGGCCGCAGCTTTGTCAAGCTGTCTTCCAATATCAGTCAGCTGAATGATGGTGAACTGCACGTGATCAACATGATAAAGACTGGTCGCCGGCTGGAGCTGATGGTGGACGATGAGCTGCAGGATGTGCGCAGCCTGAGCGGCAACCCAACGGTCATTAGTCTACCCCGGGAGGCGGGAGGTCTCTACATCGGCGGAGCTCCCCCGCACGAGAGCTTTACGCCGCTGGCGCCCACCTTCGTCAACCTAGAAGGAGCCATTCGGGATGTTGTGTTCAACAACCGGACCGTGAACTTCAACGATGCTCTTACCTTTTCCAATGTCCTGATCGGACGCAATGGTCCCCTGATGGGCAGTCTCAAGGGTGGACTCTACGACGTGTTTCTCAAGACGGAACCGATGATCGGGAAGAGTTTCACGGCCTCGCCGGAGGGCTGCAAGCGGGTGAGTTGCTAAGGCTGTTTCCTTCTTTTTGGCTTGGTATGGGAAATTGGTGAGGAAATTGGGGAGAAGAGACTTGGATGGGACTGCGACTGTAACTGTCCATCCCTATCCGCAACCCTGCATGCAAATTGTGGCTGCCTAACTCCATCTTAAACTCAAACTCAAACGTTTCTCTTTGTTCTTATAGGATTTTAGTTGCTAAGCAATTATGTCAAAGCTGCTACGCTAAAAGCTTCAAGCGCTGCGCCTTAAGAAAGCTCATTTGTATACTAATTTCGCCTAAACATTAAACACAAACACACAAAACAAAACAAAAAGCTAACCAAACAAAGCTACTCTATGTGGTCTACATGTGGATTAATATAACCTTTATATAAACATCATCAAAGATACATATAACCTCAGCTCAGTCATAGCTGGAAAGTTGTCCTACGTAATCATGATCATGAAAGTAAAAGCGCAACGAAAAGATAGACGGGCCATCATGTTCGTGTTCATGTTTATGGAGGACAACTTGGCTAGCGTTAAGTCCGGAAGAGGATTGGTTCAAGCTCCTAGGCGCATCGGGTCCTCGGCTAACACAAAAAAGCGCTATAATCATAGTTAATAATCATCTTTTTTACGACATATATTTTTTGTAAATATTTCATATGACTTTTTTGCTACACGATAAGTACGGCTCCGAAGCTCAGTCTAGTCCTTAAGATTCACACCACTCATATCAACGCTTTGTGTACGTTTTTGCTTTCATAAATGTATCATACGATTAACACTTGCTTACCTACTTCGCGACCACAACACGGACATTTGATTGTTATCACAACATTTTTAAATCACGTTTCAAATAAAAAATTTTTATAACAAAAAAAAACCGAACAAAAATCATGGAAAAGTTTTTATTCTTAACCCAATCCAATCCAATCTCTCGGAGTGTTCTCTCTGGGAGATCGCTACGCTTAGAGCTCAGAAACTAACACAAAGTCGTCGGGGTGAGTTGAGTTCCTCGATAGATTAAGTAGGTCCCGGGACTAATTCGGGCTCTTTCTTGCAGATCGGCAGCTACTCCTACGAGCCGAATGCGTTCAAGTTCGGAGACGAGATTTACAGCTACTCGCAGCTGAAGCTGCCCGAGCGCCGCTTCTGGCAGCGCAACTTCCGCCTGAGCTTCGACTTCCGCTCCTTCTATCCCAACGGCATGCTCTACCTATCCCCTGGGAGCAAGGAGAAGCCCAAGCACTACGTGGTACTTCTGCTCAAAGACGGACAGCTGGTCCTGGTCGTGCGAGGTCGTCGTCGTGAGGAGCTCCAGCTCACCGCGAAGCTCAACGATGGCGAGTGGCACCGGGTGACTGTCAGCTGTCATGAGCGCAAGGTCACGATGTCAGTGGAGATCGGCCGAACGGACCAGAAGACCTCCGCCCAAATGAAGTTGCCGAAAAAGATTGGGGCCTCGCAGCTGCTGCTGGTCGGCGGCCTGCCCCAGGCCCCAGTAAAGGTGGCATCGGAGCTCTACATGCGACTGGAGCCTTTTAAGGGCTGCTTGCGACGCGTTACCATCAACAATAGCACCCAGGACCTGGCCCGTCCCGGCAAGCACTCGAATGTGGGACAGTGCTTTCCCACCGTCGAAAGAGGCAGCTACTTCCCCGGCGATGCCTATGCCATATATAGTGAGTTATACCTGTTATGTACAGCAATCAGAAATCTTGGTGTCCTAACAATTGTTTCATTTTGACAGAGAAAAACTTTCATGTGGGAAAATATCTGGACCTGGAAACGGAATTTCGAACGTCGGAATTATCGGGAATATTGCTGAGTGTGTCCGAGCCAAGTGGATTCCCAGCTCTATCGTTGGAGCTTCACAACGGCAATGTAGGAGAAAATCCAGTGTGTTCCGTGATTATATCTAAATTGTATCTCTTTGTCATTTTGCAGATCGTTTTCTCCTGCGATCTGGGGGATGGAGTGCCCCTGCGTCTGGAGTCGGCATTGCCTGGGAAGTATGCCCTGTGCGACAACAAGTGGCATAACATTTCGGCTCTCTACGATGGCGAGCAGATTGTCCTTAGAATCGATCAGCTGCCAGCCGTCATCAGTGCTGGAAACCCACGGAACACGGGCAAGGTGCAAACCCGTTCTCCCCTCTACATAGGCGGGCTGCCAGGTATAGGAACAAACATATGCCCTATGGGAAAATCAAGCAAAAATACTTATATCTCTGGCCTTTCAGATGTTGCTCCCAGCGGATCGCTGCTGTCGAGGGAGAACTTCAAGGGCTGCATCCGAAACGTGTCCATACGCAACGAGAAGCGCGACTGGATCGATATGGACGATCTGCGTAACGTCCTGCTCAGCGAGTGCCTCGTGTCCAGCGATGATACGTAGCTGAAGAACTGTCCGGCCGCCGTCCGGGGCGTTTCTGGTTCCTGTTGACGACACACCAAAACTTTTTCCAAATGTATTGTGATCAATTACGAGTTTTATAGCCTATCACTGCCATATAAGTTAGCCTAGCATAGGATTAGCTTTGGATATTCATATGAATAGTACATTTCTCAACTGAACTTACTTAAAACTTTCATTGCCAGTGACTGCATTTCGAAATCCGCAATCTGATTTGTATTTATATCGCTTATTTATCCCAGTTATTCTTCACACTCGCTCTCATTTATTTATTTTATGTTTTAAAAGAGGCTTTAAGTTTGTATTTCTTTTCATTCGTTTTAACCGAATCTCCTGCTTGTACAGTCCAAAACGAGATAATTACCATTAAGTAGAATTAGTTTATACGACTTTCATTTGTACATAGAAGCGGCCATTTAGCCTGTAAGCATCATAGCATTTAGATGTAGTATTGGCATCTATATAAATTAAATAAAAAACCATTTATTAAATCGATAAACAATGCGTTGTCATTTCGTGCAGCGGAGCCATAAGTTAATTGTTTACTAAGATATTTATAAATAATTCCGTTTAAACTAGTTTCGTGGGATTATGATTTAAATAAACAGATAAGCTCGGGATTTAATATTAATACTTACTAATATTATAGTACCCTCTGTGAGGATGTAATTTGGTTCTGCCCTTCCTTTTGACACCAAGGGTTGTATAAGGGTTTAAGTTTGACAGAGCTTGTTTAATGTTTGAAGATATTTGATGGCTTCCTAAATTTTAGTTGTCTTTGAAAATTTGAATAGCTCTCTGGGAGATTTGTGTCGCATATCTGGTTCATCAAAAATAAAATAAAAATAATAAAATCCATTATCCATTATTTATATATAGTAGCACATATATATATTTTGTAATACTCCACACAATGAACACGGATCGGAGCAGCCGACGAGGAAACAGGCCATCCGTGAGTGATCACGCCTATCATGTCTACTGCGTTAACTTCTACGACAATGGGCTGAGTGCGCTTCGAGACGAGTTTATAAGACGAATCAAGTGCGGTCTGCGCCGATCTCTTTTCGTTATAGATGTAGAAAATGAGGTGCAGTTGGCCATCCAGCAGCAGGACCTGCGTATCTCAAAGGCGTATTCCAAGAGGACGGGTAAGTGGATATGTAAGTGGACCATCAGCAGGCCCGACAGTCACCACAAATTTCTAGTAGGAACAAACGAGCTAATGTCCACGGATCCCGTCAGCATTACCATGCAACGAATACGAGAGAGCGTGGCCGAGTACGAAAATATAAGCAGGAATATCGACCAGGAGCTGCACTTTAATCTTTATGAATATTGGCAGAAGAACACTCCGGCCGAGCTGAAAAATATCTCGACCGACCCCAACAAGGAGCGAGCATCTAGAACAAAGAATACATTAGACACAATGCGCACCAATGCCACTGCTTCCAGGAAGACAACCAAATCCAAGGCCGAAAAGGGATCTAGCGAAATGTCGAAAATGGAGAAAATTGAGTGCGTGTCTGTCACGGCCAAGGACCACCATAAAGTTGGCAAAGGGAAGCCGCTGTCCAAGCGCATGGTAAGCGAGTTGGTTAAATTATGTGCAACAGTTTTAGGGAGTCGCAAATAGTATGTAATGAAAAGCCGAATACTAGGCACCAACTCATTTATTCCTGCTCAGCCAGGTCCGTCCCGTCCATCTGTAGAAATCCCAAGATCTCAAGGTCCATAGAATTGGATACTATTTGAAATAGTTACAGAGTGGATACTAAGGGATTTGTTGCTCCCTATACTATTGTGACTTTTCTAAACCTTTTCTATAAATCACTGCTCTACCTGCTGTTCTCTGTAGTATATCAATGATAACCCTCTGACGACGAAGATCATGATCCTGGTCATTGGCCAATTCGACAATGATTTCTACAAGTCCCTGCTGGCCAACCATCAGCCAGTTCGAGCAATAATCCACTTCCTACCCGAGGAGTGCGCTTACGATCTGCTGGTGCCGCGTCCACGCCGGGAGCGGTATCTACAGGAGACCATTGAAAACATCCAAAAAGACATTCATTCGCTGCGCAAGAGGACGGCCACCAAGCGCGTGGGCATATTCCAGCAACAGCTTCCCCAGATGTCCGCCTGCCTGGCGACTAAGTTCACGGACGACATCTTCAATCAGCTGAGCTGGTTCGTGTACGATTTGGAGACGCTGCGGGAACAGTACGTATCGTACTACCTAGCGCCCTACCAGGAGATCAATGTGAAGATGAGCCCGGACGCCAACATGCTGGACAGTTTCCACATGGCCGAGTCGCTCAGCATTCAGGGGCACTACCTGAAGTCTCAGATGCCAGCAGCCAGGGCTGACGTTGGGACCATCTATCTCTACGTAGAGTCCCTAATGAGCATATTTGGCAATCCCAGGGAGCTGATGACCGAGATGGAGGTCCTACTGCTGGCAAATCCCACTTCTGCGGCGCAGACACGGATGCTTGACAAAGTCAAGGTCTATGCGAATGCCTTTAAGAGCATTGTGAAGCTGTCCAAGAACGAACGACTGTTTGTCGAACAGGGAAATTCTCTGCTAAGCAGCATTCTCTCCTACATGGATCAGTCGTTAATGACCAATGTCTACCACGGCTGTCTCGAGTACAACGTGATGCGACGCTACTTCACCAGTGGCTACATCACCGAATCCCTTCCGTACTCACCCTACAACGGTGAGTTGGAGCCCATCTTCCTTCCCAAGTACGCCCAGCTCTATCTCACGGACGATGCGGTGACGCAGCGCATCATAGAGCTGGTCAACGACTACGATGACATCACCGTGGAGGAAGTCTTCCCCAGTGTGAAGCTCTACACCTTCAGGCGGGCTCTCAACGAGGTCTTCGAGCAGCAGAAACAGACTGTGCTCCCCACCCGCCTGTGCTTCAGGGACTTTACCCTCTTTGAGATGGAGCAGTTCTTAAATGATCTGGTGACCCCCCAGATGTTCGATGAGGCCATGGAGCAGAACGAGAACATGGCTATGGCTCATAGCATTGCCACAATGCACGGCCTTGAGAACGAGCCAATGAAAATTAAGTGCAAGGGGGGTCAGCGTCTCAGCATCGATCCACATGTATTTGTTCGGCCGCAGTCGCTGAAGGCGCAGATAAAAGACAAGGAGAAGGAGGAACACACACCAGCGATCGCAGCTAATTTAGAAAGTACGAGGAGTACAAAAAGTCTGCGGCAGTCCAAGACTAGCCTACAGGCGAAGTTCAATTTGACTGGGAGTGGGGGAACAAACTTACCATACATTGGACTGGGACCCAATCATCCCATGCTCAAGGGCTACAACCTAGACGACACACAGCAGAAGATCAAGTCCAAGACCTCCACGTACTTCTTCGAGGAAGGCCGGATCACGCTGTACGAGGAAAAGTGGAATTTCCGGCAGATGAACAAGTGCCTCTCGCTGAACATCGACGGCCATCATGTGCACTTCAAGGGCTCTGCCAAAAGTGTGGGTACCACGGATGGAAATATTCGCGTTGAGTCGAAAAACGGAATTAGCCTAAGAGTACTGCTCTCGGACAAGGAGTGTGCCAAGGCTGTGGTAAACTACCCAAACGGACTGAGCACCTACTGCCATGACACGCATGCCGAGCACCTGTGGTCCATTCAGGAGAACCAGCTGGACGAGAGCCGTCGAGTCTGTACCCCATACGGCTGCGTCATTGTCTACTACAACAACAGCTCCACTGTACTGATAATGCGATACAATGGAGAGGTGTATCATCTGTTTAGCTATACCGAAGCGGAGGTCGAGGAGGAGGAGGAAGCAGCAACCGAGTTCATCAATGCATGCTCCACCCAATCCACCTACAGCAGTTACCAACCCCTTTCCAACGATATCAAGAAGAGAAAAAGTCGCGATGTAAGATCTTCGCAGAATGTTCGTTCCTCGGGCGGCGCCGATAGCCTCTCTCGCCCCTCAGTTCAAAGCAAGACCTCCAAGGAATCTTCCGCAGCCCGCAAGCAGCGACTGGCCAAGTCCAAGCAGGCGGCAGTTCTGTTCGCCAGCATTGACTTTGAGCTCAAATATCTCAAGTTCATCATGGGCTTGTACAACCTCAGCTACAAGCATCTCAAGCTGATCACCTCGATGGGCAGTGTTGTACACGTGCAGACGGACGGGAAGATCTGGTGCGGGAAGCCCTTCAAGAACACCGAATGGCACGACTACTATGCCAATGAGTCGTATTCGATGCGGAATGATGGTGTCAAGGTAATATGGACGAAAGAGGAAACGAGATGCTACCACAGAGACGGCACGATCATCAGGACTGGCACTATTGAGGGCTGGGATCCGGGCGTCTTGGTGGACGAGATAGATGCCGAGATAAGTTCCAGTAGCTCGCATCGCGCACTAGTACGTAGGACTACCAAAGTGGTTGGTGTCCCCCCCAACCCCCTGTATATCAATATTGCGGAGGCTGATCCTTTCAAACCAGTTGGTCAGGGGTCAGCGAGCTCTCGGGGTAGCCTTCAGAGCATAGCAACAGAGGTGCCAAGGAAAATGAGTATAAGTGAATATCTTGTAGAAGAGGAGGGAGAGGAGGTCATCATCTGTGACATGAGCTTCATAACCTACATCCCGGATAGTTATTTCATTCAGCACCAGCTCTATGCCGGCATCCACTTCACCTTCACACACCTCACGGACGTGGATCTGAAGATTGAGACGGAGGTGTTTATGTGTGACAACCTTAAGATTCGGCTGTACAAGGCGCCACAGATCGAAGAGCTGAATCCAGCTGAGGCCAAAGATGTATCCACCGTTGGTGATGCTGCAGAACATCAATTGCCTGCTTTTCAAGCAAGCCAATCTTCCGAGGCAGACTCAGATGAGTGGATGAAGAGGAGAAATCATGCTTCCATCAGTGGTGGGGGGTCCTCGCAACCGCCACCGCCACCGCCTTTCGAGAGCGCAATGGTGGATATAGAAGGCATCAACCTTCGGATAACTGTCAGCGAGAAGCAGGCCGTTGTCACGACCCGGTTGCGTAAGTTTGGATGCGACGAAAATGCCCTGGTCGTTCGGTAAGCGGCAACTGTAGAATGTTCGACCAATTCACCCAACGACCAACGGTCTTTCCCTCAGTGAGGATATCACGCTACAGGTGGACTTTGACAAAAATCTGTCGACCACATTTCGCAATTGGGTCGAAATACTGACCAAGTTCATCAACTGCTTTTGTCCCAAGTGGAGGACCGTCTACTTCCTAGAATCTTCCTCAACGGAGTGTAAAAGAAAGGGTAAATAATCACACCATCCATCATCCGTCCATATCAACTTCCTACCAGGTCCTTTGCAGGCTTTGAGCTGGTTAGATCGATTCCTCCCCTGGGCAAGTACAACTTCTGTGCTGGCAACTACTTCATCGATGTGAATGAGCTAATGTCGGTAAACAATCGCATGAAAAACGATTTTGATTTTTATGACAGTGATATGGTTAAATTTCCACGTTTTCCACTCTATAAGACAGGGCCGCAACCAATTTCATTTCCTATGGTTTTAAATGCCAAGTACGTATTGAGCAGCGCATGGAATTTTTTCTAAGAATATGGTTTTTAGGATCTTTGTAGAGCTACCTACACAGCTGGCCAACTCGGATCGGATTCATCACTTCATCAATCCCTTTGACCGGATCAAGTTCAGAAAGCTGCGGCATCGTTTCAACGAGTGAGTGCTGCAGAGAAGCCAAAACCTTGTTCAGTTTTTATTGCCTTTATTTTCAGGTCGGTTCTGTTCCATCTTCATCCGCGTCTGCGTCAATTGGTGCAGCAAGAGATCAGCAAGCGCAGCTGGGCGAAACATCATCAGGAACAGCAGCGACGCAACTTATCAGAGCAGCAGCGCCTGACCCTCTACCTGGCTATGCTGAAGCACAAGGTGTATCCAAATTACTTCCAGTTCAGGGACCAGTTCTACTACCATATTCGCAACATTGACTTCTTCGAGTTCATGGCCATCAAGTGCAGCGAGAAGGCCAATCCCGAACATTACCGTGAGCACATCGATGAAACAGAAGAGTCCACTGCACCGCCAGCAGTACCCACAAAGAAGAACAAGAAATGCTTGTGCCCCAAGTACGTCAAGTCGCTGCAATAGCAAATACGAGTACCATGCCCACCTACTACTTACGCCTACACAAGTCGAAATAAAGCTGCGTACAACCAAAGACAACATAACTAGTCTATTTATATTGTCTTTGGTATAGCTATGTGTTCACTCAAACATTTATTTCTTTTATTCACAATTTGGGCCTGCTTATTTCATTCAAATGACCGTATGTCAGACCATAATAGACTTTTCAAACTGACTAACTGCAAAAAAATTAGAGAATGTATTAAGCTAATGAGCTTTTTCACTTGCTCTTGGATTTAAGTTCATAAGAAGTCGATGTTGTTTATATATTACGCCGCAGTGGTAGTGGCCGAAAACGATAGAAAGTTGTTGTATAGTGGGATGCATATATACAGCGCGATTCAAATGTCTGTAACTGCAAGATCGTATGCAGGTGCAAGATCAGATCAAGACAATAGAAATGAAGGCGATAATGATGACGATCGGCTCAAGACTGACTAAAGAAAGAGAGTTTTAGAGAATCGAAAGAACAGCTAAGATATCAATACACAGGTAACTTTGAACGGCTTTATTCCCCCGACCTTTATCTGGAAATTGGCAGACGTGTCGGGAATATTCCCCAACGTTTGATTAATTTTCAATAACTGATCATCATTTTCAGCAAGCACTTCAGAAACCACTTTCATCTTTACCTGATGAGTGTATTTTGTCTTTCATTTCATTGTTGTCATCGTCTGCCACTTTCAACTGGGGGAAATTATCGAGGATTGCACAGATCCGCGATACAAACTTCCTGCCTTAAATCTATGTTATGGTCTCCGTATCCCCTGGCGAGCGAGTTTTTCCTTTGCACCTGATGACCTTGCTGTCGATTCACAACTCAACTGATTTCAAATGACAATCATATGCTAAAGTCTCAATGTATGGACAGATCTGCCTCCGATTGACTTCGACTGCGATCGAGGAGCAGCCCTTTGTAGCATATCACATACAACGATTGTTGTGTGTGGCGGTGCCACTCGAGCTGGTCGGGGGTGTATCGGGCAGGACTGGTGCACGCGCTGGCTCCGGCTGTATGATCGGTAGTATGGGGGGGTTCCTATACTGGTCCTTTCCTATACGTGCTCGCGTCGATGCCTTATCTTATTATTATTTTTTTCGCGTGCGATACCCTGCGTATGACCGTATGACTAGTGTTAGGGGGTTGGGGAAGGAGGATGAGGAGGCTGGGGGAATTAGAAGGGACAAAGGAATTAAGGGGACAGGGAAGTGGGCTTCCGCGTTGCATACCCGAACCGACGGGTAGCTGTGCTGGTGTTGGATGCAACAGCCATGGCCCTCCCAACCTTGATCATCCTAATTCCGAAGAAAATATGGCTTATGGATGATCCCTTTTCTCGCCGGGGGTCATACCTCACTCTCCCTCATCGATCCCTGCATGGCTCCTAAACAAAAATCTTCTAACAATTCATTTCCAAATCTTTAACAATATTTATTTTTATCGATAGTGCCTAAAGCTAAATACATGGGTAGAAGGAAAATGATATATAGTTATGGGGTGAGTATAAGCTAGGGCAATAAGAGAATTAAAACTATAGGAATAATAATTTTAAATAATAGGAATAAAATATATGATCTCAAAAACAGGTGGTAGGGTACTGGGAATAATTTAACGAATAATAACAATAATAATGAATATTTAAGTAGGAACTTTTGTTATTTAAGATTTCTTCATTTTCGGTATTTTTGTATTAATGCAAAAGTAAGGGTAACTAATCACCGTCGCATAGGTGTGAAGCACCTGCTGCCGCTGATCTGCGCTAAAGCTTACAGCTTCCAAAGCTCTTGAGCTTTGCGTGGGCTTAAGGCCTCTTTACAACAAAAAAAGCTCCAACATAATTTAGGGAAAAATCAAAGACTACGGGCGACCGGGCTCATGTATGGTTTTTTCTTTTGTCTCTTTATGTTAAAAGTTTATAAACGTTAACTGGGAGTTTGTTCACTTACGTACTTTCATGTTCCGGCCACGTCCAAAAGATCTTTCGGCGAGGGGAATACCTGTAAGTTTTAGAGAGAGAGCACACACACATGCACACGCATGACCACGGCTAACACCAGATTATCTTGATCTTCTTTTTCTTTTTGTTTAGGGCTTTTTTTTTGAGCATATATAGTTCATAAATCAAATTATTCCATCTTTAACTTCTATATTTTATACTTTATTCAATATTTATTCGTTTATTTAGATTCGTTGGGGTAGGTCTTGATCCATAGACCAAGGTGTGGGCGCACGGAAAAAGCTCCAAGCAGCTGGTTTCGTTTTATATGCACAAAGGGGTCAACGGCCTAACAAGCGCACATAAGTTCTTTGGGAATAAACGCACAATGGGCCACAAGAGGATCATACGAGTTCTGCCCGTTCCGTTGGGGTTTATTTAATACATTTAACCTTCACATGTCATGATCTGGCTTTTAGGTTAGGGCGAAGCACGGTGACAAAAAAAATTCGGGTCAGGGTCTCTTTTTCCTTGGACAAGTCTGGTTATTCCTGGCAAGGAAGATCACTTGGCACTTTTTGTTTAAGGCTCTTGGCCCGGTGGCTGGATGGCCCACTCTCGGTCGCGACGGCTCGCGTTGGGGCGGCGAAGAGCTCGCTGCTGCCGGCGCTAAAGCTCGGAAACGGCTGAGGGGCCGCTCTCTGTCGGCGCTGAAGCTCGGGAACTGCTGAAGGGCTCGCTGTGGTGGATGGCGTTGGGGCTTTAGGTGGAGCTTCCCAACTCTACGGTGGACCGCGTTGGCGGAGGGCGTTGGGGCGTTGGGTGGAGCTTCCCAACTCTACGGTGGCCCGCTTTGGGGCGATCGTCAGAAAATTCGCACCATCCTCTGCACCGTGGATCGGGGATTGGTTTCTCGTCTGGGTGGATGGGGTCTTTCTTCCGAAAGGCCGGCGGATCGTGCTGATCTCCCAAGAACATTTATTTGATTTTTACCTTTTATTAATTTTTTTTTTTTTTTTTTTTTGAGCTGGATAAGTACGTCCGTACTGTTCGGATACCACGAGGAGAGAGCGAGCTGCTTCTCCCGGAAATCAAGGCCTCATCCCCTCGTTCTTCCCTTTTTCTTTTCGATTTGTCAAAATGACAGTGGGAGGAGGAGGCCGATTAAAACGTCAGCCAAACAAAATAATATGGGCAGCCCACGGTGACGAAGCGCACCCAGTAGATGGCGTGTTAAAAGCTTAGCTTTCTTGGACCCAACAGAAGACTTAGCCTATTCGCGTAGCATAATTTTAGGGAAAATTAAGACGTCGATGCAAACAATTTTTTCTTACAACAAGCGCACTACACCTTCTAAAGCTATGTTTGTAGCTATAAGCCCAGTCGTGATAAGAACTTGCCGTTCGCCTCTTCTGCCACGGACTGAGTCTACGCAGATTAAACACGTCTTCTTTGTTTGTGGCGTAGGAGATTTATTATACATTTAGTTGATCAAAATTACAAATTACATTTAAAGGAACATGTTCTCAGAGCTCAGCAGACTAACCCACACTTACTGGTCACCGCCGTTTGCAGCTGTCAGCTTCTCTGATTTCAGGATCTTGTCGACGGGAAACACATCTATGTAAGATTTGTAAGATTTGTAAGACGATCAGACAGATACGACATTTCGCAAGTCTATATCCATATGTGAAGATGATGATTATATTCTTGTAATTTTCTTGTAATATTAATATTGAACTAAACTTAGAAATTCATCTATGTATATCCATATGTGAAGTTAATGATAAATGTATGGGAAATTAAATTCAAAAAAAAAAAATTAGAAATTCATCCGTAGACGGATTTGACTGGGTTGTATGCAAATCTTTGTTCTGCAAATCTTAATTCTGCCATAGAAAATCGGCGACGGCTGCGGTACGTCTAGTTTCCTTCAGCACATGGTTCTACAGAGCGCTTTGGGTAAATCTCGAGACCGCTTCTGAATTCGGCAATGACACTGTTCATGACTTCTAATTCGTGTTCGTATTCCATTTCGTATTCGACATCGTCTTCCTCTTCGACATCGTCCTCCTCTTCGTATTCGTCTTCGTCCTCCCCTTCGTCTTCGACATCGTCTTCCTCTTCGTCTACTGTATCTGACGGTTGGTGTCCTATGACTTGAATAGACAGTTCGCGCCAATCGGTATCGAATAGGAAGCGAGTGACATCCGATTTGGTTAGAGTGCGCAACACATCGGCCTTCTTCTGTCTACGACCGAAGATATAGTCCCCGCCGATGATCTCGCGAAAATTGTCTGCCACCTCATCCAACAGAGTATGTGCAGGGGCAACTCCCAAATGGAGAAGGTCGTCTACCCAGGATGCAAAGCATTTGGCATCCATTTGCATGGGAATCATACAAACCTTACAGCGAAATACCTCAATCTCGTTCTGCATTTGTTTGGCGCTGTCCTCTTCAAAAGTCTCCTTCAAGTTTACCGTAAGGGTATAGCCGACAATGCCGTTTTTGACGTGGACCCAGCCATTAATCCCTTCGCCGACTTTCTTGAGATACAAGTCCGGGCTATTGAACAACGTATTCAAGAG
Organism: Drosophila miranda; assembly: GCF_003369915.1. Classification (NCBI taxonomy): domain Eukaryota; kingdom Metazoa; phylum Arthropoda; class Insecta; order Diptera; family Drosophilidae; genus Drosophila; species Drosophila miranda. The sequence continues at coordinate 13,479,372 of NC_046677.1, read as the reverse complement.
GTCGAGTATGGCCTCCACGCGTAAAGAGTTTTCTCCGACTTGGTAGAAGTTGTTGATATTAGTGGTTGTAGTGTGGTGGCAGGCGGTTTCGCAGCAGAAGACTGGGCGGTGCTGCGGAAGCTTTACGATGCGATTCTCTACGAGCCTATGATCTTTAATGGGCTCGCATTTCAACCGGCTGAGTACCGAATTAAGCACCTTGTGGGCTGACTCCTCCGTGTAGTTTCCCTGTACGAGGGCCTTGATGTACATCTCTTGCGGTAACTTCTGGGCAAACACCTTGAAATCCTCCATGGTGATGTCTTTAAGGAACTTGTACTGGTCAATTGTGGCCCATGGATTTTCTCCAAGCACACGGGCGAGGATGTCCCTAAAATCACAGATTATAATTCGAAATGCAGATATAATATGGAGATCACTTACGTTGCTAACTGGGATGGACATTTCAGTAGTTCTAAGTAGGATTCGCCCAGCATCTTGAGGCAGGTGGTGAGTAAACATTCACAGAGGGTGGCGCCCACACTGACCATACCTTCGGCAATGGCCTCCACAATCAGATGGAGCTTTTCATTGTAGCCCTTCACAAATAGCCGCAAACCATTGTCGTAAACCATGAAGCAGTAGGTGAGATTTGCCTTTTCGGCGAGAGCCATTTCCTTGTGCACGTGCGCTTTCACCAATGAAACGTACAAGTCGCACATAGCAGCGCTACAAAAAAAAAAGAGGAGCGTCAAGAAAGAACTATTGGAAATACATTCGATGACTAGATGGCTAGTGTGAAATATAAATCGCTTACTTCTTCGCACTCTGACTCAGCAGCGGCGTGATGAAAAAGAAGCATAAGTAGGCCTGCGGCTTCCCAAATTTGTCATCCTGTCGGAACCACAGCTCGCAGGTGTCTGTCTTTACCAACCTCTTGGGGTAAGGTGGCAGCGTGGGCTTGCCCTGCTCATTCCAGAATATCTTGAAGTCGTGGGCCACAAAGGGATTGGCTTCGGGTAGAAAGAGCTCATCAATGGGCTCTGATTCGATCCACAGCTTCTTCCACTTTGCTGGCATCGGTAAAGTGGTGTACTCGGTGCCGAACCACTCCTCCCGCTTGTCGTATGGCATGCCCTCGTACGGCTCTTGCGAGGTAATCATTAGATTGAATTTAAAACTGTTCAGGTGGCCGATCAGTTCGGACAGGTGCTGCTCGTCGGTGTCGAAGTAGAGCTCCCTGGCGGTGAGTATATCCTTGGGGGGATAGTATTTGCTTTTGAAGACCAGTTCATCGACATCGTGTTTATAGATACGGTCAGGGAGACGAAACTCTGCGACCTTACTCTTCTGCTGCTGTTCGTACAACTGACGCAAGGAACCGCTGGAACAGTTGGAGAAGACCTTCAAATAGGCAAAGGTGGCGGACAGAACCTGATCGATGTGCTGAAATCCCTCGTCGGTGAGGCCAATGTCCACTTTAAAAAATGAGTGCATTGAGTGTAGATTGAAGCCGGTCTCGTCTATGCCAGCATGGAGATGGTGGGCCCAGTGGCGGCGCTCCAGGTAGGCGTAGAGACTACCGTTTCCCTTGTACTCGATCAGGTAGGAGAGAAACTTATCCGGATTGCTGTGATAGTACTGACGCATGTTAGGAAGCACCCAGGTTAGCTCAAACTTGCGCCATTTCTCCACGGCCTTCACGAGGAAGACTTGCTCGTGGAACGCCGGACGGAAGGCGTTGCGGTAATCGAACTTGGTCAGGTCGGGCGCCTTGATGTCATTGCGGAGCAGCTTGGAAAAGTGGCGTACCACCATGTTCTCTAGCACATCGATAGGCATGATACCCTGCAGGCACACGTACATGCGATTGGCCGCATAGTTATCGCGCCAGGCATCGTGAAGGGCTCTGTGCAGGGCACTGTCATCGACTTTATCCTTAAGCGATTTCATGTTACCCCAGTTAAAGGAGCCATGCGGATAGCCATCGGTGGCCAGACTGGCGAGCAGCTGGTTGCGACGAAATACATCATTTTGCACCTTCTGCTGAAACTCAGAGTCCACGAGAGCGCGGGCACGTTCCATCGTCTCCTGCACCATCAACGGATGCTTCAGAGAGAACATTAAGTATTCTAGACTCGAATCCAAGTGTTCACAGTAAGGAGAAAAGCGTGTCCTCGCTGAAGATTGATGAGGAGCATTCGCCGCCGTTTTTTTCCACATGCGCAAAGAAGACATTCTCCGCCGAATCTGGCTTGCTGCCCATGAATACCATATGTTGCAGAAGTTGGGCCAGGCCCTGATAGTTGCACGGATCGGCGAATGGACCGTGGTCGATCATCAAGGCACAGGAGGAGTTATTGGGAAATCCAATGCCAACCGATGGTGCCGAAACGATCAAAACTTGTAACCCATTGCCCAGCACAAGAGATCTAAAAGGCAATTGAGTATCTTTTCGATGGCGTGTCTCACCAATTCACTTACTTGTACATTTTCCTGTCGTTCTCCGATTTGTGGGGATCCTCCAGATGCTTTACTTCCGCCATTATAATGTGTCGTCTAATGACACAGTGCTTAACTATACGTTGGACCTAAATGCGAGTTTTATTTTAATTAGTTTCGATTAGTTAATTGGGTTTGATATTATAAAATCCGCCAACGCCAACTTCACAAAAAACCAATATGGAGGAAATGGCGGGAGACAACTTTCAGTGGTGGCGTTCCGTTCTTGCGATAGTATCGATCGCTCAGAACCATCGATTGACTTAAAGTCGTATCGTATTTCAGTATATCGTATCACACTAGAAAAGGCACCGAGACCAGATGTAAAATGTAGATGTAGTCTTTGTTGTGACAGGTAACAACGATGATTTACTATTACTCTGAAATAATATTGGCTGTTCTGAATAGGCTGTGCTTGTTGAATAAAATTGTTTTGGTACAAATATTAAGATAAGATAATAAACTATGGTTCCATGCGAGCTCGTAGTTCTAGGATATGCAAAGACGGCTTACCGTTTAGTTGAAAAGAAAGAATTGTCTTGGTTCCTTAGATTCCCTAGGAATAGTTTTCCATCAACTCGTTTTTCCTCCAAATAATACTAAGAACTGGTCTACTATTAATACAAATAGGCAACAGTCCGCGCAATTTAAAGTTGAGTTCTGCCATATTAGGATATTTCAGGTTAGATCTAGTATTTCTATACCCGATACCTAAAATGAGTAAAGGGGTATATTGGATTTATATTTTGTATCTAGTCTTCTGTGATATGACACTGTTACAAGTGTATTTCAAACATACGCCGCCTTCCGCCCCCACAAAGAACCTTTGCCCATCGCTAAAAATAGGCGCCCAGATCTCAGAGACTACCCACAATCTTAGAGAATGATTCTATCTACCAGATATGAATTGTGAATTTGAATCACATGAGATCATTTTTATAGCCAAAAGGAACAAATTTTCAGTGGCTGCGCAGCGCCCGACGACACGCGCAGACTGATTTTCTGTCTCTCTTTAATATTAACGGCGTCTGCCGGAGGAGACACCACTCTTACTCTACAAACCAAACCGACTTTTTCTGATATATTTGGCACTTTACAAATTTTTAATGAATTCTTTTACTGAGCATGAATATTTTTTACATATATATATATATTTAATATATTTAAAAAAAAAGGTTTTTATTTCAATAACCATATGTGTATTACATCTCGTTGTAATGAACTTTGCAATTCTGATATGCTGACATAGGCAGCTTTAAAGTCAATATACGGCTTATTCCATGCAGTAGCAGCTAAACGATTTTCGAAAGAGATAAAATACATATATATATATACGCTATATTAATGTTGGGACTCACCTCCAATGTTTCAGTTGACTTAGTGTAATGTCATCGGCCATTAGTTAGTTAGCAAAGCCTAATGTCATAAGCTCATAACTCTTAATGGGTACGCAAAATTGAGCACAACCTTCCTGTAGCTAAGACCGATTTCGGTATATCAATGCTTTGCCAATCGAACTTTATCTGGCAAACAGCCTGCCCGGCCCTTTTATTAAATATATTTTGACGTCGAAATATAATTGTATATTTAATCAATTTAAACAATTATTAAACTTCATTTCTGCATACTTATATCTCTCACTCATTCACTTTTAAACAACTTCTCTTTGGCGCGCACTGATCGTATCCAGTCGATAGTATCGGTAGCAGTTTGGCGAGATTGTTTGTCGCTTTCGTGTTGGGTTTTTTCATCACAAAAATATTGTAGAAAATTGATGCATTTATCTGATAAAATTACTTGTTCAGATCTGAAGGTCTTAGCTAGCTTGTTATCCTACGCCGAAAATCCGAATCGAGGAATATGATTTCTAATCATGACGGGAACGATTAACCCATTGTCGACCAGTGGGTATTAAAATACTCTCCACAAAAATTATGAATCTTGAAGAATGTTAGCGCAGTTTAGGTGGAACACATCGGGGTCCTTTTTTAAGCAAAGATAAGGGATAGGATGGACCTACAAGATTAATTACTATTATTATAATTATTAGTATATTTTCTGCGGTTTAGCCCAAGTTGTTATCTTGTTTAACTAAAGGGGGTTTGCGTGGGCTAAGTTCGGTTTATCGGTATTCACTTTATTCCGCCGCCAGAACTAATTTTAGTCGCGTCCAATAACTAACTAGAACGGCACCGGGTTGAGAGCGAAGCACACGCGTCCAATTTCGTTGTGTTTTTGTAAATAAACAAAGTTAAAAAATACGAAAGCGCAACGAACGGGGAAGGCGAGACAAAATAAATAAAACAGAATCTTCTTGCTGTCCAGCCGAGTGTTTTCGTTGCACTAGTGCTCTCTAACTAATTCCATTGAGGCATAATATGCCTTGCATGGTACTTAATTAAAGCTACTAAAAAACTAACCTGTCGCAGGCGCACTAATCGAGTCACAAGCAATGGCAGCAACCGGCGAAACAGCAGAAGCAGCGCCAACAGTGCTGGGCAATAGGAATGCCGTTTTCGACGAAAAGCTTAATCGGGCGGAGGAAGAGAAGAAGGAGGCGAGTGCCGACGAGCCCAACGAGATCACGGCCGTGCCGCGCTACGGCCTCAAGCTGAAGTTCGGTCATGCGTGGCCTGAGCGGAGGATCCAAAATGTCCGGGCATCCATCCGGCAAACGCTGCCCTTGGTTCCCCTTGTCTGCAGGTGCGATATATGTGTACACTGTTTTCTGATTCTGATAGTGATGCTGATGCTGTTGGGGGGTGGAGCAGGGGCGGACCGATACGTTCATACATAATTAATCGAGGCACAATAATGCGAAATCAATAACCGGTCCCAAGAATACCCCAACAGGAGTGACACCGAGCGGGGCAGGACCCTCTCCCGCGGGCCTTTGCGTGCCAAATATAGCGCCAGGACCTGGCCAACACACAGATACACAGTAGGCTCGACTCGTAAATTGGATTCCATTGTGGTCTCGTTGCCAGCTTAATGACATTAAAAACGGCAGCGGGACAGGCTAAGAGGACACCAACACGCGAGGGACTGAAGTGGAGCGTGTGGGGATAGATGGAGCTTATGCTTCTATAGATAACGTAAGGGGCAATCTACATTTGCGTTCAGGGCGATGTTCATTGAAAGTTTATGATTAAAAACATCCTAGAAAAAGCCACAAAGTGGAGTATCTCTTTGCCCCAATGGAACCATCTTGTTGAAGAGTGCTAAGACTCTTTTGCGTTCTCTTATTAATGTATCCTCATAGATATATTTCATCTTTGAATATAAAATAATTATGGTATGAATAGCCAAACTCGTACCAATGTTGGCGTTAGCCGCAAGACCTCCCCACCTCACCTTCTGTCTGCCCGCATTGGCGCCAAGTTGGGCGTCCTGTTTGCGTGTCCCGGCCACATTTTCGGAGCTACGAACAAACAAAAAGAACCCACACACCCATAAGAGCTAACTTTTTGAGCTGCCTTTTCCCAGAGAGCGTGAGAGGGTTGACAGGAGTTTCTTCAGCATAGCACATTCTCGTATTTTTCTTGCCGGGAATCACAGCATTAACTGACCTAACAAACTATTCCATGCAGAACGGAGTGCCCTGAACTCTTCTGTGCCAAATATTGGTCGTCGTTCAGCTTAGTATATGAATCAGGGAACTTGAAATGTTATTAAAGTTTTAAAAGTACACAGCTGATTTGTTTGTTAGGGTGTGACTAAGCATTGATTTCATTTGTTTGACGTGTGTTTGGGGAACTCGAATTGATTGTGCCCCTGCCTGCCTGTGCTCAAAGGTATTTTATAATCTCCAAATATGGCAGCAGCTTGCTTATCAGTTAATATTGATAGGTGCCTGCGGTGGGTTGTGATTGATAGCCTTAATAATCCGCTTACAACAAAAGTGTACCGTATATTTATAGTTTGAACAATACTCATCCATGCACACAGAAGTCATTCGATATATCGGCACCACTTCATACCCAACTCTTGTTAAAAAAACATTTCCCCTCTTGAAGTTCCGCAGAAAAGCGCTTGCTCGCATCTAATTTCTTGGCCAAAAAGTTCCCATCGCCACTCTCCGACTGCAATATATCCGATATCGTTTCGTACTTCTAAAAATCATTATTCACCAACGAAAGTCTCTGTTCTTGTGGGAATTCCACGAACCTTTCTCTTATCTAAAGGCATTTTTGAAAGCTCACTTTTGATTTCCATGACGTTGCACAATGGTTTACCCTCACAGAGAGATACGAGTAGCATAACACGCTCGTTCCCCACTGTAGGGAGGGAGTCGTAAAACTGTTGGCTACTACGAGCCTCATGCCGGCAGGTATCAGACCAGGTCTGATGTTATAGCATTATCAAGAGGTGTGGAAAGTAATCTGGGTTGATAGCTCTTCTATTTTAATAAGTGAATACCTTTTAGGCAACATTTATCTGGCTGACTGATAACCTATGACTGCATCAATGAGATCACCATAAAAGTCGTAAAATAGGCCCTACGATTAAATGCAAAACTCCAGCACTGACCTGGCTTATAAGTATTACAAATCCAGAGAACTACTTGCACATTTCCTGTGGACCATTATCTATAACTCCCTCTTTTTTCCGATTAAATATTTATACTCGACCACACATATAAGTCAAGGAGCGATTAGAGAAGTCCAATGAAGGTTGACTAGCCTGAGAGAATTCTCGTATTCGATTGATAAGGCTATATTGTGTGTACTACAATCCGATCCATTGAGAGTAATATTTGTGAACTTTCTTGTGGCCGTTCCGTTTTTGTTCTTCTGCAGATATAACCATAATAATCTCTGAATCTTTAATTATAAATTCTGCCTAGTTTTGGAAACTGTCATCATATTGCTTTTTGAAAAGAGACTGTTGAGCCACTGGTCTTCTTCAGAAGCGTAACTCGATTGATTTGATTAATCACAACAACAAGAAGCTTTCGATTAAGTAATTTGTTTTATTTCGATTTGTAATGCCATGGCCAACGGTGCCAGACGACGGAGCTCGTGCTTGCGATGACTATCGGTGCCTCCCTCGCAGCTCTCGCCAGTGACGAACGATAAGAAAAGAGGGATACAGCGATTAAGGGGAGGGACAACAATAGCAACCAGCTGCGATAGGTTCAGAGATCTGATCTCCGTAATGCTTTTTGTGCTGCAATGGGCAGGCGCTTAGTCGAAAAGAGACTAAAACAAAGTCTCCTGTATTAACCAGCAAAAGCCCTTTATTTCACATGAGCAATATTGAAGGAGATACGGGTCTGTCCTCCTTTCAGGCTTTCAATTTGAATGCCTCGAGCTCTTGCTCGAGTTCAACGTAACTTTTTCCGTTCTTAAGCTTCATTTCCAAAGAATGTTACAAAAAGGCTAAGCATTTCTTCAAGCATCAGGTGGATGTGCCTCCCATTCGCCGCACTAGGAAAAATAGCTATTGCGAAATGCTCGTGTTTCCGAGTTTCGCGCTGGCTGGATCCGGGGACTCTGTACCGTTGCCTCAGGACCGGGTGGACGATTCAATCGTTCTGCGTCATGTTCCGCCGTCTGGCCCTGGGCCGAGGAGCGCGGCTCGGGTGTGCGGTAGAACTCCGTTTGCCTTTGACGCGGATACCGCTCGCAGGTGTGGATTGTCAGGCCGCTCGGAAAATATTGCACTCGTGAGTTGTTGGGCATTTTTGTTTTTAGATGGAAACTTTTTCCATTTCTTTTTGTACTGAAAATGTTGCGTGTTTTTTTTTCTACCGAAAATATTTAACAAAGATTTTTGTATGTTTTGGAATTTTTAATTTTGATCTGTATTTTGACACAGTTCCCACAATTTCCGTTTCCTGATTGCCAACTACTTTTCACCCAATTCCAATCCGATTCAGCAGCAGCGTCTTTGCCCCAAAACAAATTATGTGAAAGCAGAGCAGAGTGCCTGGCGCCAGCCGGGAAAAGCATAAACCCAACCCTGCTATTCAGACCCCATCCAGCATGTCTGTCACACATCAAACGCTTTTGGCACAGCTCCCAACGAGATGTGTGCATATGCCCTGCTTGAGCTCCTCCTTGAGCCATCCGATAAGCAAGGAGCGTCTTCAGTGTCTGTGGAAAGAAATCTGCGAGTGGGAATGGAAACAGAAAGCTCACAGCCCCCTGGCATGTGCACTTCCAAATGGAAAATGGAAACTGGAAAAAATAAAAAATTTAATTTTCCTTTACGTATTTTCCCTCTCCATGCATTCAAGTTGTACGCCTATGCAGACGGAGCACTTTCCTCATTGTTTTTCCATGTTAAGGCATTTTCCCCCGTCACCGCTGACGAAGCATTTCTGTGACGAGAGAGGAGAATATTCTGCATGGTAGGACATAAGCGAGCTCCCTAGGGGAAAACATTGTAGTTTGAGGAGTTTGAAGCCTCTTCAAGACTGAGTCGGAGTCGGAGTCCCTCCTGGGTTTTGCTCTCAACTTGTCGCATTTTGTTTATTTTTGATTTGCGCCCAGTACTGTGTTATTTTTCCGTTGGTTGAATGGCGACTTTAGATTGGAGATTTGATATTTATAGACTTTTCCAGTGCGGGTCCAGCGCTGAATGGTGGGGAGGAATGGAAATACATTTACTGTGACTAAATCTGATGGGCTCTGTGTCGAGAGGGCATGAGGATAAAATGTGCAATGACCTCACTCGGAATTAGTTAGTTTAAAAGACACGAACACTTCATGGAACAAACTTCTGTAATCTTCTGCTTCGGCTGTGGACGGACTTCATCTTATTTACCACCTTTGCTTCTTGACAATCCCCTGTCCACGTTCCTTCAACAAATTTGACCCCAACCCGCAAGAACTTATCCGATTTCCCAGACAACAACAAAGTTGTGCATTCATTGGAGACGGCAATCCATCCGTGTACATAGTACCCCAACCCCCAATGCTGGTCCGACCAACTTCATTTGTTACTTGCCACAAGCAATTTGTGCCCCTCTCCCTGTCGCCGCGCCATCCTGCCCCATTTGCACCTTGACGTCACTTGACCCACGCTGACCCCAGCACCAACTCCTCGCCTGCAATTTCACAAATTGTGTGGAACAGAAAAGCTTCTGCCCCCCCACCCAAAAAAATTTACATGGCAGCGAAATGTGGCTAGATTCGGGACAGGCTGGGCCTTTCGGCGGGGTTCTAACTCAATTAAAAACTATTTTCGTGCCATGGCAGAAGCCTTGGACTGAAGCATCTGGCTTGCGAAAGTTTTGCTGATTAAACACACAGAATGGCGATAAGGAATGTTCAGACTTAAGTTTAATGTCGATTGTAATGCCAGTCAACTCTTTTACCAACTGTGTAATAAGGAGAATTCGTTCGACAAACGATCGAATTGGGAATGCCAAACTCACCCCAAATATATGTAGAAATTAGTAATTTTTAAATTTTTGAACTCCCCTATAAACAGAATCGAAAGCGCCTGCGAAGGGATTGTCATACGATCTTTTTGACTAGATTTTCGGGTAGAATTGGGCAGTTTCTGGACAACAAGTAATCGAAACATATGCTTCAAATTCAGCCATAAAGTCAGCCTTTAAATATATATTCATATATCAGTCGAGAGTCACATGCTCTGGTGAGCCAGTCTCAGTAATTCTCATTCGAAGGCGAGCGAACGTTTTGCATTGTTGATAAAGAGGGAACCCCTAAAGGGTAAGTTCTGGTGTCCTACAGCCAGCACTGATCTTCAGGCCCACCGCTTAGGAAGATGAATCGCCACGAGAATGTCGTATGCAGGGGATGCAGAAAGATGGGGTTCACAGGACGCTGCTACCGCTGCCTGAGCTGCCCGAACTTCGACATCTGTGCGGACTGCTATGACCTGGACTTCACCACAGAGAGCCATCTGTTCGACCATCCGGTGAAGTGTGTGTACACCCCGGCCGATGTGGAGCTCTACTTCGAGGGGGAGTACATCAGCAGTGACCCCCCGCAGAGCTACAGGTGCCCCTACTGCAAGCAGTGGGGCTTCAACGAGGCCACGTTCCTGGAGCACATCTCGGGAATGCACCCCAACGCCAGCCCACTGCTGGTCTCCACCATGATCACCTTGTTCGAGCAGCAACAGGCCTCCCGCATGTTTCTCGAGAACGAGCAGCTGGCCGCCATGACGGCAGCTGCAAACTCGCGCAACGAGCAGATGAACCACACTGAGAGCACCCTGGTCCTCCGACTGGAGCCACTCAATCCCGACGGCAGCTACCGGAGGGAGTCATCAAAAACACAGACGGTGTTTGGCGATGCGGCCGTGGATCGACGGGTCGTGCTACGTCGGCCCGCATCAGGGTCGGAGGAAGTCCCTGATGTGACCACTCGTGGAGGAGTGTCTGGCAGACGACGAAGTGTCCTCAGAGCTCCAGGGGGGCTCAGCTTCAATTTGCGCACAATCGAAGAGGAAAATTTTGAAAACTCGAGCTACCCAGCCCCGTCAAATGAATCCCAACAGGCACCGCCCGTCTCGTCGCTCCCGAGCCACCAAATGATGAACGACATGATGCGCTACTTTGGGACCACCCCGGTCCCGACCAGCCGACCCAGTCGGCCCAGGACTCCAGTGTTTGGGCAGAGCCCTCTGTTCCACAACGGCCTGGCACCAGGCAGGCGATACTTTTCCCACGAAACAGGTCGAAGCTTTTTCGTTGCGGATGCGTTTCCTGAGTCTGGGATCGGTCTGCCCCACCAGATGACTGATCTGCCAGCTTTCAGCGCGGCACCACCGATGACCGCCACGCACGATCCACCTGTTCCGACGCCACTTGACTCGGGTGCCACACTGCCCCTCGAAGACCATGACGCCTTCACCCAGAGCTTGAACGAAGCTATGATCAAGAGCCTGATGACCTCCATGGAGAAGCCGCCCCCACAGGAGAAGCGGGACACCCGGTACCTCTGCAGTCCCTTTCTTTCCCACGCAACGCGGGAGTCCCCGGAGCAGAACGCGTTCCTAGCCCACCGGGCCGAGTTTGTGTCCCAGCTCCTGGCCTCGACACTGCAGGAGGAGGAGGCTGAGGGTCTTAGAATCTTCGCAGTCGACGGGCAGAATCGTCCCACTCAAGCACCACAGATGAAATCTTTCCCGAGTTGCGATCTCGCCGGGGCTGGCGATGCGGATATTTCTCCGCGCTAAACGATCGCAGCTCCGATCTCTCTCATACGACATGCGTATGAGAGGCTGTCCAAACCAGCAATGTTTTATATTTTAAGGATTGTGAAATTTCCAGTTTTGTTTTCGGATGACTTTGAAACTCTTGCTTCGAGAAGAGAGCATTAAATTTGTAGCGCTATACAGTGTTTTAGGCTTAAACAAATGTGTACTTAGAAAGTTCTACACTTTCCCTGCAGTTTCAATGGCCGTCAGGAGACTACTCCATAGAGCCAAGACGGACCAGTGCACGCTCCAAAACGAGGACACTCCGACAGAGTGAACAATCTCGGGAGGGATAGGAAAGTGTACTACACAACTGCTCCTCCGGTTCTACAAATATTAGTTATTTATCTTACGCTATCGAATTTACTGAGTAACAGCGCGGCATCGCTGATTTGTACCAAGTACTTGTAAATATTTAAACATTTGAGATACGATTTGTCGGACCGCTGTAATAATTTATCATTCAAATAATTCAAATTTGAAGATACGTATGAGGGCATCTCTAAAGATGGAATTGGATGGATGGAACTCCTTCGATGAGTGACAAATCCTGATTTTGTTGGTCTGTCATAACGATGTTACATTCACATTTATTCATAATCCTATCATAGCACGAAGGCGCTTAGTTCTCTTTATCGAGTTTGCACTATGTCTTTGGGGTAATTAAAGAGTCACGGGCTCCCACCCAATTGGCTTGAAACCACTGCCATCTTCATACATTTCCTCGTTCAGCAATTTTCCCATTTCGTTAATTATTTTAAATGGGAAAATATGCAGCGTTCTGAAACTGTCTGTGGGATGTGAATACAGAATATCTCTTTAATTGAATACTCGGAAAATTGGATAATTGGATAAAAGACATTAAAGTGCACCTTTCCGTCGCTTATCCTGTTGGGCTTTTGCTGCGTTTGTGAAGGCCGAGCATGAATTTAAAAGGACTGCCAGTAGTGAATCTCCGTATTTTATTGTGATAGCCATTTGAACACCCAATAAAAATTAAATGTACCTGTACACCGGAATATTCGTCCCATTAAAATTCTAAACGGTTGACGCAAAAGGTGTGTCTGGGTGCTTGCGCCGTTTAAAGCGTCTTCCAGAGGTGCGTTTCGAATGGCAAACAGAACCCTCAATGAACCACGAAAAACAATGTAGACTGTGTACAAAGATCGGGTTGAGTTATACCATACTCCATGATACTCGTAGTTGTTTAAAGCTTAAAAATATATAGAAATACCCGGAGAATGCTTAAGAAGTCCTTTACAAATCTCTTGAGGCTCAGCTGTAATAGGCTCTACTAGACATCTGCGTGGCCTCACTCACTCTCAGCCCCACTAATTCATTCGTGCCTCTTCGCTTAAACGTTGTGCGAACGAGTCTTAAGTCTTACTCAAATCATTATGAGCATTGTTGATACTAGTACTCGTGAGTCCTTAGGTGTGCGCATCTTCAGTCCAGAGATTCCCGAATATATTGTAAGGCAATATATTCAGAAACAATCATGTGACTATGGGGCTTTGGCCCTAGTACTCGCCACGGTCACTGGGGCCTTGCACTTGATTTTGTCAACCACTGAGACGTTTGCCGACCTTCACAGAGGAAGAATCGCTAAGCTGTGACAGCCGTTACATTCGATGTGCGTGTGTATGTCGACTCCCCAAACGGAAAGCTCACACAATTATGACATCATCGGGGTCAGGGGCAGGCAATTGGATTGGGTTGGCGCTGGGGCGGTAGGGCGATATGGCGATTGTGCACGGGAAATGGAAATGTAATGGAAATGGGGAAACTTCAGCAGCTGAAATCTGATTTTTCACTCTGTCTCCTGCTCTCGTCCCAATAGATATGCGGCCTACTACTGGAAAGTGTCGCGTGAAGGTCGTCGAGTGTACATGGACTACTACTACATGGAGAACGGAAAGCAGATTTATGGCGTGCCCATCGGCGGGATAGGCGGAGGCACCATTGGACGGGGCTTTGCGGGCGAGTTCTGTCGCTTCCAGATGCGTCCCGGCATCTATGAGTACAATGTGGTGCAGGCCAACCAGTTTATAGTGACCATCAAAGATCAGAAGGGCTGCACCATCTTTCAAAGTCTACTCTCCAAGTGCAGGTAAGAATAACCTTTACACTTTTCTGTATTCCTCCGCCGCGCCCTGTGTACTACATGACTTTTGCAACCAGCCAAACCCTTCAAAATGTAGATACTTTTCACGTTACGTAGCTATGTACATCTTTATTGTCATTTTCTGAACATTTCTTTGCCTGGAATTTGTGTTCTTTTATGCCTGATTCGCGTTGCTTGCATGCTTTCAATGTCCTATTCTTTCGCTTTCTTTGAATCTTAATTTCGTATTCGTAAGAATACAGGCCTTTATTGTTATTTTTTGCATATCTTGATGTCGCGAGTACTTGTACATGATGTAGCGTGCCTGAATTATTCGTGTACAATTTGATGGGCACGACAGGTAGTGCAGTGGATTTTTTGGGCAGTTGGGCTTCTTAATAATTGACAGCAATTTCATAAATATAAAAACTCTAATCTGATACATTTAAATGAGTATTGAACTGGAACTGTCGGCATTTATCATAGAAATCCGTTATTACAGGTATTTAAACGCGTGAATCAAACAGACATTTAAATAGTGACCATTTATTATATAATTCTATGGCTAATTTTCCTTATTTGGGTGAAAAAACGATCTTTACGATCCTTTTACCGGCATACACACTTCTAACCACACTCTAAGCAAATCGATAAAATCATTTTCGGTATATGCAGATTACATACAGCATTCCTGTACCCAACCAAAAATACGAATAACCCGCTCTCTATGTACATAAACACATTACAACAATGGATTTCATTACGATTACTTCTCATTGAAACGCTGTTTGGTCTTTCCTGTACTGCTTTATGTATTTCACCTCTAAAAACAACAGTTTTCTCCCTCAAAATCCATATGGAAGTGTGGGCTAACCACCTACTCTGTAGAGCACTGTAACATTTCAAACACTAACCCTAGCTAATCCTCCCAAGCGGCGATGGTTCTGCTGTACGAAAATTTGAAGCGAACTGACACAATAATTTCGAAATAATATTTTTCTCTCATTCTGGATGCACACCACATAAATACGAACTATTAAACACGCAACCTATCGACAACACCTACAACATCATCACTGGGATATACTATGTATGGTGCGGATATACACATATCCAAATCGGATGTGGGGTATCTGGGTTATCTACTGATACGACGAATGTCGTACTCGTAATGGGGGCTTTTTGGCTTTGTTGCGCTTTGAACTTTGGTTACGATTTGGTTTTGCTTATGCTTTGCCACATGCGACATGCACCACATCTAGCACCATGTCGAGGGGCAACAACGGCAGCGATCCGGATGCCGATGGGGAGAAAACTAAATGTCAACTGCCCAATTGCAGCAGCCGCCCCAAGCAGCCGCTGAGTGCCTGGCACTCCAACATCGAGGACGCACGGTGCAGCTACACGGGCCTGTACCCCCGCTCCTGGACCGAGTACGATCTCTCCCACTATGGGGTTCGACTGGTGTGTCGCCAGGTCTCGCCCGTCATCCCGCACGAGTACCGGGACTCCAGCCTGCCGTGTGCTGTCTTTGTGTGGAGTGTGGAGAACGTGTGCGACCAGGAGCGCATAGTCTCCATCACGTTCTCCTTCAAGAACGGCACGGGCAACAAGAAGCAGGACGCCGAGGGCGGGGCCGAGTCGCAGCTGATCAGCGCAGGCAATGCAAAGGGTGTCGCCATTCGCCAAAAGATCGCCGACATGCCGTGCAGCTACAACCTGGCCTGTCGCGTCCTGCCAGAGATCAGCATCACGCGCTGTCCCCAGTTCGACCCGGCTGGCAGCGGAGAGCAGCTGTGGGCTCAGCTGAAGGAGCACGGCCAGCTCAGTGAGCAGCCCACCGGGGAAACCCTGAAAAGTGAGTGACAGAAACCAATAACAGCAAACCATTGAACCCCCTTTCTTAATCTGTGTCTCTCTCTCTCCTAGCCAAAGACATTGGCGTCGCTGTCTGCGCCCAACTAGCCCTGAAGCCCCAGGCCTCGCACGATCTGGAGTTTGTCCTGGCGTGGGACATGCCTAGAATTCAGTTCCCCAGGAAGATGCAGACGCACATGCGCTACTACACTAAATACTTTGACGACAGCGGCGAATCGGGACCAAAGATATGCGAGTATGCTCTGAAGCAGTACCCCAGCTGGGAGCGACTAATTGATGCCTGGCAGCGGCCCATACTCAGCGATGAGTACGTCCCATTAAAGTCCCATCAGAGACTATTGTAACTAGCAACTCTTTCCTCCTAGTACTCTACCCGACTGGTACAAGTGCGCCATATTCAATCAGCTCTACTTTATCTCAGACGGGGGAACCATCTGGCTGAAGTGCGACTCATCGCTGGGCAAGGAGCTGGCCTACGACGATCCGCGGCTGGCCTATGGGCGTTTCGGCTACTTGGAGGGGCACGAGTATCGCATGTACAACACCTACGATGTTCACTTCTATGCCTCTCCGGCACTGGCCCATCTCTGGCCAAACCTGCAGGTGAGCCTGCAGTACGACTTCAAGGATGCCATTGCAGCCGAGCTGAGCGACACCCGAAAGATGCTGTACGACGGCAAAGTGATGCCGCGCAAGGTCAAGAACTGTGTGCCCCATGATCTGGGCGATCCCGATGAAGGCAGGTCCCAGACACTGAAACATTTAAAAAGAAGGAATTAATGCTACACTTCGTTTTGTTGCAGAACCCTTTACCCTGATCAATTGCTATAACATTCACGATGTAAACGATTGGAAGGATCTCAATACCAAGTTTGTGCTGCAGGTCTACAGGGACTACTATGTCCTGAATGAACTGGCCCAGACACAAGCGGACAATGCTAGCAAGTTTAGCTCCATTGAGTTCATCGACAAGGAAAGCCTGTACGAAATGTACACGCAGGACAACAAGCGCAAGAACTCGTCGGACGAGAAGCAGCGTAAGTCCCTCGGCCACAGAAATACTTTATGGACTGACTGACTTTATCGACTGAATTTTTTTCCTGCAGAGAATCGCAAGTCAGCCTCTATGTATATCAACGAAACCAATGGCAAAGTGTATCTCATGGATGCGATTGGCTATCTGAAGGCAATGTACGGAGCCTGTAAGGCCATCATGGAGCGAACCATTGAGTATGACAAGGACAACGATGGTCTTATCGAGAACACCAAAATGCCGGATCAGACCTACGACTCTTGGGTGATGGACGGACCCAGTGCGTACTGCTCAGGCCTGTGGCTGGCCGCTCTGCAGGCAATGTCGGCCATGGCCACCATTCTGGACCAGCCGAACGATTGCCTTCGCTTTCAGGACATCCTGGAGAAGGGCAAGCGATCTCTGGAGGAGAAGCTTTGGAACGGCAGCTACTATCGCTTCGATCTCTCGCCCAGCCATCGGGACACGATTATGGCGGATCAGCTGTGCGGCCATTGGTATTTAAAGTCGTGTGGCTTTGATTACGAAATCTATCCCAAGGAGAATGTGCGCACAGCTCTCAAGAGGATCTACGACAACAACGTGATGGGATTCCACGAGGGCAACATTGGGGCGGCCAACGGCTTCATAGCCAATGCGGCAGACCCCTCCAAGCCTGGCCATGTGGACAATAGCAATATCCAAGCAGAGGAGGTGTGGCCCGGAGTGGTCTATGCCCTTGCAGCCACCATGATACAGGAGGGCATGTTCGAGGAAGCCTTCCAGACGGCCGGCGGAATGTACAAGACCCTCTCGGAGCGCATCGGCATGAACTTCGAGACGCCCGAGGCCCTGTACGGCGAGAAGCGCTATCGCTCCATTGGCTACATGCGGCCATTGAGCATCTGGTCGATGCAGGTGGCACTGGAGCGGCGCAGAGCGCTGCGAGACTAAGTCGAGAGTAAAACCGAACCCCAGTCTATTTACGTGCTACACAACCAAAGATATTTCTAAGCGAGCACAAAGAGGTTCTTAGCTTGTAATTTAATCATTTTTCGAAGTGGGAAACGTAACGAGCTTAGTGGCAGGCTGTCGGCGGGAGTGGAATTACAATGATGGTATTCCAGTTCATAAACAATAGCTTTACATATATGTATTTCCAAGCTGCGATCCGTTGGCTGCTTACTCCACGTCTTCTCTAGCTATATATCCACACATAATTCAATCTGCTACCCTCTGTTGAAGTACAACTACGAAATGGTATTCAAATGGAGCACAAAACGTATTTAAATTTAAATGTTAGCTAAGCAAAATATTTAAATCAATTATATGTCTGTTTCAATTAATTATGTATGTCTTAAGCCAGTATTTCAATGTTTTAACGCGTTGCTGTCTTGAGTAAATGTGAACAAAGATGCAGAATTCAACAAGCATCTCTCGCAGTGTTCAATGTATCACGGCATTATTTATTACTGATCGAAACGAATTTGCAACTTAAAGAACCAACTTATTGAAACAATACTCTCCCTGCTCATGGGTCAGCAGGTGTTTGCTGAGATCTCACTTGGCTCTTCCAATGCTCTAGGAACTTCTCATACTCCCTCCTGCTGCGACAAAGGATTACCAGGGAGGAGGGGCGACACCCGTGGCTCTTGAGCTCCTCCACACGGGCCTGGGTAGTCTTCAGGCTGTGGCACAGAATACGAGGAACTTGGGCTATCTCAAATCGTGAGAATTTTGCCTCATCCAGCAAGTAGTCCAGCACCTCCTTTATCTGCAAAATAAGTAGCCAACATGTTGCGTTATCTGTGTTTCGCAAATTTGAAAGCGCTGCTTGCCTTTGTAACCCGCACAGTATGCACCTGCGGGTGTCTGTCCATGATCACTTTGGTTTCACTCACGCTAAACCCCAAGCGATGGCCTAAGTACTCCACCACGGAGGAGTGCTTTCCAAGCACTTGGAGCTCATCCAACGACAGCTTGAGGGAGCGTTGTAGTATGAGCTCGGGACAACGAACCATCCACGGCATGATCTTGTCCTTCTTTGCCCGCTTCGCCCTCTCCAAGCGCAACTGCACAGACCGCGGGGTGTACCGAAAGGCCCACAGATCCTTCAGTATGTTGATGGGCGACACATTGTAGTCGATCATATGCTGTAGGTTCTTCTCAAACATTTCGTAGGGCATCTCCAGTATGAAGAGCCGCTTGGACAGGTACTTGGTCACTATCTCCGGGCTCACCTGCAGACTCTCGCTGATGTAGTAGACGCGATTCTGCTGCGGTATCGTCTTCATTTCTGCATTGAGGGCGGATACAAGCTTGCGGAGGCGTGGAACAGTCAGACGCAGGAAGGGAACAAAGTGATTCAAGTCCCGAATGTTCATCGACTTTATTAGCTCCAGTTTCAGCTGCAGGCGCTCTGTGGGAACATACCTGTAGACATAAGAAAGACGCTCAGCAGAAGAAGATGTACTCACTGTTGTCCAGCGAAAGAAGCCAGGGATACTCCACAAAGCTGCGTTTGCTAACGCCCTCCAGTTCCAGCAGGTCCAGCGTCATCGTCAGAGAGCGACTGCGGTAGCTGCGGTGCACCGAATCATCGCCCATAATCCGCTGGAGCTCGGAATCGGTTAGACGGAAGCGTTCCCTCAGTGTGTCAATGAGCACGCTGGCTCTTGTGCCCGTTTCCTGCTCCAGGCGATAAGGCACGTACTCATTGTCCGCCTCGTGGCCGGTGCTCGCTGTGGTGGCCGCAGACGCCGTCAGCACGGACTTCCTTGGCCTTGCTTGGCTTTCATACTCGTACTGTGTGAAGAACGTGCGTCTCGAGCAGACAACTGTAGCCGCTCTAGCCAGAACTGGAGCTATTGCCGTGGTTGTGTGAAGCCTGAGTGCAAGCTCAAAACTTCGCAGCAAATTTCGCAACATTCCAAACAGCTGGACTGGAAAAAATCCAGTAAAACCGTTTAATCTTAAAAATTACAAAACAATTTCTTGAGGCCGGCGCAGCACTGTTGTCATTTTAGCTTATTTTAAGCTAGATTTTCCTTATTTTACAATCAAATAGCTTGAAAAATAATTGACATGCTTATAACTTGAAATCTAGCTTATATCAATATAAATTTGCTTATGTTAGCCTAAAGAAATGTAATACAAGACATTTTTTGTTTTTTGATTGTATTGTAATATTTGGTCATTTTTATCGAGAAAAAGGCACCAATTGGTGCCAATTTGTGCGAATTACGGCAGCATGCTTTCGTTAAAAAACATATTGTGTCCAATACAAGCATGGCACAAACTAACAAAATCAATTTTGTTGGAAAGTCCTCAAAAACAGAGGAGCAGAAGGCTTCACTGCACATTTTACAGTATATAGTACGGACATAGCACCTATCGACCATGTATCCCAACTAATAATGAAGTGAAGTGAAATCAGTTCATTACTTTAATTAAAAATTTAAAAAAAGAATTTCAGTAAAATTCAATTATCCATATGTGTTTACGGTTAGCTTATTTTTAAGCGCAAATTTTTAAATTTTAACTTATTTTAGCTCACCTTTTTCTGTAATCTAGCTTATCGTAACTCTCAAAATATGGCAGAACTGCGCCTCAGGCGTTTCGCTCATGACGATTGAACGAACTTAACCCACTTAAGCCTCCATTATTTAAACAGTTCAACGACTACAGGTAACTAGCAAAAAAAAAATTAACGATAATAAATTCTTCTTGACATATCTTTCACCTCAACTGCGCTCAAACTATTCAATTTTCATTATTTTCGGTGGAATATTAAAATACCCCCTTGGCTTACAGTGGGCTAATCGTTCTCCGAAAAGGATTGGAAACCATATTCCTCGATTATCATATTCCGTCAAATATTACTAGCTTGATAAAACTTTCAGCATTGTCCACATAATTTAATCCGATTATTGAATCAATTTTCTACTTGATTGGCTTATTTTTAATAGTTGCATTTATTGGGTCTTGTCTAAAAAAAAGGTTTTAGCGAAAGAGGTCAAACAAATAACGTAAACGGTCATTCTGCTGCCACCTTGTTGAACATTGTGATGCTGAACAGCTGACTGGTTGGACAATCGGAAGATGACTTGTATGAGACACATCTTACGGTACTTGAGTATCGACATCTCAGCCGTTTTTTTTTTATTTAATTTGAAAACCCCTTACAGTTCCTGAATCAAATGCAACATTTTCTTTAAAGAAATTCATTAACTGTTGACTTTATTCCAAAAAATACTTGGTTCCAAATTGATTTGGAACATTAACGGTCAACTCCATTATAGATTATGAAATATCTATCACAAATACTGAGTTACTGCAGTTACTCCACGTCAAGGTCTTTGGTGACTCGTCCCACCCAGTAGACGAAACCAGTTTGTACCACAGTAGCCATGAACTTGACGTTGCCCTTGTAGCCTGCTGGTGGGATCCATTCGAATTTGACGCTAGTCAGTGGACTGCCCTTGGTGGCCTTCAGGTGAGTCAGCGTGTCTGCCTCGCCCGAGCAGTCCAGTGTCTGGGAATGGGCGGAATCGACCACCTTAAATTGGCCCACCACCCGGTTCTGTCCGTCGCGGGCCTGGATCATGAAGCCAAGGAACTCATCACCGCCGAGGGCAAGCTCTAGTTTCTGGCCGTGTAGGACGTGCGGGGGACCATCTATTCTGTACGGGGGCTTCTCCGTCTGCAGCTTAGCCCCGTGCTGTGGCGTCAGGTCCCGACAGGCGGCCTTGGGAGCGCCTTCCGAGTAGGCGTGGACACTGATGGCCAGGCAGGCAGCGATCACGAGGAATCGGAACATTGTCGCTGTGCGGGAAGAAAGGGGGATAATTATAGTCAATCACTAGCATTTATTTAAATTTTTCAATAAATAAGTTCCTCTGTGGCTGCTGCTGCTTTTACATTCGCATGGCTTTTAGCAGCATTCAGTTGCTTTTCGTTCATTAATTAATTAACATCTGCACTGAAGTGAGACTTTTTGCCGTGAGGCCTTGGCCAGCTTGACTCTGTGGTGTAGTTTGAGTTTTTATAAATGTATATTTTGTTCAAAAATTTTTACATACATATATCTACATACATACATATGTACATATGAATATGCAATTATAAATGCATCGGAAACCTGCCCCGATTATGCAGTTTGCCAGCGCCGTCTTTATTATGCAGTTTGTTCAGTTTCTATCGCGAGTCATGCCATACATACATACATATGTATGTATATTTGCAAACATATGTTTGGCACAGCCTTGGCAGTTGACAGCTGGGGATTCTAATCTAATATCTGAGAGTGGGCTGGAACCTTTTTGTAACTGCCAGAGATTGAACTCTGAAGAACAAGTTGGAGCATCATAAATACTTTTAGCACTTTGCGTGCTTCAGTTTGGGTAAACGAACAAAACCAATTGACAGTTCAAGCACGCTTTTCTCATAAATCTTCCATTCGCAAAAATACGACGAAGAAGGAGACAAACGGAGATCTGCACATACTGTGTGTGTATAATCAAACAATTATAAACTTGGCCAACTTGCAAGCTGATTAAAACAGATTTGTCAAAATCAATAATCTGGTTTTTCAGCCAAACACGAAAACTTTGAAAACCCGTTTTTAGTACATCATTTCCATACGATATGAACGATAGACTTTATAATTATTTTCTGAATTGTCACTACTCTTCGATTATAATCGAGTTAAAGTGCTTGACAATTGGAGAATCGTGTACAACATTAAATGTTTAATGCTTCCTCAGACAAACTTCAGGTTCAAGGTAGATCTGAGTGAAGTCGAGTGTGGGGTCCGATCTAATTGAGCGGCAAATCTCTTGTCGCAGCTCTTGGACCCGAGCTCGAACAGTTCGAAGAGACCTTGTCAACCAACGCCTAAGACCCCAGCGCGAAGACAAGACCCGATTTGTTTTCTTGCAATATGCTAAAGTTCAGCATTGGACAAGTTAATGTCTACGTCTGCGCCAAGTCTCGCCTTACTTTGTCTTCTGTTTTTCTCGTTTCTCTATCCGTGTGTTTATGGGCCTTTGTCCAACCGGTTGTTGGATTTGTTTAGATAAAATCTCATTGGTAATTTAATTTTTTTGGTTTTTGCGTATTTCTGTGCCTGCTATTACGCTAAGCTCTGGGCAGAGGCCGGAATTATCCCGGCTCTGTGATATATGTATTATGATTATCAAATGGCTGGATGGAGTTGCTGAAGCTTGAAGTTCCCATAGAATTCAAAACTATGGAAACTCATTTTAAACGGCAGGCCAAACGTTAAATGTAAATACAGTAATTAAGGGAAGATTCAAAACAATAGGCTAATACTATTATTATATCGTATAAGGTCTGTCGGTTAGATTTACAGAATCTTAAGTGGCTATAGTAAAGAACTTTGAGTTAATTGCATGGGTCCATTGCAATGCCATTGAGAGGACTTTAATGTGTTCGTAGCAGCTCACAGAATGACAGTGCAACAGCCTAGGACAAAGAATTTTTCATTTGTTTCTCTAAAAGAAAAGACACCACACTACAGAAATTTCCAGCCTTCCACTAAACTGATCTGATCGCTTGGGATCATCAATAGTATTATCCACTTATCCACTTTGGTACTAGTATTACATACCACTCTTAGAGAAAGACTAGCACAAACGATTCAAAAGAAAAACTTGAAATGAGCTGAAAATTCTACAACAGCTTCGTATTTATACGAAAAAGGGATCTGCAATACAAGCTTCTGAGCTTTGCCGATCGATTGGACTAAAAAGCAGCTTCGGTCTGACACAAAAGCTCCAGCCCAGCATGTAAAATGACAGTATACAATTCAGTTCATGGGGACGGGAGCGCCCTAGGAATAGAAAAGCTACAATGGAAGACTAAGCTATGACTAAGGTGTTTACTTCGGACTAAAAAACTAATGCCAGGTTAATTAGCAATTCGATCACAGAAAAACTCGCAATCTACAATTTGCTAATAAATGTCACACCTTGGCAGTAGAAAGCTGGATCAGTATGAATAGATTAACTTAGGAAATCGATATGAGGCCTGTTCCGGAACTCATTTTTGAACAGATCACGCGACAACATGGTCAGTTCTGTTCCTGGCTCTAATTGTAACATATTTTGGAAAGTCAATTTACTTGATCGACTGGAATTCAAGTTTCCAATAGTAGGATAATAGAATTATTGACTTTCTAAAATATTTATCAGTAGTATATTTTACAGAAAAGGTACTAAGCACTAAATAATTATGATAGAATTGTAGTATTAGTGCAGCTACATATAAATATACTATCCTTTAAATAAAATAAATAAATAATTTCCCAAAGACATAATTTCATTCTCATTTTCTAGTTAATTCAGTTTTCCAAGAACCGAATCCTTACAAAAATCAAAAAGTTATAACTAATTTAAAGGAATATACATAAGTACATACTATAAGTACACGACTATATATACAAAACTATTCAATGCCAAGCAATTTATCGGTTTGCATCTCTGATTTAAAGAGTGTGACATTTGGAGAATGCATGTACTATAATTTGATTTATTCGCCAGTCTAGTAGGCCATCCTGTCGGTTTCTCAATCTCTGTCTTCTGAAACATATTATTTCTCCATGAAAAGCATGGGGGCAGAACAATCGGCTTTATGGGCTTCCACACAATTCGGACAGCCCGAAGAGACCTTAAAACTGGTAAATTCGGAATTGTTTTTTAGTTCGTATTTCGAAAAAATGGCAAAGCCCAAGACGGGTCCTGTGACACAAGCTCTACTGCGTTTGGTGGAAAACATGCCAAAAAGAAGAGAATCATTTGTAAGTAAGTAACTCTCCCGATTTCAAAGGATCAGGTATTCAGATATAACCAAGCAGAAGGTGCAGCTGCACCACAAACGAATATGAGTTCAGGAAAGAATGGAGAGGAAGATGATGATTTCGACTACAGTGATGGTGGCTTCGTAATAGATTCCATGGCACACATAGAGGAAGAGAGGTACGACGATCACCTGGACTTGGAGCCTCTGCAGATAGCCGAATTCGAGTCCACGGATGAGTATGATATAGTCGCTGAGCCAGTTGACCCTTGTCCAATGCAAGATGCCCTGCCGATGTTCGAGTTGAATGTGGATGACTTTTGAGCAAAGGAACTAAATATTAATTTAAAATATGAATTTATTTACAAAGCTAATTGCAATTTGTTCAACCTCCCTACTTAAAGTTAACCTTTTTTAGCCTCAGCGATTTGATGGGTCTGACGATACTTCTCCTCTCGTCGCGATGCTTCTTCAGCTCCGCCTCGCGTTTCTTGGCGTGGTACTGTGACTTCTTCTGCTTGTTCACCTCGAAGGTCATTTGTCGATTGCCCAACGAGCGGCCCACATTGGTCACCTGACTTTCCAGCTGGGACATGACGCGTACTCGATCCTGCAGGCTGGCCTGCTTTATTCGCTTCTGCATAAGGCTGTTTCCTTGGTGCTGATCAAGCGGTGTCATTGTGAAGCGTTTGGGAATTGCATTGGTGGATGGATTATGGTAATTTCCATTTTTCAAGGGTCTTGCTTGGTCATTATTGGCTTCCTTTTGAAGCTGTTTATTATCTTCTGCTTCTCCTACCTCCTCCTCTTCCTCTGCCTCATCCTCGCGCAGCCGCTTCACCTGTTTGTAGGCCTGTTTCATTTCCTTGACATATTCCCGTCTGTCATCGTCATCCGAAGAGGCCTCATCACCACTCTCCTCTTCCTTCTCGCGGTCGCTCTTTTCAAAACCGAACAGATCCTCGTCATTATCGCTGTCGTCCCGTTGCTGAGCCTCATCGGCATGCAGCTCGGCCACTCTAGCCACCTCCACCCTCTGCTTCAACTCCTTGGCCTTGGACTTGTCCAAGCGGTTGAGAACAGGAGCCAGAAGACGATACTCCTCCGCCTCTTTGTTGACCGCAAAGTCAGAGTTCTCGAACATGGCCTTGAAACGTGAATCCTCGAGAAGATTGGGCACATTGCGCTGCTTGGCATTGTTTGAGGGATTGGCCTGCTCGTCCATAATCTTGAGAGCCAACTCCTTGTTGACTTTTGGCAGTTTCGAATCGATCTGCAGACGCGACTTTCTCTCGCTTTCGATCTCCTGCCGGATCTTATCCTTGCGGAACCGGTCAAAGGCGAAGGGTTCAACAACAGCCTTGGCCTTATTATACAAACGAGCGTCCATAAAGTAGCTAAAAAAAGAACAAATTTATTTCCCAAACGGCTCAATCCAAGATTAAGTTCTGCTTTGCACTCACCCATGCATGTAGCCCTTGAGTAGATTGGTGCCAACAAGATGTTCCATGCCCAATTCTGCCAGCTCCTTTGCCGTAACAAACTGATAGTCATCGTAGACATTCTCCAGAACCTCCGATTCGATCTCCTCGGTGAGATTGTCCAGGAACGAGCACCAACGGGGAGCCGGTCCCATTGCGGGGACGTAGTAGGTCAACATTTTCACATCTTCTTGGGCCAGGAAGAACATGCCCGTATCGGGTATGGTACAGAAATCGTTGAACGAGCTGGTTGACTCCACATAGGCGATCTGCTTGCCCGTCTGCTCATCCCACAGCTTCAGCGTCGCCTCGTCCAAGCTATAAACAGCATTCTGGGCAGGGTTAAAGGCCAACCGTTTGATAGGCAGTCGATTCAGGTGATTCTTTACTAGCAGTGGCTGCTTGGCACGTATATCGTAGATAAGAACATGACCAGAGGCTGTGCCCACAGCCATATGCAAACCACTACGATATTTTAGAGCTGTTACTGAGGGAAACTCCTTGACTCCGGGCAATTTCATAGCCACGTCCAAGGTGGAGCAGCGTTGCTTTGTTCGCGGGTCCCATGCCTCAACTGTGCCCTCTTTAGAGCCGGCAACGAGCAGATGATGCTCGGGGTTCACATCGCACGCGTTCAGACAGCTGGCATCTGTCTCAAAGGGCTGTAGGAACTGTCCACGCTCCAGATTCAGTCGATAAATATCCTAGAAAAGAAGAGATCAGAATGGAAAAGGGATCGATGGTGTTTATGCTCACCTTGCCCACTCCCACAATGTACATATCACAGCTGGGCTTGTGGTACTTTATGTCTCGTCCAAAGCGTGGAATCCTGAGCCTATAATGCCGTCCGTGGGCCGCGTGAATTTCTACATAGCGGTCGCATTGCAGGAACACCATTTTACAATAGTCGTCGCTAATGACTTCGAACGTGGTCACCTCAGAGTCAAAGCAGCGCTCAAATTTGATGGAGAGATTGGAGACTTCAAAGCATTTGACACGCGGCTTGTACGTGCCTGTGGCTAGGATGTATTGCTGGTCGGGACTCATGCGAATGCTGGTGCACACGCCGGGCATGTCAAAGTCTTGGATGAGCTCGATCTGCCGCCGCGAGTCTACCTTCTTCATCAGCTTTGACTTCTTCCGCCGATCCGTCAGCCACTAAAAGAGACAACTTTCATTTGGCTGCTTCATTTCTTAAATAAGATTTAACTTACATCCGGCACCGACTTTCCGGCACTCAGGTTGTATATTTTCACATCGTTAACTTCGTTCACGAACATGTTTTCGGCAATATATTAAAAAAATACTGCACATAAACAAACGAAGAGGTCCGCAACACGTGTGCCCCGCTAGAGCTGCAAAGTCAATCGATAGTATAAATACAATCGGTTGTGGAAATGGATTGTTTGAAGCAGAGCTGCATTTTCAGTGCGCAATGTGCTCAAATGCGCATTAAATTGTTTCATAAATTTCCATTTTTTCGGATTCAATATTTACATTCCAAATTTTACGTGTGTGTTTGCAAACCTGTAAAAGTAATAGCAAAATTATTTGGTTACTTTCTTGCCCAGATTTAGCCGCGTATCTATCGATAGTGAACAAAATTCGATAGATACGATAGCACTCACGACGGTATTGCTGCTCTAATCGATACGCTGTATGCAAAAACAAGAAAACGCAAAAGAAAAGTTTCTACTGTTTTTGTGTAATTTGGCAAGTAACAATAATTAAATCAATACCATTTTGGTCGCCTTGCCCTTGCCCATCACACCAGTGCGTGTATGTGCACAATACTGTACTGCAGTTTGAATTCGAAGATATCTGGTTGAAAAATCTGCTTGCCCGAAAACAACAATAGACACACACAGGCGCACAGGTACACACACAGGAACACGCAGCCCCCCGCAGCACTTCGTAACGTAACCGCCCTACATTCCATCCGCTCCCTAAGGTGAACTAAAACGGTGAGTAATATTGCGGTATGCTCGTGTCTAAGCCAATTATAAGCGCTGTGTTTCTGATTAAATTATTTAAAATGGAAAACTATCTGCCGAAGAGTGGTGGGTGGTGGATTGGTTGTTCCTGACGCGTCATACTTTCCCATGTACTAAAAGTGTACTCGCTCTCTCCCTCTCTCTTCCGCTCTTAATTTTTCTGTATTTTGCTGAGTACTCCTTCCCCCGCGCTGCCCGTATCCACTGTAACTGTATCCACCCCTCCAATTGCTTTCGCCGTTGTTTTGGGTCCGCCTTTGTGCCTTTGTGCTTCTCGTGCACACTGTGCACTGCACCCCCTGGTTGGTAGGTGCGGTGTGCTGGACTGATCCATTCTACGCATCTTAGACCTCACAGTTTCCGCCCCCCTCCCAACTTCAGCCGCTCAGCGCTTCTTTGGCTGGGTGGCCTCTTGTGTGTCGACTGATAAGACTCGAGACCAGCGACCCGGACAAATCTAAATTTCATGTCGCGGGATGCCAGGGAGTCATAAAATTGATTATTATTGTGCCGTTTCAAAAGCAATTAAACGGTATGGCGGGTATGCGGATCGCAGGGGGCTCACGTATCATACCCAAGTCTTGGAAGTAGGTCAAGAGTGTCTGAGAAAAGATTTTTACTTTTCTTCCCATTGCCTAGCCCCTTTTTACAAAGATAATGTATAGTGAAAGCTCTCTAACTTACTTTTAGATTCATCCGGGATTACTAGTACTAGTTAATAATTTGTAGACCTGATGAGTCTCTTTATTATGAACAAGAGTATGAGAAATTATTTTGTTTTGCTTACCATGTAAAAATAGGCAGATAAACAGCTACATACCAACGCAAGTATTTCTGGGACTTGCGATATACTCGAAGAGGGAATGAATGAGCGAAAGCGCATATCGAAAGGCTAGTGAAACAGCTAGTGTTCCTGGTAATCTTCAATTGCATTCAACTGCCACGCTGGCACCGCGACCTTGAGACCAGTCTCGTCTCACTTCAGTCAATGGTATGCTCCATTCACTTGCGCCCCTCGCAAGCACGGCCCCTATAAAAGCCCGCGGGGCGATGCTGACACTTCAGCAACTTCACATCAAGTGTCATGCGTGCTGCCCCCTGGAGGGTTTTGCCCGCCTCAACATCAGTTTGGCTTTTTCGTTGGGTTCGATTCAGTGATCAAAGAAACCTGGTCGGCTGTTCAAATACAGGCATGCCTAGAAAAATATCGGGGGCAGCTCACAAAAAAGGGGGAGCAAAATGTTGTGAAGTTGGAGTCACCTCGACGCCGCAGAACGAATTGATGTAGCGCGGCAATAACTTGATAAGCATTCTGTGGTAGTTCCCGTGCATATGCCTGCATAAATATAGCACAAACCTCTTTGTTGACTGCTTGCTTTGGTTGAAGGGTCAGCACAATGGCTGTCAAGATGAGCAAAATACGAGGCATTGCGAACAAACTGCACGAACGCATAGACTGTCTTATTGAAAAATGTGTGGATGTTGCCGAAGAAGCTGGTTTTTGGAAGTGACTAAATTTCTTTGTCCTCTTGCAGGTCCCAATATGACGGCAGCCCCGTACAACTATAACTACATCTTCAAATATATCATCATCGGGGACATGGGCGTGGGAAAGTCCTGCCTGCTGCATCAGTTTACCGAAAAAAAATGTGAGTAGATCTCCAGCGAAATATCGCGCCTTCCACTAAACTATTCACTTTTCTCAAGTCATGGCCAATTGCCCGCACACCATCGGCGTGGAGTTTGGCACGCGCATCATCGAGGTGGACGACAAAAAAATCAAGCTACAGATCTGGGACACAGCGGGCCAGGAGCGATTCCGGGCAGTTACACGCTCCTACTACAGAGGAGCCGCCGGCGCCCTAATGGTTTATGATATAACGAGACGGTGAGCAGATTCAAAGGAAGATCCTAATCTGTAAGACTCGAGCTTAGTTCTTATGCAATTTTTTTAGCTCCACGTACAATCACTTGAGCAGCTGGCTCACCGACACGCGCAATCTCACAAACCCCAGCACTGTAATATTTCTGATTGGTAACAAGTCCGACCTGGAGAGCACTCGTGAAGTGACCTACGAGGAGGCCAAGGAGTTTGCCGACGAGAATGGCCTCATGTTTCTCGAAGCAAGTGCAATGACGTAAGTATAAACCAGCAGGAAATTAAGTGCAATTCCGAAATAAAATTTATTCCAACAGTGGACAAAATGTTGAGGAAGCTTTTCTCGAAACCGCACGCAAGATCTATCAGAACATCCAGGAGGGACGGCTCGATCTGAATGCGTCCGAGTCAGGGGTGCAGCACCGACCCTCGCAGCCAACACGAACCTCTCTAAGTAGCGAGGCCGCGAATGTCAAGGATCAGTGCTCGTGCTAAATGGATAAACCTTAACTTTACACACTCCTAGTTATAAAAATCTATCTTAATTTTTAGCCCAACTCGTAATCATAATGATTTCCGATCTATCGAAAGCAAGCAAGAAACCAATGTATCTATCTAGTTGAATGATTCAATTAGTCGTGGACGTGTGAACAGAACAACTAAACCAAAATATAAAAGCCCCCCTCCCCATAAATAAGCAAACATTCAACATTTGTATAATGGAGAAAGAATATTTATTAGCAAATAGATACAATTGTTGGTTAGCGCGAGTATTTCCCACGGATCGTTAAAGAAACCAAAGTTTTGACTATGAAATTTCGAAAGGTTTATCGCTCTATACCATACACTTAAGAGTTTGGTACACACACACCTTAGATACTTTCGTTCTATAAACCTTGTGTTTTGTTGGCTCTATCTCTGTATATATATGAATTTTGTATCTCCTTTATAAACACTTTTTTGTTGAGTATTTGTTGTAGACGCGTGCGAAGTAATAAGTAAACGAACAATGTTATATGAATATTAACGACGTATTAATGGCATAATGCAATAGGAAATAAAGAATTGGTATTTATAAAACCCCCAATATGAATGACTTTCCATCTCTAATTCAAATGCTAAATAGAACTACTGTCGTGCGTTTGAAAAGAAGAGCAATCATCAAATCAAGTCAATGACTCATCGCACACTTGGGCGCCCTGTGCTGCCTGTGTTCTTGCATTTGTATGATTTCCGTTTCTTGCAAATTAGTAAGAAATGGGTCTATACAACTTGTAGTGTCATACTTGCGCATCAGATTAGAAATCTTTTGTCCATTTCACAATTATAAATGCCAGCAATTCCAGAACCGCAGAACAATCGAAGAATACGGGAGAATACATACGTGTGCACCCATTAATTAAAATACGCAGGAACCACAACACAAAACAAAAATTTAAAAAAGCATAAAATCAAATACTTTCACACTATTTTATGTGTGTTACAGAAGCACATGCAACGCGGCTCGAACCGAACGAGAGCCAGAGCCTGGGACCCAATGCAGAAAATTCGGTTGCTATGTTTTCGTTGTATGAACTGACACACATGTATATATATTATATTATCAAAGACTATACAATACCCCGATGTTTCATGAGGGACCAAAAAGATGATTAGTGTTGTCCCGTAGAAACTCCTCTTTTCATCTACATCCGGCCCCGCTGCCTACACGGCTTCATCTGTTCAGTCAATGGCTTGGGCAGCTGAGTCGGTGCCAGAATCTAACAACAAATACACAGTCTTCGGGGAGGCGCAGAGAAAACGTACTTTTCGGTTTGAAAAATTCCAAGAACAGATACGCCGAAAAAACCCAAAAAGAAAACAACAATCTTTGATACACCAAACTGATGGTTGAGACAGAGGTCTATGCAGCGTTTCCATTTTTGGAAATTTTCGGACCGAAAATTGTGCCCCGGCTGTCATTTAACATAACACATCACGGGAGTGAAGGTTGTTTATACTTTTCCACCCGGAGGCCTGTGAAAACATACTTCGTACATAAACCGCAACATACATATGTAGAGCGATCCCGTTTGCCACCTTTTTATATACAAAATGACAAATTCATGATTAAACGAGGTGAAACGGTGTGAATTGCTGCGGACACCGCAACTCTACAGTTATACCCGATACTAAGTCAGTATGGCTCTCCTGCGGCAGACGCCGCTAATATTGAACCACACGACAAAGAGTGCGTGCGAGAGAGACAGAAAATCAGTCTGAGCGTGACGTCGGGCGCTGCGTAGCCACTGAAAATTGATTTCTTGCTTTTGGCTACAAAAATGATCCGATCTGATCCAGATTTAGCAATCTGATAGATATGGTCATTATCTATGATTCTGCGTTTTTAGTTTTCTCGAATGTGCAATATTGTGGATGCAACAGATTTTCGTCTTTTGTGGGGGCGGAAGGGGGTGGGGCGAAATTCTGAGATATACGTTTAATAGTGAGATCTAACAGAAGTGCGGATACCAAATTTGGTTTCTCTAGCCTTAATAGTCTCTGAGATTTGTGGATGCCCCAGATTTTCGTCCTTTGCGGGGGCGGAAGGGGGTGTGGCGAAATTTGGACACGAAACGGTCAAGGTCCGATATCACAGGAGTGTGGATACCAAATTTGGTTGCTCTGGCTCTTATAGGTTCTGAGATCCTTGAACTCATATTTTGCAATTGACAAAACCGACCATGAAACCTGTGTGTTAGAGAGAGACAGAGCGAGAAAGAATGAAATTATTTTCTTGATTCTGGCTATAATCATTATACGATCTGGTTCAGATTTTGCACTGTAGAAGATATGGTCATCCTCACCGATTCTGCGTTTTTGGTTTTATCGTATCTTTAAAAATGTGGATGCCACAGATTTTCGTCCTTTGTGGGGGCGGAAGTGGGCGGGGCGAAGTTTTGAAATATTTTTGTAGCAGTGACATATCATTGAAGTCTGGATCCAAAACATCGTCGCCCTAGCTCTTATAGTCTTTGAGCACTAGGCGCTTAAGGGGACGGACGGACGGACGGACGGACGGACGGACGGACGGACGGACAGACAGACAGGGCTCAATCGACTCGGCTATTGATGCTGATCAAGAATATATATACTTTATGGGGTCGGAAACGATTCCTTCTGGACGTTACACACATCCACTTTTACCACAAATCTAATATACCCCAATACTCATTTTGAGTATCGGGTATAATAAAACAGAAATATGACAAAAAAAATACTCTTGTTTTGCCAAATTTTTGTGTATTTAAGGAAACTTAACTGTAAGCTTCGTATCACCGACTATTTAAACCGTATAATTTGGTAGCTACCCTGGTGAAGGCTTTTAATGAATATTTTAAGGACGTCCATTACACGCCGCAGGCCGGTATTTGACTCATATAAAATTCTCTTTCAAATTTCCTATACATTTAGAAATTTAATCAGATATAAAAGCGTTATCGGTCAGTTCTTTCCATTGACAAGGCACTGGTACTTCAAAAAGTCATGTTTAACCTACAGCAATACACAGCTATCACTTTTCGTTTACCAGTTCAATGTGTCTGGCTGAAGCTGAATGGCTCTTGGCCATTTGTGCCCTCATCAAGGAAGGATAACAGCTCAATGTGTTCTACACTATACACCGCGTGGGCTTGGTACGTCATAGCATCCGTTGGTATAACGATCGGGTTTCAAACAGCATATTTGGTAACCCACCTTTCCGATATTATTATGACTACGGAAAATTGTTGCACCACATTCATGGGCGCCCTAAACTTTGTGAGATTGCTTCATTTACGATTTAACCAGCGAAAATTTCGGCAATTAATTGAACAATTTGAACGCGATATTTGGATTCCAGAAAACACCCACATCAGTGTTAACGCCGAGTGCCATAAGCGAATGTTCACCTTTACCATCATGACGGGTCTGCTTTCCTGTCTAATCTGTATGTACTGCGCCCTGCCGTTGGTGGAAATATTCTTTCGTACTGGAGTAGACGCAGTAGAGAAACCATTTCCCTATAAAATGCTGTTCCCATACGATACGTACAGCAGTTGGATGCGTTATGTGTTCACCTACATGTTTACGTCGTATGCCGGTATTTGTGTGGTGACCACATTGTTTGCCGAAGATTCAATTTTTGGGTTTTTCATAACGTACACCTGTGGACAGTTTCGACTGCTGCATGAACGTGTCGACAACGTACTGACTGCGGCTAAAGAACGAGCTGACAAGCAACATTTGCAGCTGCAACGA
Source organism: Drosophila miranda (assembly GCF_003369915.1). NCBI lineage: Eukaryota > Metazoa > Arthropoda > Insecta > Diptera > Drosophilidae > Drosophila > Drosophila miranda. The sequence continues at coordinate 13,445,267 of NC_046677.1, read as the reverse complement.
CTGCACAATATTGTTCAACAGCACAACAAAATTATCAGGTTCGCCAAGTGCTTGGAAGACTTTTTTAATCCCATACTCTTGGTGAATCTAATGATTTCATCGCTTCTAATTTGCATGGTTGGCTTTCAAATAATTACTGGAACAAATATGTTCATTGGAGAATACGTTAAATTTATTGTGTACATATCCTCCGCGATTTCACAGTTATATGTGCTTTGTGAAAATGGTGATGCGTTGATTATACACTCCACAAATACAGCACGCCACCTCTATGGATGTGATTGGGAGAATCCAGACATAAGCAATTTTTATTCATACACTTCCATGAGCCATCAGTTCCGTAATGACTTAAGATTTATGATACTGTGTAGTCACCGACCAGTCAGAATAACGGCGTTTAAATTTTCAACTCTCTCTCTTCAAAGCTTTACGGCGATTCTAAGTACATCAATGAGCTATTTCACATTACTGCGTTCGCTTTACTACGAAGATCAATTGTAAAAGATTCTCTCACGCATATCATATAATAAATAGCACTTTTCCCCAAAAAAAAACTTTTTAAATTTATTTATAAATTCTAAGTTCTCTAACATTAGTCTGCATTACATAATAGTGTTAGCAAGTTGGATGTTTGGTGGGATGGGATTAAAATTTATAGCCGTTTTTATGGATTGTTTAAAAACTAAAGCATCGTATTTATCTATAAGTAATTCCACTTTTAACGACAGGAAATGTTGTGAGTTGCTGCTACGGCCGCATCTCTACATTTAGACGCGATAGATAGTCAGTATGGCTTTCCTCCGCCAGACAGCGATAACATTGAACGATAAAGAGAGTGTGCACTGCAAATTGATTTGTTCCTTTTGGTTATAAGAATGACCCGATCTGATCCAGATTCGGCAATCTGATAGATATGGTCATTTTCTATAATTGTTTTTTTTTTGTCTTTTTGTTTCTTGCATCTGTAAAATTGTGGATGCCACAGATTTTCGTTCTTTGCGGGGGCGGAAGAGGGTGGGGGGAAATTTTGAGATACACTTGTAACAGTGACATATCACAAAAGTCTGGATACAAAATGTCGTTGCTCTAGCTTGCATATCCTCTGAGCACTAGGCGCTAGGCGCAGTAAGACTCGGCTATTGGTGCTGATCAAGATTATATGTACTTTTCGGTCGGAAACGCTTCCTTCTGAACGTTACACAAATCCATTTTCACCACAAATCTAATACTCCCCAATACTCATTTTGAGTATCGGGTATAAAAACTCCCATCACTGAAAACATCTGATTTGTTTTAAATTGCGCGGATTGTTGCCTATTTGTATTAATAGTAGACCAGTTCTTAGTATTATTTGGAGTAAAAACGAGTTGATGGAAAACTATTCCTAGGGAATCTAATGAACCAAGACAATTCTTTAATTTCAACTGAACGGTAAATTTCAAGGTTCTTTGCATATCCTAGAACTACGAGCTCGCATGGAACCATAGTTTATTATCTTATCTTAATATTTGTACCAAAACGATTTTATTCAACAAGCCCAGCCTATTCAGAACAGCCAATATTATTTCAGAGTAATAGTAAACCATCGTTGTTACCTGCCACAACAAAGACTACATCTACATCTTACATCTGGTCTCGGTGCCTTTTCTAGTGTGATACGATATACTGAAATACGATACGATGGTTCTGAGCGATCGATACTATCGCAAGAACGGAAGGCCACCACTGAAAGTTGTCTTCCGCCATTTCCTCCATATTGGTTTTTTTGTGAAGTTGGCGTTGGCGGATTTTATAATATCAAACCCAATTAACTAATCGAAACTAATTAAAATAAAACTCGCATTTAGGTCCAACGTATAGTTAAGCACTGTGTCATTAGACGACACATTATAATGGCGGAAGTAAAGCATCTGGAGGATCCCCACAAATCGGAGAACGACAGGAAAATGTACAAGTAAGTGAATTGGTGAGACACGCCATCGAAAAGATACTCAATTGCCTTTTAGATCTCTTGTGCTGGGCAATGGGTTACAAGTTTTGATCGTTTCGGCACCATCGGTTGGCATTGGATTTCCCAATAACTCCTCCTGTGCCTTGATGATCGACCACGGTCCATTCGCCGATCCGTGCAACTATCAGGGCCTGGCCCACCTTCTGCAACATATGGTATTCATGGGCAGCAAGCCAGATTCGGCGGAGAATGTCTTCTTTGCGCATGTGGAAAAAAACGGCGGCGAATGCTCCTCATCAATCTTCAGCGAGGACACGCTTTTCTCCTTTACTGTGCCCGATGAACACTTGGATTCGAGTCTAGAATACTTAATGTTCTCTCTGAAGCATCCGTTGATGGTGCAGGAGACGATGGAACGTGCCCGCGCTCTCGTGGACTCTGAGTTTCAGCAGAAGGTGCAAAATGATGTATTTCGTCGCAACCAGCTGCTCGCCAGTCTGGCCACCGATGGCTATCCGCATGGCTCCTTTAACTGGGGTAACATGAAATCGCTTAAGGATAAAGTCGATGACAGTGCCCTGCACAGAGCCCTTCACGATGCCTGGCGCGATAACTATGCGGCCAATCGCATGTACGTGTGCCTGCAGGGTATCATGCCTATCGATGTGCTAGAGAACATGGTGGTACGCCACTTTTCCAAGCTGCTCGCAATGACATCAAGGCGCCCGACCTGACCAAGTTCGATTACCGCAACGCCTTCCGTCCGGCGTTCCACGAGCAAGTCTTCCTCGTGAAGGCCGTGGAGAAATGGCGCAAGTTTGAGCTAACCTGGGTGCTTCCTAACATGCGTCAGTACTATCACAGCAATCCGGATAAGTTTCTCTCCTACCTGATCGAGTACAAGGGAAACGGTAGTCTCTACGCCTACCTGGAGCGCCGCCACTGGGCCCACCATCTCCATGCTGGCATAGACGAGACCGGCTTCAATCTACACTCAATGCACTCATTTTTTAAAGTGGACATTGGCCTCACCGACGTGGGATTTCAGCACATCGATCAGGTTCTGTCCGCCACCTTTGCCTATTTGAAGGTCTTCTCCAACTGTTCCAGCGGTTCCTTGCGTCAGTTGTACGAACAGCAGCAGAAGAGTAAGGTCGCAGAGTTTCGTCTCCCTGACCGTATCTATAAACACGATGTCGATGAACTGGTCTTCAAAAGCAAATACTATCCCCCCAAGGATATACTCACCGCCAGGGAGCTCTACTTCGACACCGACGAGCAGCACCTGTCCGAACTGATCGGCCACCTGAACAGTTTTAAATTCAATCTAATGATTACCTCGCAAGAGCCGTACGAGGGCATGCCATACGACAAGCGGGAGGAGTGGTTCGGCACCGAGTACACCACTTTACCGATGCCAGCAAAGTGGAAGAAGCTGTGGATCGAATCAGAGCCCATTGATGAGCTCTACCCGAAGCCAATCCCTTTGTGGCCCACGACTTCAAGATATTCTGGAATGAGCAGGGCAAGCCCGCGCTGCCACCTTACCCCAAGAGGTTGGTAAAGACAGACACCTGCGAGCTGTGGTTCCGACAGGATGACAAATTTGGGAAGCCGCAGGCCTACTTATGCTTCTTTTTCATCACGCCGCTGCTGAGTCAGAGTGCGAAGAAGTAAGCGATATTTCACACTAGCCATCTAGTCATCGAATGTATTTCCAATAGTTCTTTCTTGACGCTCCTCTTTTTTTTTGTAGCGCTGCTATGTGCGACTTGTACGTTTCATTGGTGTAAGCGCACGTGCACAAGGAAATGGTTCTCGCCGAAAAGGCAAATCTCACCTACTGCTTCATGGTTTACGACAATGGTTTGCGGCTATTTGTGAAGGGCTACAATGAAAAGCTCCATCTGATTGTGGAGGCCATTGCCGAAGGTATGGTCAGTGTGGGCGCCACCCTCTGTGAATATTTACTCACCACCTGCCTCAAGATGCAGGGCGAATCCTACTTAGAACTACTGAAATGTCCATCCCAGTTAGCAACGTAAGTGATCTCCATATTATATCTGCATTTCGAATTATAATCTGTCATTTTAGGGACATCCTCGCCCGTGTGCTTGGAGAAAATCCATGGCCCACAATTGACCAGTACAAGTTCCTTAAAGACATCACCATGGAGGATTTCAAGGTGTTTGCCCAGAAGTTACCGCAAGAGATGTACATCAAGGCCCTCGTACAGGGAAACTACACGGAGGAGTCAGCCCACAAGGTGCTTAATTCGGTACTCAGCCGGTTGAAATGCGAGCCTATTAAAGATCATCGGCTCGTAGAGAATAGCATCGTAAAGCTTCCGCAGAACCGCCCAGTCTTCTGCTGCGACACCGCCTGCCACCACACTACAACCACTAATATCACGAACTTCTACCAAATCGGAGCAAACTCTTTACGCGTGGAGGCCATACTCGACCTCTTGAATACGTTGTTCAATAGCCCGGACTTGTATCTCAAGAAACTCGGCGAAGAGATTAATGGCTGGGTCCACGTCAAAAACGGCATTGTCGGCTATACCCTTACGGTAAACTTGAAGGAGACTTTTGAAGAGGACAGCGCCAAACAAATGCAGAACGAGATTGAGGTATTTCGCTGTAAGGTTTGTATGATTCCCATGCAAATGGATGCCAAATGCTTTGCATCCTGGGTAGACGACCTTCTCCATTGGGGACTTGCCCTGGGGGGGACTTGACATACTCTGTTGGATGAGGTGGCAGACAATTTTCGCGAGATCATCGGCGGGGACTATATCTTCGGTCGTAGACAGAAGAAGGCCGATGTGTTGCGCACTCTAACCAAATCGGATGTCACTCGCTTCCTATTCGACACCGATTGGCGCGAACTGTCTATTCATGTCATAGGACACCAACCGTCAGATACAGTAGACGAAGAGGAAGACGATGTCGAAGACGAAGGGGAGGACGAAGACGAATACGAAGAGGAGGACGATGTCGAAGAGGAAGACGATGTCGAATACGAAATGGAATACGAACACGAATTAGAAGTCATGAACAGTGTCATTGCCGAATTCAGAAGCGGTCTCGAGATTTACCCAAAGCGCTCTGTAGAACCATGTGCTGAAGGAAACTAGACGTACCGCAGCCGTCGCCGATTTTCTATGGCAGAATTAAGATTTGCAGAACAAAGATTTGCATACAACCCAGTCAAATCCGTCTACGGATGAATTTCTAATTATTTTTTTTTGAATTTAATTTTCCATACATTTATCATTAACTTCACATATGGATATACATAGATGAATTTCTAAGTTTAGTTCAATATTAATATTACAAGAAAATTACAAGAATATAATCATCATCTTCACATATGGATATAGACTTGCGAAATGTCGTATCAGTCTGATCGTCTTACAAATCTTACAAATCTTACATAGATGTGTTTCCCGTCGACAAGATCCTGAAATCAGAGAAGCTGACAGCTGCAAACGGCGGTGACCAGTAAGTGTGGGTTAGTCTGCTGAGCTCTGAGAACATGTTCCTTTAAATGTAATTTGTAATTTTGATCAACTAAATGTATAATAAATCTCCTACGCCACAAACAAAGAAGACGTGTTTAATCTGCGTAGACTCAGTCCGTGGCAGAAGAGGCGAACGGCAAGTTCTTATCACGACTGGGCTTATAGCTACAAACATAGCTTTAGAAGGGCTGCTCCTCGATCGCAGTCGAAGTCAATCGGAGGCAGATCTGTCCATACATTGAGACTTTAGCATATGATTGTCATTTGAAATCAGTTGAGTTGTGAATCGACAGCAAGGTCATCAGGTGCAAAGGAAAAGCTCGCTCGCCAGGGGATACGGAGACCATAACATAGATTTAAGGCAGGAAGTTTGTATCGCGGATCTGTGCAATCCTCGATAATTTCCCCCAGTTGAAAGTGGCAGCCGATGACAGCAATGAAATGAAAGACAAAATACACTCATCAGGTAAAGATAAAAGTGGTTTCTGAAGTGCTTGCTGAAAATGATGATCAGTTATTTAAAATTAATCAAACGTTGGGGAATATTCCCGGCCAGTGTGCCAATTTCCAGATAAAGGTCGGGGGAATAAAGCCGTTCGAAGCTACCTGTGTATTGATATCTTAGCTGTTCTTTCGCGCTCTATCGCTCGTGCTCGGCTTAGCAGCAGCCCCGAGATTCTCTAAAACTCTCTTTCTTTAGTCAGTCTTGAGCCGATCGTCATCATTATCGCCTTCATTTCTATTGTATTGATCTGATCTTGCACCTGCATACGATCTTGCAGTTACAGACATTTGAATCGCGCTGTATATATGCATCCCACTACAGAACAACTTTCTATCGTTTTCGGCCACTGCCGCGTAATATATAAACCTCATAAAGTACATACTTGTATATGTATATTACAAAACAACATCGACTTCTTATGAACTTAAATCCAAGAGCAAGTGAAAAAGCTCATTAGCTTAATACATTCTCTAATTTTTTTGCAGTTAGTCAGTTTGAAAAGTCTATTATGGTCTGACATACGGTCATTTGAATGAAATAAGCAGGCCCAAATTGTGAATAAAAGAAATAAATGTTTGAGTGAACACATAGCTATACCAAAGACAATATAAATAGACTAGTTATGTTGTCTTTGGTTGTACGCAGCTTTATTTCGACTTGTGTAGGCGTAAGTAGTAGGTGGGCATGGTACTCGTATTTGCTATTGCAGCGACTTGACGTACTTGGGGCACAAGCATTTCTTGTTCTTCTTCTTTGTGGGTACTGCTGGCGGTGCAGTGGACTCTTCTGTTTCATCGATGTGCTCACGGTAATGTTCGGGATTGGCATTCTCGCTGCACTTGATGGCCATGAACTCGAAGAAGTCAATGTTGCGAATATGGTAGTAGAACTGGTCCCTGAACTGGAAGTAATTTGAATACACCTTGTGCTTCAGCATAGCCAGGTAGAGGGTCAGGCGCTGCTGCTCTGATAAGTTGCGTCGCTGCTGTTCCTGATGATGTTTCGCCCAGCTGCGCTTGCTGATCTCTTGCTGCACCAATTGACGCAGACGCGGATGAAGATGGAACAGAACCGACCTGAAAATAAAGGCAATAAAAACTGAACAAGGTTTTGGCTTCTCTGCAGCACTCACTCGTTGAAACGATGCCGCAGCTTTCTGAACTTGATCCGGTCAAAGGGATTGATGAAGTGATGAATCCGATCCGAGTTGGCCAGCTGTGTAGGTAGCTCTACAAAGATCCTAAAAACCATATTCTTAGAAAAAATTCCATGCGCTGCTCAATACGTACTTGGCATTTAAAACCATAGGAAATTCAATTGGTTGCGGCCCTGTCTTATAGAGTGGAAAACGTGGAAATTTAACCATATCACTGTCATAAAAATCAAAATCGTTTTTCATGCGATTGTTTACCGACATTAGCTCATTCACATCGATGAAGTAGTTGCCAGCACAGAAGTTGTACTTGCCCAGGGGAGGAATCGATCTAAATCGATCTGCAAAGGACCTGGTAGGAAGTTGATACGGACGGATGATGGATAATGTGATTATTTACCCTTTCTTTTACACTCCGTTGAGGAAGATTCTAGGAAGTAGACGGTCCTCCACTTGGGACAAAAGCAGTTGATGAACTTGGTCAGTATTTCGACCCAATTGCGAAATGTGGTCGACAGATTTTTGTCAAAGTCCACCTGTAGCGTGATATCCTTACTGAGAGAAAGACCGTTGGTTTTTGGGTGAATTGGTCGAACATTCTACAGTTGCCGCTTACCGAACGACCAGGGCATTTTCGTCGCATCCAAACTTACGCAACCGGGTCGTGACAACGGCCTGCTTCTCGCTGACAGTTATCCGAAGGTTGATGCCTTCTATATCCACCATTGCGCTCTCGAAAGGCGGTGGCGGTGGCGAGGACCCCGCACCACTGATGGAAGCATGATTTCTCCTCTTCATCCACTCATCTGAGTCTGCCTCGGAAGATTGGCTTGCTTGAAAAGCAGACAATTGATGTTCTGCAGCATCACCAACGGTGGATACATCTTTGGCCTCAGCTGGATTCAGCTCTTCGATCTGTGGCGCCTTGTACAGCCGAATCTTAAGGTTGTCACACAGATCCACGTCCGTGAGGTGTGTGCCGGCATAGAGCTGCTGCTGAATGAAATAACTATCCGGAACCAAATAGGCAGCGGGCTGGAGTACCAGTACCCCACGCGACCCTACTATAAAGCGTCTACTGAAAATAAAAATGACTTCGTAATGATTACACTATATATTCTTGATCAGCATCAATAGCCGAGTCGATTGAGCCATGTTTGTCTGTCCGTCCCTATCAGCGCCTAGTGCTCAAAGACTATAAGAGCTAGAGCATCTATATTTTGTATAGACTTCTGTGAAATGTCACTGTTACAAGTACATATATTTCAAAACATCGCCCCACCCCTTCCGCCCCCACAAAGAGTGAAAATCTGTGGCATCCACATTTTTAAAGATACGATAAAACCAAAAACGCAGAATCGTAGAGGATTACTATATCTTCTAGAATGCAAAATCTGAACCAGATCGTATAATTATTATAGCCATAATCAAAAAAAATTTCATTCTCTCTCGCTCTGTCTCTCTCCAACACACAGGTTTCATGGTCGGCTTTGCCTTTTACAAAATCTGAGTTCCTGGATCTCAGAGAATATGAAAGGTAGAGCAACCAATCTTTTGATCCACACTCCTGTGATATCGAACTTACACAAGTGTTTTTCAAAATTTTTCCCACTCCCTTCCACCCCGAATTGCCGAATCTGGATCAGATTATTATAGCAAAAATGAAAATCAATTTGCAGTAGCTACGCAGCGCCCGACGTCACGCTCAGACTGATTTTCTGTCTCTCTCGCACGCACTCTTTGTCGTGTCGTTTAATATTAGCGGCGTCTGCCGGAGGAGAGCCATACTGACTATGTATGTATGTATTGGGTAAAAATGTAGAGTTGCGGTCGCAGCAGCAACTCACAACGTTCCCCCTCGTTTTTTTTTTAAATCTGGTATTTTTTACTGATTTTTTCAAAGGTAGTGCTTTTAAATAGCTTAAGTGTCTTACGCCTGGTTGAATTAAACATTGCGATACTGAGAAACTAATGAACGCAGCTATTAATCCTACCCGAACATTTTGTAGCTTAAGCTTAGCTACGGTATGGACAATATTAAGCTTTCAAATCCAAAATTGGTAATTTTTTAACGTTTTTTCGAGTTTTGTACATTAAAAACTCTGAAAAAGTCGAAATAAATTCATATCTTGTATTCCTGTATTTTTGTTGAATCGGCATGTTAATTGGGCGTCGTTTAAGGTATGTCAAATTTTGCCTTTTAATTCCGATAAGTTCCTTCCCAAATGACATTTAACCGCTAAGAACGGTTTAGTGTACAAAAAATTGTTGGTTTGGAGAAAACGGCTGCTCCTTAACCGTTTAGTGTAACCGGTGTTGCATAGTGTTATCATTGAAAGAAAAATAAAGTTTTTATGTAAATCATGTTTTTCTAGGTCTATTTTGTATAGACCCGATTTAAAAATAGCAATTTGAATTATAGTACCTACAAAATTGTGCACCTTACAGCACATTGTGTGCATTTGCAGCTGTTAAATTTCTATGCTCAAAACCGATTTGTATCGATAAGTCCTATGGAAAATCACTAACCATACAGGTACTGTAAAATGTGGTAAAATTTAGAAAAAATATCCCATAATTACCATTTCGAAGACTAGATCTTTTTAGCCCAGAGTCACCATAGGCAGCGTCGTTTTTAGTCATGTATAAAAAAAATTATACTTTTTTTCCATACGATACAACGATAACTACAAATTTTTCAGCTTATTTCGGTTGATTTGCCATTTTTACAGAATAGGGTCTGGCACTCAGCACAGCTTTACCAAATGTATTTTATATAAAACTCTAAATCTCTTTTTCCACTTTTGATTTTGGTATCGATATCATCGGACAATTTTAAACCGCAATAAATTAAATCAAAATCGAAAACAAATAAAAATAAGTTAAAATAAGGAGATCTATTAATATTTTTTTTTAACAGTTTTTTTTGCTTTTGACATGCGTCAAACTGTACGCCAAAAGTTTCATCTGTACAGTTCTGCAATAATCAATTGTTTTAAAATAACTCCTCTTTTTAGAGTGTGACAGGTGTTGGGCTTTTGAAAATTTGAATAGTCGATCGGTAATAGAAGTTTCACATTACTTTGGAGGATCTGTTGCTATTGGCTGTTTTTCGGGAGATTGACTTTTCAGAGATGTAAGATCATTTTAAATAAAATTGACTGCAAGTTGTGCTATGTTATTAGACCTAAATCCCTCTTTTTTTAATCGTGCGTCTAAAATCATAATTTTTTAATTAATTTACCAGTCTTGCGCTTCAAAAACTTGTCCATTTATTTATCAAAATTCAGCTAACACCACCATTCCAGATATTTCCAATTTTGTCATACAAAATGAACTATTTTGCCCGGGCTAATTTTTTAAACATCGATATTATCGATAGCGTTATCGACTTTTTCCCAACCCTAATGCAAATTACCAAACTAATTTATTCACAATGACGAAATAGTGTCCGAAACGGGCTACGTAAACGAATCTCGACCTATGATGCAAATCAAACGACTACTCTGCAAGTCCTGCACCTTGGGCACCATGCTAGTAGCCGCTGTGTGGATCCTGGCCCTCCTACTATACAGCCATAATCTTAATAGCTCCATAAACACGGCTGGCTGGAAGTTCAACAAATCGAATGCTTCTCCCAGAGCCGAGCTTAGCTATCAGGCAAGGGTCACCAGTGGCTGCACTCCCAGCTCTTCCAACACTTCCACAGCAGCCGCAGCGGTTCCTGTGGAGCCGCTGGAGCTCCTGGGAGTCGTGCGAAACAAGCAGGACAAGTACATTCGTGACATTGGATATAAGCACCATGCATTCAATGCCTTGGTATCCAACAACATTGGCCTGTACCGCGAGATTCCGGACACGCGGCACAAGGTCTGCGACAGGAGCGAGACCAGCGAGGCGGAGCAACTGCCTCAAGCCTCGGTCATCATGTGTTTCTACAACGAGCACAAAATGACCCTGATGCGGTCCATCAGGACAGTCCTAGAGCGCACGCCCAGCTACCTGCTTAAAGAGATTGTCCTAGTCGACGACCATAGCGACCTGCCCGAGCTGGAGTTCCACCTGCATGGCGATCTCCGCGCCCGTCTCAAGTACGATAACTTGAGGTACGTGAAGAACAACAAGCGGGAGGGCCTGATCCGCTCTCGTGTCATTGGCGCAAGAGAGGCCGTCGGAGATGTCCTGGTCTTTCTGGATTCGCACATCGAGGTGAATCGACAGTGGCTGGAACCGCTGCTGCGCCTTATTAAGGCGGAGAACGCGTCCCTCGCCGTTCCAGTCATCGACCTGATCAACGCAGATACCTTCGAGTACACCCCCAGTCCGCTGGTGCGCGGAGGATTTAACTGGGGATTGCACTTCAGGTGGGAGAACCTTCCCGAAGGAACACTCAAGGTGCCCGAGGACTTTCGTGGTCCTTTCCGCTCGCCCACCATGGCCGGCGGCCTGTTTGCCGTAAATCGGTTATACTTCCAGGACATAGGCGAGTACGACATGGCCATGGATATCTGGGGTGGCGAGAACATAGAGATCTCCTTTCGAGTGTGGCAGTGTGGCGGCGCCATTAAGATTGTGCCCTGCTCCAGAGTGGGCCACATCTTTCGGAAACGTCGCCCCTACACCGCTCCAGACGGGGCCAACACCATGCTAAAGAACTCCCTGCGCCTGGCCTACGTCTGGATGGACAAGTACAAGGACTTCTATCTCAAGCACGAGAAGGTGGCCAAGGATTATGACTATGGAGACATTAGCGATCGGCTGCAGCTGCGGGAGCGCCTTCAGTGTCGGGACTTTGAGTGGTACCTGCGAAACGTCTATCCGGAGCTTCATATACCAGGCGAGGAGCCAAAGAAGTCAGCATCTGGTCCCGTCTTCCAACCCTGGCACTCGAGGAAACGTAACTACATTGACTTCTACATGCTCCGGCTGGCGGGGACGGAGCTCTGTGCGTCCGTGATGGCACCCAAGGTGAAAGGATTCTGGAAGAAGGGCAGCTCCCTGCAACTCCAGCCATGCCGTTGCACGCCGAACCAACTGTGGTACGAGACAGAAAAGTCGGAGATCATACTGGACAAGCTTCTCTGTCTGGAGGCCTCGGGCGATTCCCAAGTTATTATCAACAAATGCCACGAGATGCTGGGGGACCAGCAGTGGCGGCACACCCGCAACTCCAACAGCCCCGTCTACAATATGGCGAAGGGCACGTGCCTCCGAGCAGCGTCTCCGGCGGTGGGCGCCCTAATAAGTCTGGACCTGTGCTCCAAGACGGGTGGCCTGGGAGGCGCCTGGGACATTGTCCAGCAGAAGAAGGACGTGGAAAAGGCGGATAGGGCGCTGTGAGCGGACGGTTTTGCAGGCGCAATACAATATTAGACTGATAACTGTTTAGGTGCAAAGTGTATTATGTTTTGTATTATGTATTTTTGCATGAACTTTAATGATAACTATGGAAAAACAAAATCAAATAAAATCGCATTCAACGGACTTCCCATTGCACATTGGGCCAGAAGGCTGATATTCTGGCATAGAAACAAAAGTCATCATAGTACATACCTTGGCTAGGAAATCTGCATTTATGTTTTTGATTTTATTGCACCGCTGAAAGGTTTGCAGTCCTTCAACGTCAGATGTCAGTTAAATGGGCGGGAATCTTTTGCTGGAGTTTGATTGCTTGTAAATGTTGTAAATTTAAAGAATAAGTGAATGGAAAAAATGGATCAGAAAGGTCGGGGTACTTAGAATGTCTATACAAAAAAAGTTTTGTTCATATTTCTTGGCTTTTTTTGTATGTGCGTATTAATTTGTGCCTTCTAGAATCGGAGAAAACTTAACCAACTTGCCTGTCTATTCTGGTCCACAACTTTTTTCGTGCCATCTTGTGCCACTTACTAACTATGTTAAATTAATGTAAAAAGTGTATAGTAACTAATGTATATTCAATTAATGATGAAAAATGTAAAAAGATTCATTTTTAATGGCTATTGTCTTAAATAAGCAGTAATAGAAGAAATATATAAATAATCATCAAAAACAACAGTAAAAATTGTTCGTTATATGGGCGGTAGTGGTGGACGTGATAGGATTGGTTTAAGTTTAAGTCTCTAACATAATTTTTCGAATTTATGCCAAAAATTCGCTTGCCTGTGCGTTGGAGAGATAAAATTATAATTCCATTTCCAATTGATAGCAAACGTATTGGATTTCCCCAATAGATGAACAATTTTGACTAGTGCATTAAATATGAGTTATAACTTTGTAGACACTAGGAAAATTGAAATAAAGTTTATTGTATTGGAATTTTTGCTGTTCAGGTTGCGCCTAACAGCACACTCTACCTCCACAAACGAGGAATGTGTATAATATAACTTTAATTCGTCAGTATATTTACGGTATATTTGTTAAATGAGACGGTATATTTCTGAGGGTCACACTGAATCAGGTAGATTTCGCATTTTTAATAAAAACCGGCGCGAAATTTTGTCATTTGTTTAAACCATAAAGCATAAAACATAAAACACCATGCAAGCCAAAGCCACTGAAAGCCGTCGGGAGCCAACGCTGCACATGGGTAAGTTCAAAGCATTCAAAGAAAACGCAAGTACTGAAAATTCCTTTTCGTTTAGACACAAATGCGCGTCGCAATTTCATAAAGTACCATGCCAAGCTCGGCGAGGTAAGTCTTGCCCCGATGAGAATCAGAACATTCTAGCTTGTTTTTCACAGAAACCCAGCACCACAGTTCGCTTTTACGATCACTCGGACTGCTATACGGTTAACGGCAGCGATGACTGCGAGCTTGTGGCTAAGATTGTCTACAAGTCCACTGCGTTTATTGGGGCCCTGCTGCCCGACGACAAGGAGACTCTGCAGTTCGTGGCCCTGTCAAAGGGTAACTTTGAGATGGCAGTGCGGGAGCTGCTCCTGGTGAGGAATTTGCGCGTTGAGGTCTACGTGAAGCGTAATGAATGGCAGCTGGAGTACCGCGGGTCTCCGGGCAATCTGCTACAGTTCGAGGACATCTTGTTTGCCAACAAGGAGGTCTTAGTGAGCAACAACATGATCTCACTTCAGGTCAAACTCGAGGGTGGCGCCCAGCGACGCGTGGGCGTGGCCAGTGTGGAGCAGAATGATTGTCAGTTCCAATTGCTCGAGTTTCTAGACGACGACTTCTTCACGGAGCTGGAGGCTACGGTTGTCCTCTTGGGGCCGAAGGAGTGTTTACTACCCTCGGTAGAAGGAGAATATGTGCCAGTCAAAGCTTTGCTGGAGCGGAATGGTGTGATGATTACTGTGCCCAAGAAGAGCAGCGCCAACGATCTCTTGCAGGACCTGAATCGTTTGTTGCGATTCGCCAAAGGTCAGCAAGAGGATGCCACCGGGCTGAAGGAGCTGCAAATGCTGCTGGCTTCGGAATCCCTAAAGGTGGCCATAAAGTACTTGGACTTGGTCAACGACGCTGGCAACTTGGGACACTACGAAATCAAGCAACTAGATCTAAAGCGGTGGGTATATGAAACGCGTCCGCAAACACTTTCAATAAAATTAGTTTTATTCCAGATTTGTCCATTTGGACTCGGCTGCTGTAGGTGCCTTAAACATTATGCCCAAGCCGGGGACTCATCCGTCCATGCCCTCGTATCGCTGGCAAAGCATTTTGGGTGTCCTGGATCACTGCAGAACTCCTCAGGGCCACCGACTCATGGGAAAGTGGGTGAAACAACCACTGCGTAGCCAGGAGATTCTAAACGACCGTCATAACATCGTAGAGTGTCTTTTGGAGTCGTCAGATACCCTCGAGACCCTTAGCTTGGATTATCTAAAGCGCATTCCAGACATTCTGATGCTGACGAAGAAGTTGATGCGCCGCAAAGCCACGTTGCAGGACCTGTTTCGCATCTATCAGGTCATATTACGAACTCCCAAGATTGTGCAGGTTCTGCTTAGTCTTGAGAACTCGACGGTCGAGAGTGTGATTTGCTCTCCCTTTAAAAGCTTCCTAGAGGATCTAACCGGGCTCAAGCAGATGGTCGAGCAAGTAGTCGACTTTGAGGCGATCGAAAGGGGAGAGTACCTGGTCAAATCCTCCTTTGACAGCCGCCTGATGGAGCTCCAGGAGACGATGAATGAGTTGTACGACAAAATGGAGCGCCTGAAGTCCAAGTGCAACGATGAACTGGATCTGGACAGCAAGCAGATCAAGCTGGAGAATGTGGCCAAGTTGGGATACCATTTCCGTACAACCCTGAAGGATGACTCTGTGCTTCGCAAGAAAAAAAACTATCGCATCGTAGACGTGATCAAGGGCGGTGTGCGCTTCACCTCCGACAAACTGGAGGGCTATGCCGATGAGTTTGCCAGCTGTCACAGTCGCTACGAGGAACAGCAACTATCGATCGTTGAGGAGATCATACAGGTCGCTGTAGGCTACGCTGCTCCATTGACCTCTCTTAACAATGAACTGGCCCAGCTGGACTGTTTGGTCAGCTTCGCTATCGCCGCCCGCAGTGCTCCCACTCCCTATGTCCGTCCCAACATGCTAGCAGAAGGAGCTGGGAAACTGGTTCTGACGGATGTGCGTCATCCCTGCCTGGAGCTGCAAGAACATGTTAGCTTCATAGCCAACAGTGTTTACTTCAAGAAGGGTGAGCTCAATATCAAAGTTATAAACCTATGAGGAAACATTTGAATGCGTCTGATATGCATCTTCTCTGATCGGTTTAGACAAATGCAACATGTTCATCATCACGGGCCCCAACATGGGCGGAAAGAGCACATACATACGCTCAGTTGGGACTGCCGTACTGATGGCCCATGTTGGTGCCTTTGTGCCTTGCGGCATGGCCACCATCAGTATGGTGGATTCAATTCTGGGTCGTGTGGGAGCCAGCGACAATATTATAAAGGGCTTAAGTACTTTCATGGTGGAGATGATTGAGACTTCGGGTATTATAAGGGTAAGTGCATGAGAGGTTCTTTTTATGTGAGATGTTAAAGGTCTCTTTCTCCTTAGACTGCTACTGACAAGTCATTGGTCATTATCGACGAGTTGGGACGCGGAACATCGACCTACGAGGGTTGTGGGATTGCCTGGTCAATTGCCGAGCATCTGGCCAAGGAAACCAAATGCTTCACGCTCTTCGCCACCCACTTCCATGAGATTACCAAGCTGGCCGAGACTTTGCCAACAGTAAAAAACTGTCACATGGCTGCGTTGGCCGACGCCGACAACTTTACGCTGCTCTACCAGGTGCGTCCTGGTGTGATGGAGAAGAGCTTTGGGATTCAGGTGGCCCGTCTCGCAAACTTCCCCGAGAATGTGGTGCAGAATGCCCAGGAGGTATACAATGAGTTTGAGGACGAGCATGCAGACAAAAAGAACCAGGAGGACAAGGCATTGCTTGAGAAGATTCAGGTCGCCATTCAGCAGCTCTCGACGGCTGGCAACAATACGGAAATAAATGTAGAGGACCTTACTCAGCTGGTCACACAGTTTACGCAGGACATCAAGCAACTAGACAGCGACTACTTCAAGTCTGTTCTGGCCTCCAGTGAGGCTTAGGTATTGAAGGTTGTCTAAGATTCAGCTAAGATTTAGCGATGGAGCAGTATTACTTTGGATTTTGGAATGAAGTGCAGGAATACCAATTCCATAAGATCACATACCATTTCATTATTTAAACATGTATTGGTCTTTTTATTTACTTAATAGTTGTAGGTTCTTTTTCCTTCATATTTTTCTTGGTTTGTGTACATCTTTTTTTTTTGTCAGTTTTAAACCGCTTTTTGTTTTAAACATCAAAAGTTCGAATTCGCACGAACGTCTATGCATTTATATTGCTAAGGAAATTTAAAATTGTTTATCATTTTCAGTTTCAGTGGACATTTCTTGTACAATGTGTATACGTGTCGAATTCCAAAAGGTAGTAATTAATAAGAGCGATAAACTCAAAGAGATGAATACTCGTATTACAATATGTGTTCTTTATGAATTTGCAGCAAATCCACGTATACCGTTATAAGTAGATTTAGTTTCGTAATAGTTTTATACATTTTACAACGTTTAAACACTCCAAAAAATAAATATTGTATTAGCAATTTGGTTGGTTTAAAAAATTACATTTAATAGTTAACTGTTTACTTTTCAATTATCCTTACTCCTCACTGTCGGCTCCTCCTCAGCACCGCTTCGGGGACACGTCCCCCATTTTGATTTCATTCACTTGAAAATAATCTTAATTTAAATTGTTTTTTTTTTTCGTTTAACACTTGTCTACTTTTGTTTTCAGTTTTCAATGCATAAATTCATAAAGTTCATAAATTGTTTCCACATTCGAAATACGATACAAAGGCAATTAGGTTTTGGTATTCAATTTGGGATTCGTTTTGGTTTTTGTTTCTCTCCTTTTGTGTGTAACTGTTGCTAAGATTTTTGACTAAGTGAAAGGCCAGAAAAGAACAATGAGGAAACTTATCATCAATGATTGAGGGAAGGGAACAAGTATTGCATACTCGTACTGTGCAGGTGGTCTTATTCGGGTGTTATCAATCTGTGCGCTCTTACATTGTTAATTCTGCTCGTTACAAAATAGGGTAAATTTAATAAAATACACAATACGGTACAAAACAACTGGGAAAACCTAGTTTTTGTTGCCATGTAAACGTTAAATATAGTACATATTTGTAATTAATTAACCCATTTGTGTATAAATCCATTTTGATTGTAAACAAAAAAGCTAACCAATATCGGTCTTTTTCAGTTGGGACAAAAGGGACGAAATATTTATAATATTCTTAAGGGTGAGTGTTTATGGGTTTCGTGTGCCTTCTCATTAATATTTTTTCACTTGTTATATTATGTATTTTCATAAATTTGTATCTTTATAAAAATCAACTAAGTTTTATAAAATTACAAAAATAATTGTCGTTAGAATTATTTTCGTTTGCTTACATAATTGGTTTCCGTCTCTTATTTTTGGTTTTGTTTTGTTTGTTTTGTTAATATTTGGCATGGGTTGTACCATAATAAACTATCAAAATAGTCAATGAAACGTGGGTCTTTAGCTAGAGGCGTTATGTATATAAAAACTTAACCTGCTAACATTCTATGAAACTGACGGTCTAGGGCACTAGGGCACCCGAAACATATCGTTTCCGGGTCTTGCGGTTTTTCTTTTTATATTTAATTTATGCTTTGTATAGTTGGATTTACAATTTAGCCTCGCTTCCAGCATTCTCCATCAATATATCAATACATCTATAAAGTAAGACCAGTTTCTTAACCTTTGGCGTCGTTTGTAAGTCTAAAAGTTGAAATTGCTCTCGCTAAAAGTGGTTTAGTTCCAAAGATTGTGCCAGTTTTGGTTTGGTTTTGCTTGTTAAACATTCGACTAGAATTGGACTACAGAATAGTTTACAATCTATAGGAAACGAAAAGTATATATATATGTGTGTAATTATAATCAACAAATCCATCAACGTCGTTCGCATACTCGTATAGTACATAATTGTATATAGTTGTGTGTATATACTAGTATAATCTAACGCATAAAGCAGCGCGTCAAGTAAAACATCAAAATTATGGTCAGCGGCAGCAGCTGGAGCGTCAGACCCAGCCGCGAGGCATTGCCGCAATAGGTGTACAGTTCCTCCTAAGGACGAGGGATAGATGAGTATCAGAAAGTTAGAAAGTTAGGACAGCTACTAAGAGTATTTTCAAAATGCACTTACATCCTCGTGTTCTGTGTAGCACTCTTCGATGCGTCGCCTCTCGTAGAAACTCATATTGAGCTTGTAGCAGGGAAACTCCTTGCTGTACTCCAGTATCGGCTGGGGCTCGGTTGTGAGACGGACACTTCGCGACGGCATCAAGACATTGACCACGACCAGCAGCAGGTTAGAGTTGGGTATCTTCTTGACGAGAAACGGGCGGGTCGATGGGACCTCAACAAAGTCGTTGATGCCTATCAGGGCAGCGGGCTGGAGGGCATAGAGCGTGGACCGCATGTCGCAGGGATGGTAGATGGGATCCGGTTCGGGTTCCTGGAACAAGGCATTCTCATCATCGCTGTCTTCTTTGGGCTTGGCAGCCGAGGCTGAATTACTCTCCCCCACGGCTACGTATTCGTCCTCAATTTCGTCCGTGTATTCCATGACTGCAATATATATAAATATATATATAATGCTTTTTGGGGATGCAGGGAATCCAACGATTTAATCACTTACAGGGTGCTCCATCCACCCACCATTGGATCCTCTGGTATTGAAAGAAGATCCGGGCCACCAGCCACTTCCATCCTAGACTCAGCAGGCGCAGGGGCTGTGTGTAAATGAACGAAAAAAATTGTAAAGCGAATCCCACAGAGCCATCCACTACGACATACATGCAGCAAGCTGTGTCCATCGCTGTTTGTCTTTGGCTCCTCCTTGCACTGCACCTGGTAGTCGTACACCTCGATGGCCTGGAAGATGCCCTTCTCCACCATGGCAGCCATGACGTCGCCATGGAATTCGCCAAAGAACTTACCCGTGGTGTTCATATTCTGTCCAATCACAATGTAGGCGTTATTGTCGATGACCACACAGTCCACATCGTCGTCGGTGCAGATGGGCAGGCAATGGTTGCACTATAAGAAAAGGTAATTACAATGATAGCACTTTTCAGGGCTTGCCTTGACTTACGTTATCTACGGCGGTGATGCTGAAGAATCGCTCCCACATGCGGGTGTGGGAGAACTGAAAGCCCACGACGCACGCGGGTGCCTCCTTGCCACCATCTCGCGGGAAGATGGCATGCGAGGCGGTCACCTTGAGGTCGCTATCCTCCATTGGATCGTTGTAGTGCTTCACGGAGTACACGAAGCTCTCCGTACGATCCTCGTGATGTTGCAGAATTGCGCTTTTGTACCAGGTCTCGTCGATGGCCGTAGTATGGTAGTCGCCGAACTCCCGATCCGTGTCCACCTCCACCTCTCCAAAGATGAATTGCCAGCGGGTAAGCCCACTCATTGTGGCCACGAATCGCAGCGTGGCCCCGAAGCGTGTGATCAGTTGGCGCTCCTCCTCGTTCTCAAACTTCCACTCGCCATAGCTGTAGTTTGTCACCTTGGCGTCGAAGATGAGCAGGTGGACCAGCTCCTTATTGCAATAGTAGGCATCGTCGCCGAGGGTCTTGCGGCCGCAGTTCACTGTTGATGGGCACTTTCTGGGTAAGATAGATGGCTGGGGATTGAGGATGGAAGGAATACATACAATCATCTTTGTCATCCCAATCCGACTCATCCTCTGCATATTGCTCTGCCCATTTCCAGTCGTCCTTGACCATCTTGCCCAGAAACTCACGCAACTCCGCTTCCGGCGTCTTGAACTCGTGGCCCTCTAGATAGTGATACTTGCAGTAGACCCTATGGGAAAGCATACATATATTGTATTCTAGTGAGGAATGGGGCTACTGCTACCCACCAGTCTGGATGCACTTTCCAGTTCTCCCCAATGAAGAAGTCTGATATATTGACCTTCATGTGAATGTTCTTGAGCACCTCTTCGCCGACCTTGATCCACGTCTTTCCATACTCGCTGGGCATCACAATGCCCAATGTGAATGGCGTGTTGGGCAGGGGGGCAAAGAAGTAGTCCTGCATCTCCTCCGACACGCGTCGCATCTTGTCGTAGTGGAATTTCACTGAGATGTCCTTGAACTCCTTGGCCTCATGGCGCACCATGGCGCTGCGTATCTTCAGGATCGATTCACCTGGCTCGCGTGGACTCCGATCCTCGAAGAGATGCTCGACTTCGGTGAAGTCGATGCTGTTGTAGTTGGGATTCATCTTGCCATTAGTCTGCAAGGCGCAGAGAAGATATTAGGATTCGCACCGTTAGAAATTGATAGCCCACACTCACCCCAAGGGGTCGCAGGTCGGGATGCAGAAGAACATACCCGTTGTTGGACACCACAAAGGAGTACCCATTGACGCCCAGCTAGAAAGGATTGGGTTGTGCATTAGGACAAGCAGACTGGCATACATCAAGGACTCACCTTGTAGGGAAGCGTCAGCTTGTCTATGTCCTCCACGGGCACGTCTGTTCCTGCCACGCCCAACAGACGCGCCCTTCGATTGGTGCTGTTCTCGTGGCGATAGAACCGGTCGAAGGCGGGCACTCCAACCGCTATCATGAGACGTGGCCGTCGATCATCCGAGGTTTTTGGATCATACTAAGGGCACCACAAAAGGAGAGATTCGAGCTTATGTTTTATAGGAAAGGCTAGGGTTCCCGGCCGCTCACCGTCTTGTCCGTGAAGGCGTGTGTCCAGGTGGGCGGATGCTGTTCATTTTGCAGCACCAAGGGCGTGGCTATGACATCGACGTACTTGAGCACCTCCTCGTGCACCTCGTCCAGGGACTGGACATGCGAATAGTAGCCGCGATTTAGGCAAGCCATCCACTGGATCTCGCGTACCTTCGTGACCTCCTTGCCCAGAAGGTACGTGAATATCCGGACGTTCATTTTGGAGGTGCCATTCTCGCCATTCCCCCAGTTGTACTTCTGGAAAACATCGGTGGTGTTGCCGGCCACGCCGTCGGTGACCAGCATGATGGCCTGATTGCAGGTGGAGGTCGCGTTGCAGTGTCGCTTCTCGTAATAGGTGCGCAGTAGTTGGAAGGCCTTTTCGTAGGCGAGTGTGAGGTTGGCGTAGCCCTCCGGGTCCGGCAAATTGGCGATGGCTTCGTTGAAGACTTCGATGTTCTCGGGCGTGGCCTGCACGAGGGCTCCGTTGAAGCAGGGTATAATGTCGTCCACGCCGGCGGAGTAGTTGAAGATGGTAAAGAAGTCGTTGTTGGAGAAGGTGTCGAGGATGCTGCGGATAGTGAACTTGGCCACGTGATGCCGGAAGCCGGTCATCGAGCCGGAGTGGTCCAGCAGGATGACAATGTCCTTCGAGCACGTAGCCGTCTCAATGTACCAGGATCGCTTGCGACAGTCGTAGATGTCGGCGTCCAGTCGATTGGGTCGCGGATCCGTCCATTGAGAGGCGGGATAGTGACGCAGTATGCCCGTGTCGGAGCCAAAGTACTGCCAGGAGAGGGCCGGATCCGATTGATAGTTCTGCCGGAAGACCTCGTCCAGCTGCTCAGACCACATGATGGTCTTCAGCACGCGCTTCGACCGATCCCAAACGTTGGAGGGCACATGCACCGAGCTGTGCTCCGTGTCCACGGGCGTGTTGTAGAAGTGCGTGTCCGGATTGAGTTCCATCTCTCGGTACATCCACGCAAACTCGGCCTGATTCTCCTCCAGCTCCTCGGAGCTGTTCCCGTTGAACGTCGAGTACTTGCTGGAGAAGTAGGTGTAGTTGGCCTCGGCGTAGGTGAGGTTGAACTCGAAGTTCTCATTGACGCTCTCCGCCTTCTCCTGGATGCAGCGCACGGCGTCCATTTTGCGGGCCAGCATCTTGCCCACATTGGCCGTAATTGACTTGATCAGCTCGGTGCCGTTCTTCAGCTCTACACGGGCATTGTACTCCTTGTACTTCTCCTTGATCTCCTGCGATTTGGTGATTTTCTGGGCCAGCAGGAACAGCTCGTCCCCAAACTGTGTAGCCCACTTGCCCACGCTGAAACGAAACGAACAGAGGAGACCCTGTTAGAAAATCTGGCCACTCTGCAGAGTCTACCTAAAGTCGCAAATGTCAACCACCTGTCCGAGCTCCACTAATTCAATTAGCCCACATGCTCGTGGGGGGTTCGTCAAGGGGAGGTGTGGCGGCGCGAGATGTTTGTGGAAAAAGCAAGGTGTATTCTCAGGGAAAGGTACTTAATGGTGGTGACAGCCCGGCCACCCATCCAGCGACAGCGACGCCAGCGTTTTCACCACAATCAGCTGTGAATGGCCTATGCCAGTGTGTGTCTGTGGTGAGAAATCAACAAGTGCCTGCGCGCGCACATTCTCTCATTTGTACTACTTTCTCTTAGTTACACTAACA
The DNA here is from genome assembly GCF_003369915.1 of Drosophila miranda. NCBI lineage: Eukaryota > Metazoa > Arthropoda > Insecta > Diptera > Drosophilidae > Drosophila > Drosophila miranda. The sequence goes on along the minus strand of NC_046677.1, from coordinate 13,422,153 downwards.
CATGCTCTCTCTTAACCTACAGTGTGTTCTGTTATATTCTAAGATTCAATAAGTTCGGACAACCAATAAGCAAAGAATTAACTAATTACTAATAAATATTTGTTACGAGTTCCACAAGTAACTATTAGCGGAGAAATAATCACGATTCAAGTTTTTAATCAAGGTTTATTTTTAAAAAGATGTAATTGCTTAAGAGATATTTTTTTCGATACCACAATCAGTAAGGGATATTTCCAATCATAAAATAACATGATTACAGAACAATTCAGAAGTACTGTGGTACTTAAATACTGTGATATGTACTATAGTACACCTCAATCAAATTACTTTCTTAAGGAGAGTTACTTGATCTCTCGAAATAAAACAATCACTTTGGGTGGATCGCCTCTTTTGGATCGCCAATTTTCAATCCTTATTCATCTAAAAAGCAAAACTGTCCCTCCAATCTAATCTGCCATTTGCTGAGAATCACTTCCGTCGAATGATATCAATCAAGAAAAATAAAAATACATAATAATAAAATAGGTTACAATGGGGCACTCGTTGGCCTAGATTTTCTTCAAGTGTAAGTTCAGCAATTATTATAAACATTTGATGGATTGGGGGGCCTGCGCATGACTGCACTATATTATGTGATCTCTCTCTTGCTCTCCATTTGTACGGGAGGGGCGCTCTTGTTGGGGAATTGATGGTGCGACCGCTGCCGGCGGCGCTGCTTCGCCATTTTCATTTCACTTCTGTCGCCGACGCGACGTTGCCTTTGACACAGTTATTCCGCCCCGCACATGCACACGCACCCTCGAAAAGGTTTGTCGTCCGTTTCTAGTGGGAAATGGATGATACCTCTCCGGGTTTTATTGCGTCCTGGAATTGTTCAATTAATTTGGCCACATCGCTTGGTGTGTGGCCGTACTCGTATCTTGTTTGTCATTGTTTTAGATGGCTCTTATTATCTACGTCAAACAACAACACACATGGCACAGTTTTCAACTGGTGCTCTCTGGTGCGGTAACTACTTATCAGACCACGTCCGCCTAGGAGCACAGTCGAATAAACGAATCAGCAAGTTACATACAAGTACAGCAGGTGTCTAAAGCGGGGTACTATACCCACGGATTTCTCAACATTATTCAAACGAGTATAAAGTATTTTTTCATTGGGATCAATTTATATTTGTCGTGTTCCCATTCGAAGGCAAAAGACTCAAATCATGCCCAACTTAGAGATGAACAGCTGAAAAATCGGATTATTATTATATGCAGAATGAGCAACAACTCTCTATCTGTTTCTGTCAGGATAAACGGTGGAATGAATTAACATTATACAGTAGAGTCCGGTTATAACGACACTCAAGGCACCGACGATTTTACGTCGTTATGACCGGAAGACGCTCTAACCGAAAGGAGAAAAAAAAAATTAGTTTTTCTTTATTTTATGGTTGCCATGTTCGTAATAGGTTTTTAAATAGACCAAATTAATTTTGTAACCAAAAAAAATAACAATAACATGTTTTTTTTTCATGAAAACTCGTATACATATACATAATTCATAATATAACAAGATTAATTTCTATGTGTGGTTTTTCTTTGTATTCTTATTTTAAATAATCAGTAATTTTTGATTGTTTAGCAGAAGTTTTTGACATATAAAAACAATCGCGCACAGCATTATTTAAACGTGATATGCTGTGCGTTAAGCTCTCGTCATTACAATTTGTATGGAATCTATTCAAAATTTCTGCAGCCTTAAATCGCCAAATCATTGTCAATAAGAACATATTCATCCAGTTCTTCCTTTGAAATGGGTGCCGATCATTGATAAATACATACATTTCTAACAGCGTCGCGTAATGCTTAATTTGTTTGGCATTATTTCGCTGTATTTTTCTTCGGCACGTCGCAATAGCCAGTTGAATTGTGAAAAATATCGTCGGTATAAGCGGTTTGTCGCTAATAGCGGAGACGTACTAAGCGAAGGCGCTTTCATATAAGTTTGTATAGGGACCAATCAAGTCATCGAATTTTCGTCGCTATGACCGGACGGACGCTATAAGCAGAGTCGTTATAGCCGGACTCTACTGTATAAATCATAAGTTTACACATACGCAGACTGAGTATCGGGTATACACGTAGAGCCGCGGCCCTTGCCTCATCTCTCAACATACAAAATCGTTTTAATTGAATTGTAGTGAGATATATGGTCCGAAATATTCGAATTTATAAAGCTTTGGAATGATATGATAAGAAAGAGTTACGGAAATCCCGGAACGAAGCTTCCACTGGGAGGAGCGTAGTTTAAAGCGAATCCAAGGTATTGTGTCCTCTTAAAGAGATTTCACTGCTGATGGAAATATGTATATTGTGGGCAGGTCGGATAGCAAAACGTGCGCATTTTCTGTTTGCGGCATTGCCAAACACATTTTCAACATTGTTTTACATTTTAGATTGATTTTTTATTGCTGCTCCCTAGCGGTACAGATGGCCATATTCTATTAATGTTGGCATTGCGGCAAAAGCCCCGCCTCTCCTTTAAATATTCTGTGTAATGGAAACATTAAATCTTTTTGGGTTTTCTCTCCTTCTCCAGGCCAACATTTTGTGGCTTTTTGGTAGCGCTAATTTGGTTTGGAAAACTAATTTTTTTTCCCATAAATATTTGATTATTAATGCCCCTTTGATGTAGGCTGCTAATTGGACTTTTACTTAATTCTAAATTGAGTGGCCTTGCGACAGTTTTATGAGTCAGTCGCTTAGCTGTTTGCCGATCTTTGTTGAGTTTTTTTCTTTCTCGATTGTGCTCTAAGGAAATTCACATAAATACAAATATATATTCGATATCAAATATAATAACTGAACATTTATTTATAATTTTCTGTTGAATGTTTGCTCAATAATTTTGCATAAGCGAGATTCTTTGACGTACATATATATGTACTCTTAAAAAAGTAATACTCCAACCATCTGCCATATAAAACTTTTGGACTTTTGGAAAATAAATTATAAATGCTAGCATATATTGATTCGAATACCATAAAAATAGGAATGTCTATTAATAATCGATTAAATGGAAAAGCGTAGATGTAAAATGTCGGAAAGAAAGGGCGAGACGTTATTGGTGGATTCATTGAATTCTTAAATGTAAACAGTTTTGCGCTTTAGGAGTGTTCGAGTTACAGAAAACTGTACAAATGATAAACATTTCATTGAGCACCCCCTTTCGTATAAAATATACCTAAAAAGTACGTAAATTTGACAAAAATCTTCATTAACTACGTTTTAGTGCTCGGTAGTTCTTTAGATCCTATTGTACAAATACCCACTACCATCCCCACTTACTAGATTCTAAAAATTAATTACCTATTCTTAACAAAATAAGGCTCTTCTTTATCATATTCTATCAACTTGCATAATTTTCTTTTGGAATCAATGTGCATACAACTTGTATTTTATGCAATGTGTGCACATATTTTCTTTATTTAATTAAAATTATGAAATTATTATAAATTATTACGAACATTTGCCATGGGAGCAAACAAACAAATAATCCTACAAAAATGTCCAGCCAAGCCGTCTAGTTACTTAAATTAATTGCAGAACTTTCGGCATGATGTTTAGCGGTCCCAACGAATGTCCAATAAAATATTCATTAGCCGTAAATAGGCGTCGCTGGTTCTACCGCTCTACCGTTCTACCTGTTTGCGTCGTTCCCCAAGTCAACATGTCAGACAAATAATTTCTTTATGTGACTTTATGAAAAGTTGGGGCCCAAAACAAAATGCGAAGCGTCTCGACCCCCAAGCAGCCAACTCGGCGACCCAAAGTGAGACGGAGGGAATGAGTAGAAGTGGGAAAAAATGCTGACGCATACATTCACGGAGAATGAAGAAAAAAAATGCTCGAAACAAAAGACAAAATGCTTAAACACGCAATGCGAAATGGCCGAAAGAAGGTGCGTGGGGTTCGACTCTAAAAATACCCCGGGGGAAATCTAGTGGTCATAAAACTGAAAAGTCATGAAGCAAAGATGTGATTGAATATTTATTTGCCATTTGTTAGGACTTCCATCAAAATTCATGTTGGAATTGCAGGTTGCGGAAGTCCATGAAGGCTTTGACGTAAGGATTTAATTATTGTTAGTTACTTATCTTATTTTATTTGATTTTTTTCACAGCTCAGTTTGCTACAAAACTAATTAACTCACAAGACACAAAACTTAAGTTCGATCACAAGCCATCGAGGAAATGTTGCACATATAAAAGGAATCATTTTGGTAGATTGCCAAAGGATGCCGTTTCGGGAATAAATATCTGAGTGAATGCTTTAGCGATTGGAGCTGAAGATTCACTACAAGTAAACAGTATTTTCTTTAAAAAAATGTCTGGATAAGAAAAGTCTAAATGTACGTATGTGCTTTTATCCATAGAGCGCTGGATGTTTAAGACTCAAACTGAATGATGTTCACACACGAATTGAATGCATTAAACAATCAATATATTTCCATTGAATCCTAAATCCTATAAAGTCAATAGTCAATCATGAACTGAATGATAATTTTAATGTTAGACTAATTTTAATGTAGGTTGCAATGAAAGCCCGAAATAATTTGAAGTAAAAGCCAATTGCCATGAACTATATAATCAGTTGACAGGAATGCAAATACTGAGTTTTGAGATAAGCGGATTTTATATCAATTAAAGTCCGTTGAAAGCGGACGACAATAGACCGTGAACCGTGAGATTTTACACTAGCATTGACCAGGATTTTCTGACCAGGATGTCTGTTGCTGTCTAATTTATGTAAAATTACTCAGCGGTACAAGGTACATTATTGTGAAATTGAGGAGAAAATAATCTGTGAAAATAAGCTGATAATATTCGATATACGGGCACCCACAGCCCAGCCCAATAAGCCCACTTAATGCCTACAGGGAGTTTCCGTGAAGAAATAGCACGAGGGAACTGGCGGCTGCCAAACAAAATTAGCATAAAATGTACGAAAAATTAACGAGCGACATCGAAAACGAGACGAAGACGGCCACAGGGACCGGCAGGGGCAGGAGCACGAGTACGAGCAGGAGTAGGGCTGTAAGGGGAATACGAGTAACATCAGTGACAGAGACGATGATGATAGGAACACGCCCCTTAATTGACTTGTTTTCAAGAGCCCCTACAAGGGATACGCGCGGGTATGCGTGTCGAACATGTCGAACTGCTCGTTCGAGTATCTATGCCGGCCAGGACGGCCCCCTTTTGAGGGAAAACTTACGCTTCATCTGCAGCCGAGGCCTGCACCAAGATGGACGAGGATGAGGTGGAACCGCCGCCATACGGCGTCACTGGCGGCCCGCAAATCAGCAACAACAACAGCGGTTGGGAGACGAGAAATGCGGTCAAAATGACAGCAAAATGTGTCATCAACTTTTCGCATAAACCAAACATTTTTCTCGCATTTTCCTTGTTGTTGCGCTACGACGATTCTCGCTGGGATTGGGATTGGGTATGGATCTGGACACTATGGCATCGACAGGGCGCTTCTCGCAACCGCACCGCACCGCACTTTAAGCAGAGCAGAGCGAGAACCCCTCAAAATTGATATACAATTTTGGGTGGAGTCGCAGCGCTGACAGCGACAGCGACGCCAGCAGCGACGGGATTTTCTTTCTTGGTTTTATTTTCGCTCTTTATTTTCACCACAAACCGAACGACCAACGACACACTGGGCGTATGCGTAATGCAAATAATAATAACAATAATCGTGATTATTGCGTACACCCGTAGGCCACGTAAACACTGCAGAAAATATAACTTTTCATTTCGGCTCGGCAAGGTGGACAAGATGTGATTCTCGTAATTTATTTTCGTATTTTAGTTTTCTTCAGCTGTGCGTAGAAATTTTCTATATATAAACGCTTGCTCTTAGTGCGGGGCTCCGAACGCTTTTTGATTACACATATGGAGCACACTGTCACTGCCTGCGTGTGTATGGGTGTATACGTGTGAACGGGTGTGTGTGTGTGTGGGGCCCGAGTCGGAGGCTTCCGGGTTTTCCGAGCCACGAACCGCCGACGTTGAAGAGCTGCGAATGACTGAAAATGTGGAAATTCCTTGTGAAAGCGAGAAGCGTAAAATCTCTTTTGGGTCTCTCTTCTGTGTGGCGCTCTTTGGTGTCCTATTTTTAGTCGCTCTCCTCGGTCGCTCGACCGCTCGACCGTTCTGCCGTGTTTACATTTTGCCGCCGCCCGCTTTTCCGGAACAGCTGTTCCCGTTAGCTTTCCTTTATCTATTGATTTTGCCACGAGGGAATTCGTCGAATTTTCCTCGCGTTCCCTTTTGTGCCGCATATTCACAACAGAGAGAAGGAGCGCCTTTCCCCGTTTCTTATTTTTGTAAGAGATATCTGTGGAAGAGAATTGCAAGAGTCTCATGTGGCTGAGTTTTGACAATTGTTCGGAATTGTGCTAGGAAATATCATTAATCATTACTCAGATGACTGTCGATTTCTTTTATGGTTATATTGTTTATAAGTATACATATATATGGAAGTAGTCATTCCGTTAATGGTTGAGAAATCACTCTAAAAAAGATTCAGCTGTGGGACTCGATCAGAAGATTGCTCAGAAGTCTATTATATTATTGGCTCACGTCTGACCAAACTATTTGGTATTGGTTACTAATGTTTCAGCTTCTAGGAAATTTTTCTACCAAATAAAAACAAGTGTTCGCTTTTTGGGATTATTTTAACATGTTTATGAATTATAATGAAATATTTGTTTTCGATCCATCGACACTTATTTATGAAGAAATGAAACTTACTGAGCTTTATCTGAAAATTTTAAGTTTTTTTTTTATATTTATTTATTTTAGTTAAATATATATGTCCATGTGCCAAAGATAACGATTATAACGATAACGAAAAATAAACACCGCCAATATACGCCGTTGTTTCGCTAAAATTATTTTATAAATTCTTAAAGCTTTAGAACAAAATCTTCCTTTTGGTCAAATTAAAATACGCTTAAATTTCACAAAAAGTATGTCTCTGGCGTGGCTTGTGAGCAGTGGGTGACAGAAAACTGAGTTAGGGGCGAGGTTTCAGGTTTAGGACATGAACTGCATATCAAAGGTTGATCCTTTAAAAGTCACTATGCCCCATCAATACGAAATTGACTTTCCATTCAAGGTAATCATATTTCGAGGCTAATATAGTACGTCCCTGGATGCTGACGTAATTGCTCTCTGCCACATCCATATGCCGCCTGAATATTTCATGTGCTGCAAACAGACTGTGGGGGACTATCGTCTCGACATAATCCCGGTTCAGACATTCTGCGTGCGTTTAGCAAGAAAATCCAATTTCAGTGGGCGAAACCCGAAACAAAAGCCCCAACCATTTTCCGCATATGCACACACACGAATATACGTGGAACAGGACGACAAAGTTCAAGTGCGCCTACCGCACATCAGTAGTCGGGCCGACAAACTCACGCCTACTACCAGGACACCAGGACATCAAGGACGTGCAGGAAGCCACGTATCATCACACATATGTATAGCCTCATAGTCGCTCTGATGGCTATGAGGAGCCAGAGTCCTACCCAGAGCCACAAGAGGCGATGCCTGCCAGCCCTCGCCAGCTTTGCCATGCCATGATGATGATGACAACGCACTTAGTCAAATTTTTAATGAACTCAACAACGTTTTACTTTTACAAAAAAGAAAAAATATAAAGTAAGGGCCAAAAGTCGGGTATTTCGACTATAACATACCCGCTACGTGAATTCATTTGGAATCCTTATAGAAATTAAAACTGCAGCAACAACATAAAAATAAGGGGAAGGAGATGGGAACAGATTGCGGTCTATACTTAGACTTCAAATAATTAGCTTTCTATAGCTTGTCTCTTCATCTACTTGGCTAGTGATCTGAAAGGGAATTACAAGAGGCTTATGAATTGGGCTTAACTCAATATGAACACAGAATACCCTACACGTATCCTACAAGAACGAGGTATAACAACTAGAGGAGCACATTATGAAGGACACTCTTGAAGTGCAATTGCCTGCAGTTGTCTGCACTGACAAAGGGACGAGCGAAAAAAGTTCTCAGTGGCATTTCAGGTTTGCTTGTCATACTGCAGGTAGGTTAAATGATGAGCACACTTTCGAGGGCAGCCAACCCAACCCACAGTCCCAGCACCAGCAGCAGCAACACCACCAGCACTACTTACTGCGGGGCATGATAATGCTCATAATTGTGGCAGCTGTGGCACACATATTTTCCGGATGAGAAGGAAAGATGGGGACCCGTGTGTGTTCTCTACGCTGGTGTCACGTACCACAGCTGTTTGGTTCCCCACCTTTTAGGCGGTTAAAGTGTGCGGAAAGCCAGTCAGCGAAATACCGCAAAATGCTGGAAAAGCGCATTTCATTTGCATGAAATTATGAGCAGCCGAAATCTGTGTCATATTCTCCAGCGCTGCTGACGCTACTCGTACGTTGGGTGCCTCGAGAAGTGCCTACAAAAGAACTCTCCACCACTCATGGAAAACTTAGTTCTATTGGAGATACATAGATAGACAAGAAGAAAGTACTAATCGAGTCGAGCGCTTTGGAGCATATAATAAACTTTTTTGCCATTGGAAACTTTTTCGCCAGTCCTTCGGAATGAGGATGTGAAGACCCCTGAGGGCAATTGCTTTGACAATATTTCGCAACATCAACTTTCATTTTCCTTTCATTTTTCGATTCTTTTCTCTTTCATTTCTTTTCTCCTTTTGCTTCCAATAAAAAACAGAGAATTGATAATCAAGAAAGTGATATAAAAGGAAAGCGAAAACAAAAAATATAGGAAGGAGAAGGCACCTCAATCATTGATTTGCGTCGGGGTGCTCGAGTGACAGTGTTACTTGGTTCGACCAGAAGGCGCTTGGGGTCATTTTCAAGAAGTTAATAAAGTTCTCGTTAATTACTATCGTTCTGTCGGCATTCGTTGATTGATCCATACAGGAATTGTACGAAACTCGTATATATTTATATATGTACATATTTAATAATCTTTATAGCACCCTGTGTGGTCCAATGCCCATCAATTTCTTGGGCACCCTACCTACTTTTGTTGTTGTTTTCGCCGCCGCTGCTCTTGACTACGGTCACCAGTGCAACACCAACAGCAGGAGGAAGAAGGCAGAAATGAAAAAAAAAATAAGTAAGGAAAAATAGGTTGACACCAGTGTCAGTTGTCATTTCCATTTTGCTGTTTGGATTGGCGCCAATTGCGCGAGCATTTTTCCTTTCCTTTTTCGTTTTTGGCAGGGCACTTATGAATGTTTTACATGTTTATTGGATTGTTTTTTATACAGTATCGCAAAGTATAAATATTATCGCAACGAAAACTATGAGAGAATGAAGCTAAAATTATACTTGCTAACGATCGATTTATTTAATTTATTTAATTAAATTGAATATACAATTGTTTCTATTCTAGAGACATGTTTAGATACATTTTACATTAAATTCCGAATTGATCCATTTTTCTACACTTTAAGCTAATAAAATGGAATACAACTTGGAAAATATTATACAGTATGCTCAATTCCGTCAGAGATACGAATACAAGTATGTATAAAGTAAAGCTATTTTCAGCGAATTGAGGGTCTTGAATAATACATTTAGGAATTTTCTAAATGCGTTCAAATTGTGTAGTATACATTTCAGAGATGGGCTTAAAGCTGTATCCACCCTGGCCAAGGTTCGTGCCTCGTTTACTCCTGTGTTCTCCTATTCAGCCTTGTTTTTCACGGTTGGCTGGCTACGTTTTATAGTCCAATAGCGCATCAGCATCATTTCATTTTGACCGCAAGTCCTTTACCCAAAATTGTCCACGTACGTGAGGCAGTATCTGTACGAGTATGTTTGTGCCCAGTGAGCGGAAATAACCGGCACCCCGAGCGTGTTAAGAGTTCGAACAAGCTAAAATGTTTCAAAATAATCTATAATGTAGTTGTCGTGTTCGCCAGTTGCCCGTCATCCATCCTTTGTCCTCTGTCCGGAGTGCTGTGCTGCATCCAGTGTTGTTTTGGCAGAGTTGAACAAATGAGAGCGTTAAAAGGGCTTAAACAGCTTTAGCGTGGTTTACTTAAGAGCTTATTCGAATTTTGGTTTTGATTTAATTACTGGAGGGCTCATTTGAATTTTGGTTTTCGTTTAATTGCATATCAATTACGCTGAGCGTGCTAAAAGCCCAATGAACACGCATTATCAGGCCAAACAAAAGCAAAAACAAAAACGACAGTAAGTCCATTAATTACGCTCGGATGCTACCGAGACGGCGCTGTTACGTTGCCGTTACCCTGTTACTGTTAACTGCGAGTCGAGTGTCAAAGTCGTTCTGGCCGGAAAGTGAACGTATGTATAGTGCCATAATTTATGAACTTGCACCCGTTTCGTGGGGTCTGCTCTTGTTTCTCTGTGAGTTATGGCCCTTGTACGTGTCGAGGACCTTTTCTCTTCTCTCCACTCTCCACTCCCCACTCCCCGATGGGCAATGACAGCAAAACTGACATATTTGTTTGGGATCTCCTCTCTTTATACATAAATTTGTCGCCTTAATGTCAGATTGCACAATGCAGTAGCGAAAACATGCGAGCTGTTACGTATGCAGCCGGATTTCAATTCATTTATACACACATTCTGCTAATTAGTATTTCGTAGCCATTATTTGCCCAAAATCACTGGCATGTGGCATTTGCGGCTTTCTCTGCCACACCAAACCGCTAATTAGTTGTGATTTATTGCTTTCACTGCTGTCAGATAGACAGTAATCCGACTCTTGGTGCAAATATGATTTTAATATCTTCCATACATCATGAAAACATTCTTAAATTGCTCGTCAAAATATGAATTAGAATTGGATTTTATTATCAGCTGACTATGCTTTCGTCATCATTTATTATATCCTGATCAGGCGTCATCAGCCGCAAGAAATGTAATTTCGAAAAAAGCCAGCATCATGAATATAGGTGCTATGCACACAGAATTATGTTCCTCTTTAGTCATTTAATTCCGAATATTTTCGTTGGAATACGTTTTTTGTCCCGTTTGTTTTTGTACAGAGATTATAATTGTAAATTTCTGTTTAAGGAGATTCTCAGCTCGAACTTGAAGTCAAGCAAAGCTGTCGTTGTCCATTTCATAATGTCAAAACAATTTAACGGAATCCTTATCCTCAATTGCTTGGGCACACAGCTTTCATTGGATTTGTCCTGGAGAAACCGAAAATCTGTTTGTGACATTGTTTATGTGCCGGCTCAGCCGTTCTCAATGCGATTTGCTCCTTATAATGGCCAGAGTTCAAGCCTGGGCCGTTTTTCTTGGCAGCCCCGTTTTAATTAGGCGAGAGGGCTTTCGGGAGGATTTGCCTTCCAATCCGCTTGCCTAATTCCCGACCAGGCACTTTGCTTAATTTATCTTTTCAGTGGAAACTCTTGGTCCGGTCATGTTCAATTAATTTGTTCCGCCCTTGAAAGTCAGCGGAAATAAAAAGATTTCGAGAACGAGAAGCAATGAAGGGAAATGCGAAGGATCTCTGCAGGGCCCCAAGGGTTCTCACACCTAATGTGGTTTCCGAGCCTGCAAATTGTTTCGGTTTCGGGTATCGCTCAACTTTATGAAAGCGTTTCAACGCCTCTGAGCTATGAATAGAGCTGCGTTCAGGCAAATCGATAATTGCTTTTGTTGCACAGGAGATTCACGAGCTCAATTACGGTTAAATTAAATTCAATTAACCGAAAATTAGTCTTCGACTGGATATTTAACCCGATCCGAGCATGGGGCCTAAAGGCGATTTGCACACCCTAACGAGATATGACTCCCCCATTGTATGGTTACCTCGAGTTCCTTCTTCGTCCCTCATTTACACAATACGAGGGTCTTTAATTAATTTCCTTTGACATCGTCACACTGACATTCCGGGGACAAGACGTTGACACTCACAAGAGGAGCGGACTCCTAGAGGCATCCGGAGTATTTAACCTTGTTGCTCGTGACGATGACAGACAGCTGCAGAGGGACCAGTAGCTACCAGGAGAATCGTATCCCTCCTCTCCTTACATTTCGCTCATCCATCGCATCCCGGCACTGGATCGGGCGTTGTTCCACTTGCCCACATTTTCGGAGGACACGTCCATTGTCTCGTTGACTGATGATGGGCGGCGTATGATTTATGGGACTCAGACGCTTCGCTTCGTCTTCCCACGACATGCGAAAAATCTATTCAGTTTTCTTTTTGCTAAAGTTTTGCCATCGAAAAAACGTTAACTGTAGTTGGCTTATAAACGGTACAGCAAAAAGGTTCTAGTTTTTTCTTCATAACAATCCATGTCAGCCGGTCATGCTAACGACTTGACCTTTAAAATTTTGCTGGTACGAGTATGTGGTGAATTCTGCTGAAAATGAATGGAATGTTTGATTAGTTTGGGATAGTTTTGGCTAGACTGTGTAAAAAATTGTGGGAAGTTTGCATAAGGTTAGAAAGGCTACTTTTCATATGACATATGATTCATATGACAGATGGAGGGGTAATGTGTGATCCGATGGGAATCGTAATTGGTAGGAAACCATTTTCGGTACCCTGATTAAATCAAGCTTCTTTAAAAAAAAGTATTTTTAAAGGTGCCCAAGCCAAATAGAACCCCAAGTTAATTTTTCTATTGTCTTGCAAAAATGCCTTCTTAATTAGCTAACAGAAAAGCTCAGCGAATTTTTCTTTGTGCCTTTAACGAACATCTCAGTGAACTTCGGATAATGTCACATCCATTGCTTCATTACACTAATGACTGAAGGCAGGCGCCGATAGCAAAAGGAACACCTGACATTTGCACGGCGACAAAGACGACGACGACGCTCCCGAGAAAGGAAGAATCAGAGGCGAGGCCGACAAGTGTTGAGATTCCATTGCCATTGTGCACCTAATTAAAGTGTAAACAATGGAAGAAGGAGGCGGGGACTCCCCGAGCTGCATTCGACGTCGCACCGAAGGGATTCCTTTGATACGAAGTGGCACCTTAGGCCATTCCAATTGTGGCCACAATGCGCTGACATCGACTTGGCTGGCATTGGGCGATGGGTAAGTGCTCATAAAGGCATTCGCTTTTGTTGAGATGATTGGCACCATTGTCAACACTTGACCAAACAGTTTGCCTCTGTCGCCGTCGCGTCGCCGTATCTGCGAGTGTTTGTGCATGTGTCGGTTCCGGCTGAATATTCATAGGCCAATGTGCCGACTCGGCAGGATCCTGTCGCTCATGCATTATGCAATCTCCCATCCGCAGCAGCAGCACCATCAGCAGCAGCAACTCAGCGACAACAATGCCAATGGTGCTGACTTTGACGAGTGTTCTCGCAGTCCGCACACAAATGAACACAAAAAAAAGTACGAACCGCAGACCAGAGAACTACGACTATGTAGGACTATGAGATACCTGCTTGAGTATTGGAGGAAGACAAAGGCATTTAAAGAGCAGAAATATTCTGTCATTCTGGCAGTAAAAACATATTCCTAATGTCTTTGTGTACAACTATGTGAATCATTTCGAATCGATTAGCCATAATACACATATTGTTTGATCTTTGATGATGTGTCTGGGATAGTTCATGGAATGGAAATTCTTCCTTCTACTTGCTGTATCTCTAGGAATTCAATATACCGCGATTAGCTACCAGTGACAGGTAACCAAGCAGAATGCATTGCTAAATGGCTATTGAAGTGAGCCTTTTGTATGTGTGTCCTGGTCTGTAAATCGATTTGTGGAATAAATGAATACGAATGATGTCGTCAAAGTTGATTGTTGATTTCTTCGCAAAAAGCCATTGTAGATTGCCTAATGAGAATTTATAAAGAGAATACTTTTGACTATATTTGATAAACATTAAGGGACATCGTAACCCGTTTAGGATGACATTTTTGTTTCAAATGTATTTCTCTGGCTTGTAATTCTACATTGGACTGGACCTCTAAAAATATTCTACACGATAATTGGATGGTGGAAACATTAAATAGTTATTTGCAAAGCTCACTTAAAGCTTCCATGACACTCTTAGAATCTCCTTGAACCTCGAAAGCTTTCGAATGCTGAAAGGATAACTTTTATTGGACAGGGACATTTTAACATAAAAAGCTTCCGACTGCCATAAGCTTTTCAAGAATTCTGTCAATTGTTTACTTTGGAAAAACTGTTGATAAAGGGAGCTATGTTGTAGGTTTATATAAAATACATACATAAAATAAGGATAAAATAACATACTATGTATGAATCTATATAAATATATAGATCTATTCAATAACCAACTTATTTTTTTCGTGACATTTATATGACTACAAACTTCTGCAAAAATTTAACGTAGCGTGCAATCCAATCAACGAAAACCGAAAATGACTTTAACTAATTTCGATTAATTACAATTAAATGGGACAAAAGCCAACGCAAAGTTATTATCGATGTGGAGAGCTTAATGAAAACCAATCGAGCATATTTCAAAGGGTATAAACGACAACAGCAAAAGCAACAAAAGCAACAAAAGCATCAACGAGAGCGGAATCAGGAGCAGCAGCAACAATTTACAAAAATGACCTCAATTTGATTGTTTTCAGGAAGTTCAGCGATGCGATGCATGTGTGCGTGAGTGCCTATCCATGTGTTTGTAGGCGAATTGCATGACAAATATTCAATTATTTTTCATTAAAGCAGCATTATTGATATAAATGCAATTTTGGTATGCGTAATTAATTTGTGTTCCTTCAATTTCCTTGGTGTTCATCTAAATAGAGGCATACTTTTTTCTTCCTTTGGTTAGTTTTGGTTAGCCCGTTAGAGTAGAGCCTTAGCTTGAAGTCCCGCAAGATCAGTGTGTGTCTTACAGTCTCGACAGTCTCTGCCGACATTGAAATATTATAACTCTATAAAGGATTTTATTCAACACATTCATTTATATGACACGTATTTGAATATGAGTGTAGTTATTTAAATTACACTCAATTTAAGTTCAAGCTCTATGCCAGCCCCCCCCCACTCAGCATTAAAAAGAAATTCCTAAATGTTGTAAATACCAGTGCCATAACTTGGAAGGCATACAAAATATTTGTTCATAATAAATAAAAATTTTCCGGAGGGAAATGCGCAGAATGCAGCAACACGGAGGGAAAATAAAATGTCCGCACAATGAAGCTGGAAAATGGACTCAGTGTCAAAGGCCGTGGACCAGGCAGTGGCCGAGCCAAAAGGAGGAGAGCCAGCGTACAACAATCAGCTAAAGTACAGCCACAGAACAGATGGAGAGTGCATCTCTGAGTGTTGTCGACTCATGAGAGCGGACAACTCCAGCGATTATCATTTATTCACAACAAATATCCCACATACCACTCGCTCATTCACGTCTCCCCATGAGTTTGAGGGATGTGCAGAGAGTGGACTGAAAGTGGCAGCTGGAAAAGCTTAAGTCGGGGACTTAAGAGGATAGAAAGAAATGACTCGTTGACGCATTCCACTCTTTGAAAAGTTCGTTACTCTACTATTTAACGATTCAGAGAATAGCTTATGAATGAATTCAATAATATTTTTTAATTAAAAAATACCTTTGGGGTTTATCTTAGAGTTAAGCTGAAGTAATAAAATACATATATATAAATAATTAAAAATTGTTGAAAAGTAAATTGAAAATTGGAACTTTTACATCCTTGTATGAGAATTAATCGTGGTCTGTCTTGTCTGTCAGTCGTGGAAAAGATACTGAAAAGAGCCAATGTTCCCGAAGTCGGGCGATGACTGAAAACTGAGAAATATAATACGAGATGATCTACAGATCATCTATAAATGGAATTATTTGAAGATAAGATTCTTATAAAAACGGATGGAAAGAAATATGGATAGATCGACTTGTCTTTTGATACTGATTTATATTAAATTTGAAAAAAAAACCCTTTGGAATGACCGGAAATTTTTACAAATTTAGTTTTAGTGTCATCCATCTAGGAAATCTATCCATCGGTTTAGCTCTAGTTCTTCGCAGGTCAGCATTTGGAATTTTGGTTCTTTTGCCCCCATTCGTTTCTGCAATTTTCGTTGGGGCATCACGTAGTCCAAGGCCTCCACCCTATCACTCCACATACTTTATGGGCGTCAGCAGGAGCCGCAGCAGACGATGAAAAGTTTGGCCCACACCCACACTCCCACACATACACACATAGAAAGTACGTACAGATACAGATACTACGTACATATTTTATGAAATTTAATGCAGCTGATAATAAAATGTGCACCAGGAGGGACACAAACCCCGCAACGGAAGCCGACGGGGAGTGATGTTTGGGCCAAAGTGCAGTGCGCATAATTCATGGACTTAAAAGCGTTAAATAGAATGCAGCATGCAGGAGCAGGACGGCCATCGCTATGTGGCTGAGATGGTCGCCCAGTAATAAGCCTAATATGTATGTAAATGGTGGCAAGCGGGCCAAAAACTGTGGCAAATTGCAGACCAGCCAAAATCAGAACCAGAATCGGAAACAGACCAGAGTCGGGTATGGGTACGGGTACGGGTACGGGTACGGGTCCTTGTCCCCGGGCATGGGTCTCGCCGCCCTCTATCTCTGGTGTGTCCAAATTTATGTGGATTGCGTGACCTTCGTGCATTTGTGCGTGATAAATCAATTTCATTGCAATTTGTAATTGTGTAAAATGTATTTTCAATTTGCCCAGCCCCACATCACCCCGCGCAGCAAGGAGTGCAGGCGGTGGTGGAGGTGGAGGTGGGGTGGAGGGAGCGGGAAATGCATGATTTTGGTCACATTTCCAATTGTCAATGAGATTTCAAATCTCCGAGATTTATGCGTTGCAGTCTCACCAGCCGCACACACAATGGGCATTTTGTCCGGTATGTCAAGCAATTTCTAAGCCATTATATATGTATGTTCCATTTCCACGTGCCGGCGTGTGTGTTGGACTGTGTGTCTGTAAATTTCTGTTTTTGGTTTCATGATTTATGTATGGCCACCAAAAGCCAAACCAAATCAGACCACATCCCACATCCCACACCCGGAGAACCCTGCCCGGCACAAAGACTAATTGCATTTGGTTAAGTTTAACCTAAGAAATTTTGAGGATGTATTGAATAGGCCAGCTGGCCGAGCTCTCATCTTTCCTTCCCCCGTTGATCACGAGCTAAGCAAAAAAGAAAACTGTTGAGTGTACTTTGCACGAGACCAAAATTTGGTTACCAGAAATTATAAAGACAGAATCCGTATTTGCAGTGCAGGTGTGCAAAAAATTAATGGGTTAAAAAGAGAATTGTATGACCATTCCTAAGATTTTTTATTGAGTATGAGTATCGGGTATAAAAATGACTTACCTTTTTTAAAGTTTTAAGACCGATTTATTTAAATCTGCTCAAAATGTGTTTCATTTTGGGGGCGCAGTGAGTGCGTAGGTCATTAGAAACATGGTCCCAGCGTTGGTCATTATAGCCAGATTACAACCAAAATCCTTTAGAAAACAAATATGGTCAGCGGCATATCTTCCGAAGAACGATATGCCAACCACTCCGAAGTACACGGGGTTGTTGTCGTCATTGTTAGCCAAGTACGCCATTGAACCGATGTTCCCCAATAGTGCAAGATCTTTAAGCCATTCCGTTAAGCCAGGGTCTGAATCGTCGAGAATCTTGTCCACCACATCATAGATTAGTGGTATAATGGTCAACAAATGGAGCATAGCCACTCCTGAGAGATCCGATTTTAGATAAAACTCGATGTTAGCCATGGGCAACGGCATGACCTCCAAAATGGTGGACGAAATGACAAATGCGAATCCGCCTTCGTCAACATCCGCAACTGGCAACGCACGCAGCAGGCCCGCTATGCCTTCGACCAAGCAAAATCCAGCCACAACATATCCATAAGGATGCTCTGCGCTAGAAAGGTTGCGCATTGTGTAAATACAAGCTGCGATAAGCAACAGATTTGCAAATAGTTCTCCAATAATCATTTTACTATTTTTAGAATTTAGAGGGGAAAACTGTTAATTTGTATATTTTCTTGATGAGAAACCGAATATGTTGAGTTAAAAATTCTGACAGTCATGTCAAGAATCACATGACTCTCCGATTTCAAAGGTCTCCTCAGTCTAAAAACTTAGATACTAGATTGAGCTGAATCCTCCCCGACGATGGCGTCTGGGCAATGGACACAGCCACAGACAACTAGGAGTAGGAATGCATTGCCGCATGCCCAATGGACAAGCATCTTCCCTGATAGCTTAATGTCGGGCGAACAGGCCCAAGTCGGGGTGCGCACACTTTTATTGATGGAGTTCTTGCAATATTGGCCGGACTGAAACGTAAGTAAG